>NC_087580.1:58685704-58988734 GCF_036250125.1 Pseudopipra pipra | reverse complement strand
GCCGGGGGAGGCCCCGCGTGCCTGGGGGTGGCCCCGCGGCCCCGCGCATCTGGGGGGGGGCGCCACCTGCAACCCCGCGCATCTGGGGAACCAAATTCATAATCTCAGTGCAAAGGTGGAATGAGCAAGAAGGCATCTCAGTGTAAACAAGTCAGGTCTACAATTCTGCAGAATGGAAAGTTGGATGGAAACTTGCAGCACTTCTGTGAACAATGTGGCAATGTTGCTATAGCTACTTGGTAAAACTTTTGAAATAGTTGCCTGTTTAGTGCAATTTTTATCAGCAAAGTGATGCTAGTAACAGTTTAACAGCCTACGTGATACATCTAAAGTTTACAGAGGCTATTTTATAGGATCTAGAAAACCTGAGCCAAACAGGCCTCATATTTTGGTAAGATAACTTGCTGTGTAGCTTTGTACTGCAAATGCAACTTGAGTTTCACATTGCTATTAGAAATATCGTACCTTTTTCTTGTTTTCTCAGGATTATAATTGCACTGAGAAGTTCTCGTTTCATAAAATACACAAATTGTTTTTGTAATATTAAGGGACCAGCTGGGCATAGGACCTGCCTACATTGACTTATATGCAGTGTAGTTGTTGTACCAGAAACACAGAATTGAAAGGAAGATACACAGTACAAACATATCTGCACACCATGAACATTTTCATAAGTCTTATATTTATATAAATAACAACACAAAATAAAGAAAAACAGACCAGCTGGCAACTCTAGTCTGGGAAATGATTGGTTGTGTATTTTGGGGTATTCCCCCTCTCTGCCCAAAAGATAAAACTCTTCAAAACACTCATAAAGGTACTTCTGAAATATCTGAGTTCTTCATATACAATTGTCCTTGTTCCAGCCAGGACAAGGTCAATTTTTGCAGTAGCCAGGAGGGGGTATGGGTACGACACAGAGGTTATTCTATACCACCACACATTGTTGCTGGGGGCGAGTGTAAGGGAGTCTCTTCAGGGGATAAGGGGTTTCTTCCGGTCAAGAAAATGTGGTGCAGGGAGCTGTCCAGTATTGTCTACTGTTGGGGGGTTTCCATGTGAATTGTTTCTTTCTTGTACCCTCTGTCATTAGTATTGTTGCTGTTACTGTTCGTTTTCTTATCTCATTGCTGTTTCCAGTAAGTTGTTCTTATCTCAACTCATGATCTTTGCCATTTGCACCTCCAGTTCTCACCAGCCTGCCACAGGGGGGAGGGGAAAAGTGCAGGAGAAAAAGAGTGGAGTGTGGTTTGGGGAGTCTAGATGGGGGCACTGAACAGGGGAGTACCATTCCTAAACCACAACAGCCTTATTTGGTGCCCAATGTGAGGCACAAAGGGTTCACATAACAACAGATCTGCCCAGAGTAGATTGGAAACATTTCAACTAAGCATTTGTTGTATTAGGTATAAAGCCACTGGTTACAACGTTGCTTGGTCTGTTCATATGGGTGTGGTACCTAACCCTGTACATGTTCCTGTATGTGCTCCTCATGATGTTCTTTTTTTTTCAGAGCAAGGAGAGGGATTGCTTTGATGCTGCACTGTGTGATATCAGTTTATGACATGACAATATGAGGGGCATTTGGGATGTGTATTCAGTGTTGCCCTCCTAACCTTACCTTGGGTGCTACCTTTGGGAGTCCATTAATAATCGTACTCAGTCTGTGGGGGGAAAAGGAGAGGATGATTTTCCCCAGCCTTTCACCCCCTTTTCCTCCTTCAGGCCTTTTACAACAGCTTTTGAGAATTGTGAATTTCCTTTGGATGTTAAGGAAAACATGTACTTGTTCCTAGGTGTCCTGTTTCCAACCAGGACAGGGTTAATTTTTTTCAGTAACTGGGAGGGGGCATGGCTAGAACACAGAGGTTATTCTATACCACCTCATTGCTGGGGGCAGGGGAAAGGGAATCTCTCTTCTGGAGAGAAGGGGTTCCTCCTGGTCGAGAAAACATGGTGGAGGGAGCTGTCCAATACTGTCTGTTATGGGAGAGCTTTTCCGTGTGAATAATTTCTTTTCTTACACCTTTTTTATTAATATTGTTGCTGTTACTGTTCATTTTCTCATCTCATTGCTGTTTCCAGTAAATTGTTCCTATCTCAATACATGATTTTTGTCTTTTGTGCCTCCAATTAGAGGGGAGGGGAGGGGAAGTGGCACGTGGTTTTAGCAGGAGTACTAAATTGGAGAATACTATTCCTAAATCACAACACTAGGTCTGCCTGGTCTCCTCAGTGTGGAGAATGCACCATGTTGCAGAAGAGATTTTTAGGAAGGTTTTTCAGAGATCTGCCCCGAGGGTGAATAGTCATGAGTGGCATGGAATGTGGGAGGACATGGGCCAGTATTTGGAGGACTCCTCCAATGGTTTGGAAGTTTACCCCTGAACAACAACAGGACCCTGATAAAATATGTGAGTATGGTGTCGTATTTCCTCATTGGTTTCTCTTTCTCTCGGGTTCCCGTTAATTTCAGCCACTTCTTTGTAATAAATTTCAGTTTTGTTGAGCTTGCAATGGTGTCATGGTTTTCAGATTTCAGTATGTCCGAACCCCTCCCTAATACACCCAGTCAGGACAAGATGTGAAAAATGTGCTCTACACTGCAGCCAGGGAGAATGGTCCTTCCTGGAGTCTCTTGCAAAAAGTACCTGGAGAGAGTCGAGGATGACCCCTGAGGTTCTGGAGTCAGGGATACAAAGGATCCAAGGCCTGTTATATCACAACTAAAAAACAGATACTGGCATATGAAGGGGTTCGAGCTGCTTCAGAAGTGATTGGCACCAAAACACAGCTCCTCCTGCCAGTGCTTGGCTGGATGTTCAAAGGGAAAGTCCCCTCCACACATCATGCCACTGATGCCACATGGAGTAACTGGATCATGCTGATCACACAGCGAGCTCAAATAGTAAACTCCATTTGCCCAGGTATCTTGGAAGTCATCGTGAACTGGCCCAAAGGTGAACATTTCGGACTATCCTGCCTGGAACGAGGCATCTTTCCCAGAGACAGTTTTATATGTTTTCTCTTCCTGCATTCCAGAGAAGCTGACTCCCCGGGTACGAGAGAAGATAAGTTCTTGCAGATGTGTCTGAAGGCCTCACAGCAGGGATGTTGGGGACAATAAAGCCCTGAGAAGAACAGGGGCCGTGTCTTTTCCTTAGGCCTGGTGCAACTCTGTGCCAAGATATTATTCCGACTTCTGGAAATAAATCCTCCTAAATCCTTCCACTGCCCGGTATTTTGGGGGTACCTGCATGCATTTAACCCTTACAATATCTGTGAAACATGCCCTGCGATCAAGCAGGCCAAGTGGGAAAAGCCTCTGTGGTATGGGGGGCGATGGTCAAAATATAGATATAGGAAGACCTGGCAGATTGATTACATCACACTTCCACAAACCTACCAAGGCAAGCACTACCTGCTGACAATGGTGGAAGCAACCACTGGATGGTTGGAGATGCGGTCTGTGCCTCATGCCACTGCCTGGAACACAATCTTGGGCTTTGAAAAGCAAGTCCTGTGACAACATGGCACCCCAGAAAGAATTGAGTCAGACAATGGAATTCATGTCAAAAATAGCCTCATACACACCTGGGCCAGAGAGCACAGTATTGAGTGGGTATATCACATTCCCTATCATGCGCCAGCCTTTGGGGAAGTTGAACGGTGCAATGGACAGTTAAAAACCACATTGAAAGCAATGGGTGGAACCTTCAAACATTGGGATATACATTTAGTAAAGGTCACCTGGTTAGTCAACACTAGAGGCTCTACCAATCGAGCTGGCCTTACCCAATCAAAACCTCCACCTACCGTAGAAGGGGATAAAGTCCCCGTGGTGCATATTGATAGAACAAATAGAAAGTTTACTCAAAGTATCCTGGAATGCCCAAATAAGGAACAATATAATCTTAGAAAAGTCCTAGAGAATTAGATAAGGGATGCACTCAAACACACAGGACAAAAACTAAGCTCTGTGTACCCAAACAAGATAAAGAACAAACATAACAGTTTTGGGTGATGGAACACAATGATGCTGTACCTGCTCAAGAACTGAGGTCAAGATGTCGAAGAAGACCCAGAAAGACCAAAGAAGGACTTCCAATAGGGGTGTGACTATGTAAACAAACTGATGAATATGTATTAAGTGAGACTATCTAATGAATATGTAAACAGCATGTGCAATAAAAAGCCCTGTCCACATGTCATTAGAGGAGCTATCCTCCTGTATCAGGGCTTAATTAAATACTGATACTTTTGGTATGCGTTTGGCCCAGCCACCTGTGAGAGTTTATCTTTTTCCTTCCAAGTTATGAGAAAACAAGCACTGATAAATGGAAACTTTGTCCTTGAAGCAAGTATCTTGTATAAACTCAAATTAATTGCTGTCTTCTGATTGGCTCATTGCCTTTCAAGGACACTTGAAAGACAAAGTGAAGAAGAGGGAGATAAAGTAAACCCCTAGACTCAATTAGAAAAGACCCCTGAGGTATAACACGCATGTGCAAGGGGAATCCCAAGTTACTCACGCATGCGCAGAAGAGGTCCCACTTGCATAACCAGGGGACTGAGGGCCTCTATCTGGGCGGTGCTGGCCACACCTGCCCAGGTAGACGTCATTCAGTTAATTGTATAAAAAACAGATAGATCATTGTTGGAGGAGAGCAAGCTTCACATCAAGGGCAACGTTGCCTTTCGTGGGGACGCCCACTATTTTGTGAGCCTGCCGACTCTCTGGGAATGCAGCTTCTGCTATGGGTAATACTAGGCATTCTGGGTCAGTAAGATAACTTCATAAGTAACACCTGGGTGACTGGGGAGTTGTACTGAGGGCTTATTTTCCTTCTCTCTCTCTCTCTCTTGGGTTTGTTCGTTTTGTTGGCCACATCTTGGTAATAAATATTTTTTTTTGTTGAGCTTTCAATGGTGTTATGGTTTCAGTTTCAGTATCCTTTGAACTCTCCCTATTACATCTCCAAAGGTCCAGCATGCTGAATAAGGAAGAATGCCCTTTTTAACATCTACAAATTGGTTTTAAGAAGTTTGTTTCTGCTGCTTTTTGGTATCAATATGAGGAATGTGTTAGGGAAGACAGTTTGGATTAGTCCTGCCTCAAGCAAAGGCAAACCCATCCGTGGCACTGCTTTTGCTCAAGGACCTGAGAGCACTTGGTGAGTAATGCAGAGGCACAGGCAAACATGATGTGTACCTCAAGAGGATTTGATTTTTGGGTGAGTACAGTTTGTAATGTTGAATTGTATAATATTGGTTGCTGAATGATGCTGCTACTGTATATCATAATTACCATGGACAATGAGTATGGACTGCTCCAGATACACCAGTTGTGAGCTCCTGATGCAGCTTGCAACAAACCGACAGCACACCAGCCCTCCTGCCCTGGAAGACATCTAGGATGGATAGAACCCACATACATGGACTAAAAGAACTGAACAGACATCTTGGAGTGATGGCCATTTGCCATGGAAATGATACTTGTGCTTGTATGTATGTATATATGTATGAATATAGTTGGAAGGTGTAGGATCTGAACACTGAATCCGAAAAATTCGGTATGAGGAACTGCTCAGAGACTTTTGTATCTTTAAGCAGCAAGGTATTTGTTTATTCAATGTTGGGAGCAAGCCAGCTTGTGCTGGACAAACTTGCTCGACTCGAAAGTGCAAAAGCAAGCCATTTTATACACTTTAGATACATGGTTACATCATTTAACATACATATTAATAAGTAGGCTAGTGTCTCGGTGGAGTCTTTCCAGATATGTACAGTCTTCTACTTTGGGGGTCTTCTGCTCAAGCCTTCATCCCTCTGGTGGTCATCATGGACATCTTCCTCAATTTGACCTCTTCAATGAGGTGACCTGAATTCTTCAAGCTTGCAAAATCCTGGCTCTGGGCCTTCTAGATCTTATTCAAACGCCTAGTTTACCTAATTTATTACTGTGTGTGTACCACTTCTATTCTTTCTATAATAAGGCCTTTGATCCAGTGAGCAGAACAGAACATGATATTAACCAGTGCTCCTAAAATGTTCTAGCAAAACAGGTATTGGGGTTTCTTAGCAGGCCGAGATATCTCAGTTAACTCTTTTAGGCCTGGCTCCTGTTTCAGTTCCCCCCTTTTCTTATGACTTGCGAATTCTTTCGTCAAGTGTGGTTGGAGCAGAAAGATTTCTCTGAACAATTTTTCTTGCATTGATTAGGCCCTGCTTGACATGACTTTAGAAGTGACAAGCGGTGTAATGTTTATACTTATAAGCTGTGTGAAAATATGCAATTATTATACTTGTTAGTCGTGTGTTTACAATTATAAGGTTTGAGAACATAGTATGTTTATAGTAAGAAAGCCTTGAGAAACTGGAGATAATGAAACACCTGCAGATCTCGGGACAAGAGGCTTTGCATGCCAAGTATGATCTTAGGCCGCATGGACGAAGCCTCAGATCCAATAAACTGAGAACATGAGACACGTGCACAGACTGAGCTATCCAATCACCTTGTTGTGAGCATGTACCCTGAACAAACTAAACTGTATAAAAGTTAACTGATTTAAATTGATCATCTGCTTTGTCTCTGTACCTCTCCATCAACAAGTGGTGCCCGTCAAACAGGGACTCCTAGTTCATCGAGTTCTGCAGGACGTAAGGCAAACAGAAGGAGCTGGGAGAAGCAGTCGTTAGAGATGGTGTTCCCCCCCAGCGCCACGAAAAAAGCTGCACGCAGTACACAGAGAAATCTTGCCCTGATCAGGTGAGTCAACTGACGGAGGAGAAATGGGGTCTACTCTTTCAAAAGAAGAAGAGACAGTGCAAAAGCTCCTTCATTTAATTCTCTCTGAGAGAGATTCTAATTATGACGAAAAAGCCCTTAAAGGGTTACTAGAATGGGCTAGAGCGAAGAAATTAATCCCCACAGCTCAAGCCGCCTTTGAGGTGTCCATGGGGGACGCTATAAAGGAACAGTTAGGGGAAAAAATCACAAAAAGATATGACGAAGCAGCTCACTATTCTACATTGTGGCAGCTGCTGACAGAAACAGAGCAATTTCTAAGGACTGAATGGCAAGTTGCAGCTTTAGCCTATGCTGCGTTAGCAAGCAGCGAAACTGAAAGCAAAGAGAGCGAGTCAGCTTTTCAGCTTTTATTCATTATTCCACCGATCGTGCTGCCGGAGAGTTCCAAAGTGCAGGACGCCAGGGAGGCCACTGCCAGCTGCGCCCCCCCCGCAGCAAGCCATCCACCACCCCTCCTGCCGCCATTTTTCCTGCCGCTGTTTCTAAAGCTGCTGCCGCGCCGCCACCTAAAGCTGTGCCCGGCGCTGTCCTGCTGCCACGTGGAGCCACTCCCCCTGCTGCTCCTCCCCCTGCTGCTCCTGTGCCCACGCTGAGCCCCCGCTGACAGTCCCGAGCTGACGGAGCCCCCCCAGCGCCACCTTGACCAGGAGCCGCTGCCGCTGCTGCCGCGAACCCCGCACCGCGCCCTGCCAGCTCTGCCGGCGCTGCCACTGCGCTGCCCATGCCCGCTGCTGTTGCCTACCTGACCGTGCCTGCGCCTGCCATTGGCCCGTAGCCGTGACCGCGCCCGCCTCCGGCATAGCCTGCACTGAACACCACCGTTGCGCCCTGCTACATCATCACCGCGTGACATCAACTCCCAGCCGCCGAGAGCTGCCCCCCCTGCCGAACCCGGCAAGAGACAGTCTTGGTAAGAAGAAACGGGGAGGGGAGGGAGGAGTCAAGAATGAGCCCACACGACCGTGCCGCCCTATCTGCCACTGCTGCTGTCTGGCCCCCCCGTCCCCGAGTTCAACATCCGAGGGACTCAGAGAACCAGACACAGCTACAGCTTTGCAAGCATCTGTGGCAGAAAAGAAGTTAAAGCGACAAGAGCCCTATTGCCAGCTCCCCATACCCTCATACAGGGGCAGGTTCCCCCAAGCCCTTTTCTGTTGCTTCCACCGCCTCCACAAACTCCATTCAGGGAGAGTGGAGGGGGTGGGACCGTGCTGGGAGGATCTGTAAATCTATTATTTGAAAGATCACGGGCTGGCGAGAGTGGGGAGGGTCCAGAGCAGAGATAGAAAGGAATTCTGTGAGATGCTATGATAGAAAGAAAGTTTAGTTGTTAACTCCTAACACATTTCCAGTTATAACAGATGTGGGAGACAATAGAAGCTATTAAGCCTTAAATTAGAAGATGCTAAAAGAAGCTAACTCTATAATTATTCAGTATGGGTTGACATCGCGTTATACTACATCTGTGTTACAGCATTTTAAGTATTATCTCCAATAATAAGGACCCTTTTTTTTCCTCTTAGTTCTTTAAACTTTATCTGAGATTCTAGTAGCAACAATGCTTGTATAAACTGGAAACACTGACGTCTGTAAGAATCTGTACTGTCCCTTGCACTGCAGTATTCTAGATCTTTTAGTGTGGTACTTTACCATATACACTTCCCAGATTTTGACATCTAGAGACGTTCCTATTTGTTATGTATATTTTTTCAAATAACATGTGTTAATGAAAATGAGTAGGGAAAGATAAGTCTGGTTTACAGAAGCCACAAAGAGATATAATTTTGTTCTGACTGAGAAAACATAGTTCTCTTGTGCTTTCTTTTTAAATTTTTTTTTGTGAAAAGACCATTTCCCCTTTAACTTCATAGCATGATCTTTGTAGTGATCTTTAACTATTTGAGAGAGTTTTGAAGTTCTTGGACCCCTAGAAATATTAGGGCTTAGTTTTTATACTCCTTGTCAATTTGCTAGTTTAATATCAAAGACCCGACCTGCTGTCCCAGTGTAAGATCACAATGCCGTTAAGATTAGATAGTGAAGTGACAAGTTACTTATTGATACTCAAATAACTGCTGAATTCTATCAAACCCTACCTTATTCATGTCAAAATAACATCAGAATTCATTTCAGCTAAGGTGAACAGACAAATTTGCATAAATATATAATCAATGCTTTCCTAACCCTTCTTCTGTTTGATCAAGTTTCAGTCCACACATCTCATTGTGATTAAGTGAGAAAGAGATCTGAAAGAATAAGATATTTTTGTCCTTTACAGGAAACAGTTAGACTGACCAAATTTTTATTTCTTCTCTTTTTGCTACAGATTTTCACATATAATTTAGCTTTTTTCAGATCTTGTTATAGCTTGGATGAGACTTAAGTTACAGCACTATTGATTGAGAGAGTTTAAATATAAAAGATGTTCCCTGAATGCTTACCTTGTTTGCATGCTCATTTGAGCTAAGAAAACTGAAAAAGGATTTTTTTGAATTTAGGCAGATGAAACATTTTACAAGGAAAGCAAATGCTGTTGCAGCCCAGAGCAAATGTTACCGAGTATGACTTATGCAAAATATGTCCTTTTTCAGTGAGAAGGAGTAGAAGTTATAGACCCACTCTTTTATAACATTATCTTTGTGCTGACTGTGAATCCAAAAAATCGGATATAATGAACTGCCCAGAGACTTTGATCTTTTGAGCAGCAAAGGTATTTATTAGCAGCGCTGGGAGCAAGCCAGCTATTGATGGAAAAACTTGCTCGCCAACTTCCCAGAGAATCAACACTTTTATACAATTTTCAGATGTGATTAAATGCATATTCAAGTGATTACAACATCTATCTATGCATATTAATAATAGGTGGAGTATAGGTGGAGCTCAGGCAGGGCTTGGGGCAGTGCTTCTCTTGACCCTCAATCCTGAGGGTACTTCTGCTCTTCCTCCATGGGTCTGGGGGCTTAAACTCATCTTCCTCAGCTTGACCTTCCTTCTCTTCCATTGTTCTTGACCTGCTCACTGAAGCTTGGAAAAAGCCCTGGCTCCCGGCCTATTTCTTCTATTCAGATGTCTACCTTATCCTACTGCATTTGTAATTTATTACCTCTAGGCCTATTACATGTTATTTTACCATTCTCTTAAGCTTTGGTCCACTAAGTAGAACAGAACGAGCACAGATCGTTTTGGATGTTGGTAGCTTGTTAGCAGGCCCAAATTTCTTAGTTAACTCTTTTGGGCCTGGCCTCCTGTTTCAACTGTTCACAGTAACATACTAAGCAGCACAAAACTCTCACTAAACACCTATAAACTCGGTCATGTGTACCACATCTTACAGTTAGCAGAATTGATTATGCATTTAAAGCAAGCTTTATCTAGAAATAGAAATTCTTACTGAGCTTTCTTTATCGGCTTCTATTTTCTTTATTTAACCTAATTGAAAGCTGCTTTAAAATGCATTGATGACATCACCATTTGGATAAGATTCTGAACTGATGGTTCTAGGATCCAAACTTTTGAAATTAATGAAAGTTCTTTTCGAAGTATGAAATTACCTTTTCTTGCAACTTCTTTCTTAATTTAAAATTGCTAATCCTATGAGACTGATAATCCAAGCATTTACTTAAGACCAAAGCCTACTTTGCCCATAGATATGGCACTGTTGTGAAGCAAGAATAATAAATAAACCAATTTTAAATCAATACATCATTCTTATGTACAAAATTGCTTCAGTTTAATTATATCAGTGCAATACCACTTCCTTTTTTAGAACTGTGTATAATACACATTGGTCTTTCTATAAGCTGTTCTAGGCAATGGTTTTGTAACTGAAGCATTTAATACAGCTTGGATTGTCACACTTCCAGTATCATGAGTACTTCTGCAGTGCCCTAACATGCGACTGCCTTCTTTGCCAGGTGTTAGTATCTATTTGCAATCTGCTTATGCAGAATTGATAAATGGTGAGAAAAATTCTCACTGTTCACAATCTTTGATCATTTTATCTGTAAAGAAAATATTTCTTTCTCTGTTGTAGTTTTAACTTACTAGCTGGTATGATTTATTTGCATTCTAGAGATTTTAAGCAGAGAATGCTCAATATTCCTTTTGATTTTACACTCACAAATGCTATGTATCACATCTTGAATAGGACTTATTGAAATTTTAAAGTTGCTGAGAGTGATTAAGTCTGTAGAAAAGACTTCTTTTTTTACAGTGTAATGAGATATGATTTTTATCAGTTCTTCAATCCTGTAGCTTCATTCTTTCAATGGATGGTTCCTCAGCTTTAACAAAACCTATTGTTTTATTGTTAAAATCAATTGAAATTCTGGAGTTTTATTATACATTCCAAAGCAGATATTGATACATTACTTTTCTTTTGCAAATCACATTTAACTGTAGGTCTAAGTGATTTATAGGAATTTTTTTCTTTTTACCCATATATCTTATTTTATGCTTATTAACAATCTGTACTTTTCAACTGAAACTACTTTTGTAACACAGCTGTGAGTTGTAATCAGAAAAGCAATACAAGCAGTACATGATGATAAGACAGCTCCGTCTTTTACTACAGTACAACAGGAGCTAACAGAACCATTTGGGAAATTTATTGATCAGTTACATCATGTAATTAATACCCATCCTGACCTAGATGAGAACATGAAAGCAGAATTTTGAAACATGTTAACCTATAATTTTATCAGAATTGTTAGAAGATGTAGATAGTATACAACATGCTCTGTTATGAAATAGAACTGTTATAGATTTTTTGTTATTGTCACAAGGGTATTAGGTAAAGAGAGTAATAATTCAAGAATTCTTAACACACTTTTGCAAAGCAGAAAGGGAGAGAGAAAGGGTGTCAGCCCCCTCTGTTGACCTACAAAAGTGTTTCATGTGTTTAAGTTTTTTGCACACAGGTGTTCTCTAGCTACCTGCATGATGGATAAGGCCTTGGAAAGAAGCTGGTTCTTCAGAACAAAGCTGATGTTGTTCCTGCAGGTAACAATAGTATCACCAGAAGCTGTTGTAGCTAACAGTCTCTTCAATATTATTAAAGCATGGTTTTTTCAGTATTATAAAAGCACAATTTTTTAGTATTATGAGCACAATTTTTCAATACTTTTAAGGCACATAATTCTAGAAGTTAAGAGGTATATAAGTTATAGAAGGTAAGAATTTAAGTATAATGTATTGTATGACCTTTGGATTACTTACTAGGTATTGGTAAAAGAAAGTTTATCTATCTGGTTAATTTTATCTGTTTAGTTAAGAAGCTTTAACATTATAAGGTACTAGAGAATAATTATGGTTTCTTAGTTCATAAAACACAGTGAAATGGAATTCAAAAGTATGTCTGTGTGAAAGTTTGTTTGATGGTGGCCACCGTGTGAAAGTGAATGAGTGAAAGCGTATGCATGTATGTGTGTGAATATATGAACAAATACACAAACACCTTTAAATAAAAATTGAAGACACATAACCCTGAAGTTGAATGAAGTTCCATTTGCAGAAGTGTTTTTAGATTGAATAAAAGCTTTCAATTATAAGCCCTATATTTAGAAACATCTTTAAACACAGAGTTAAGAGTACAAACCTTGAGATCAATAGGTTGTTAAGTTTGTTAATGGTTGTAACAGGGAAGGGACTAAGCCAAAGGGAAAACACAGGTTCGAGAGATACTGGTACGTGAATAAACCAAACACCGTTGCTAGTTGGCAAAAATAATAGCTATTTATTAGGAAAAGGTGGCCAACCAGGGAAAAGGGAGAAAACAAAACAGGCGCCTGAGGGAGAAGGATTGGGGCGGAGGAAAAAGTGCACCAAAAGACCCTAGGAAGAAGGCTTCCCCCCCATACTCACCAAGGTATCACCTGTAAACAAGTCTTACCCATCCTAACCAATAATGAAATCCCCCTGCAGCAGCTGCAGGTTCATGGGGGGTGGCAGGCTCCCACTTCAAGCAGGCGTCCCCGCTGAAAGCAACTTGGTCCATCGTGAAGAGCCGGCGCCCCCAAGAAGCGTCTCTGCTTTTTTATAAAGTTTTTTGAGAGCACCTGCCCCGGAGAGGTGTGGCCAGCACCGCCCCGTCAGGGCTCTGAATCCCACCCCTTCTGTTATGTAAGTGCACCCCTCCTGCGCGTGCGTGAGCACCTTGGAAAGTCCCCCACGCAGGCGCAGTGATTTGAGTGGGGTCTTCCCAAATGAGTCTGTGGGCTTACTTCATCACCCTCCTCATCACTTTGTCCTCCAACTGCCCCTGACGAGCAATTGACCAATCACAACAGACCAATTAAAACAGTTTACACAGAAGCTCTCCCTCCAAGGCCAAGTTCACTGCTTTATCAGAAGACTTGGCAGGAGAAAGCATAAACTAACTGCAGGTGGCTAGGGCCAAACACAGACCAAAAAGTAACATCCCAACTTTGTCCCGATACAATGGTAGTGGTATTATTATATGTAATTGTGTTTGTTAATATGTTATAGGTATGATGAAGAATGTTGCAGGAATGCAGTAAAAATTGTTCAAAGCAGAAGTGGGGAACTGTAGCCAGAGCAGAGATTTCTCTGAACAATTTTTCTTGCATTCGGTAGGCCTTGCGTGACATGACTTTAGAAGTGACAAGCGGTGTAATGTTTATTCTTATAAGCTGTGTGAAAATATGCAATGTTTATACTTGTTAGTCGTGTGTTTACAATTATAAGGTTTGAGAACATAGTATGTTTATAGTAAGAAAGCCTTGAGAAACTGGAGATAATGAAACACCTGCAGATCTCGGGACAAGAGGCTTTGCATGCCAAGTATGATCATAGGCTGCGTGGGCAGAGCCTTAGATCCAATAAACTGAAAGCATGAGATGCGTGCACAGACCGAACTATCCAATCACCTTGTTGTGAGCATGTACCCTGAACAAACCAAACTGTATAAAAGTTAACTGATTTAAATAATAAATGGGACATCACTTTGATCACATTGATAGTCTGCTTTGTCTCTGTACCTCGCCATCAACAGTCAAGTTTCAAGGGCAAAGAGTTTTGGTAGGTTTTTGTCGTTGCCCACATCATCTGCATCCTTTTGACTATGTGATATGGTCTGAAACTGGCTCCCTGCCAAGTCTCCAAACCTTACCACAAGAAGTCCCATTCCCCCCCCCCAAACCTCAGCGAGAAGAGGGAGAAAAACAACCAAGAAAACCTGAAATGAGAGAGAGACAGCTAAAGTAATATATATAAATATATTTACACTTACGTTACAGTTATATACAATTGAAATCATCATCATCATCATCATGGCTAGGCTTCGCGAACAAAGATTTGGGAAGGCTCTATCCACATTTGCTACAGGCACGCTGGTGGCTTATGAGGCCAACACGTGACAGACATATCCGATTGCAAAAGGCACAGCAGAAAGATTCCTTAGATGGTGTATTCTGCAATACACGGTTCTTTCTGCGTTGCCTTTTTTCCTCGAGGGTGATCCTGCGTGTGTTCTCAAAGGAGACAGCTGCGTTATAGATGGTGTGTCTCCAGGCCTCCCGATTTGAGGCCAGAGTGGACCAGTTATGGTGATCAATATGGCCAAGGCTGTGATGTTGTTTCAGGGAGTCCTTGTATCTTTTCTTTGGGGCTCCTCTCATGCGGCAGCCAGTGGCAAGTTCACCGTAAAGCAAGATCTTAGGGAGGCGGTGGTCCTTCATCCTGGAGACATGACCTGCCCAACGCAGTTGTGTTCTCATCAGCATGGCCTCAATACTTGTGATAGCTGCTTACTCTAGAACAGATGTGTTGGTCACATAGTCTGACCAGTGGATGTTTAGAATTGTACGGAGGCAGCGTTGATGGAAGCGTTCTAAGAGACGCAGGTGGTGGCGGTAGATGACCCATGATTCGGAGCCATATAAGAGAGTAGACAACACTATGGCTTTGTAAACACTGATCTTGGTGCTTTTCTTCAAGTGTTTATTACGCCATACTCCTTTATGGAGTTTTCCAAAAGCACTGTATGTCTTTGCTAATCTGTTGTCTATCTCTCCGTCAATCTTACCATCCGAGGAGATGAGGCTACCGAGGTAATTAAACTGTTGGACTGATTTGAGCTCTGATTGACCAATGGTGATGTGGGGATGATGGGGGACATCCTGAGGTGCAGGCTGATGGAGGACCTCTGTCTTCTTTAAGCTGACTTCCAGACCAAAGAGCTCAGCAGCATCTGCAAAGCAGGATGTTAAACGCTGCAGAGCTGCTTCTGTGTGGGCAACAAGGGCGGCATCATCAGCATAAAGCAGCTCCCGGACAAGATGGTTTAAGGTCTTAGTGTGGGCCTTCAGTCGCCTTAGATTGAATAGACTTCCATCAGTACGGTATCGAATGTAGATACCGTCCTGATCATTGAGGTCTGCTGTGGCCCTTTGGAGCATCATGCTAAAGAAGACGGTGAATAGGGTAGGAGCGAGAACGCAGCCTTTTTTCACACCATTCTTAATTAAAAAGGGCTCAGAAAGTGTGTTGCCATATCTGACTTGGCCATGCTGATCCTCATGGAGTGAGATGATCATTTTGAGGAATTTAGGGGGACAACCTAAACGTTCCAAAATCTGCCACAGACCTTTTCTGCTCACAGTGTCAAAAGCCTTGGTGAGGTCGACAAAGGTTACATAGAGACCTTTGTTCTGTTCCCTACACTTCTCTTGCAGTTGTCTGAGGACAAATACCATGTCTGTGGTGCTCCTGTTGGCTCTGAAACCACACTGACTTTCAGGTAGAATTCCTTCTGCTATAGCGGGTATTAGTCTGTTCAAGAGTATTCTTGCCAGGATTTTGCCAGCAATGGAGAGCAGAGTAATACCACGGTAATTTGAGCAGTCTGATTTAATACCTTTCTTCTTATACAAAGTGATGATGACTGCATCACGAAGGTCAGATGGTAGTTCTCCGAGTTCCCAACAGCGCACCGCGAACTCATGGAATTTGGTGTGGAGTGCAGGGCCCCCATGTTTCCAGATTTCAGGTGGAATTCCATCAATCCCAGCTGCCTTGCCGATTTTCACCTGCTGTATGGCCTTGAGGGTTTCTCCTAAAGTGGGGGCAGTATCCAATTCATACTTTACTGGTTGTTGTGTGATGGACTGAATTGCTGAGTCTTGGACTGTGCGGTTGGTACTGAATAGAGTCTGAAAGTGTTCAGACCATCGATTCAGAATGGAGGTTTTATCTGTCAGAAGTGTTTGACCATCAGCGCTGAGTAGAGGGCTTTGTACCTGGTATGTAGGCCCGTATGCTGTTTTCAAGGCCTCATAGAAACCTCTGTGATCACCTGTATCTGCGCATAATTGAGTTTTTTCAGCTAGATCAATCCACCATTTGTTCTGGATGTCACGGAGTTTCTGTTGGAGCTTGCTGCATGCAAGATGAAAGGCTGTTTTTCTTGCGTGACAGGATGGCAGTGCAAGGTGTGCTTGGTGGGCGGTTCTCTTCTTCCTCAACAAGTTTTGGATTTCTTGGTTGTTTTCGTCAAACCAATCCTTGTTCTTCTTGAGGGAGAACCCTAAGGATTCTTCGGAGGATTGCAGGATGCTGTTTTTAATATGATGCCAGATTGTTTCAGGAGAGGAATCTGCAGAAACTGTGGGAATGTTATCGAGCTTAGTTTGAAGGTTTGCCTGTAAACTGTCTCTTACTGTGGCTGATTGGAGATTGTTAACTTGGAGTTTTCTCCTTGGGATGCTGCCCCTTTTTGGTTTGATTTTGATCTTGAAATTGAGTTTACAGCGCACCAGCCGATGGTCTGTTTGGCATTCTGCGCTGGGCATCACGCGGGTATGGTGGACATCGCGGACATCTCTCCATCGCACCAGGACATAATCGATGAGATGCCAATGCTTAGAACGGGGGTGCATCCAGGTAGTCTTCAGACTATCTTTCTGCTGAAAGATAGTATTAGTGATGGTGAGTTGTTGCTCTGCACAGAATTCTAGCAGAAGTCGACCATTATCATTGCAGTTTCCAACACCATGCTTGCCTAATACACCTTTCCAAGCTTCAAAATTCTTGCCTACTCTGGCGTTGAAATCACCAAGGATAATGATCTTATCGTCTGCAGGGACCTTTTGGGTAAGGAGGCGCAGGTCAGTGTAAAATTTATCTTTTTCAGCAGGGTCAGCTTGGAGAGTTGGGGCATATATACTAAAGATGACAACATGTTGCTTGTTGTTTAGTGGAAGGCGTAGGGAGATAATGCGGTCAGAGTGACCTGTCGGCAGATTTTCGAGTGTAGGAACAATGGAGTTTTTGATCATGAAGCCGACTCCTGAGAGGTGTTTTTTGGTTCTGGGCTTGCCTGACCAAAAGAGTGTGTAACCGGCACCATGTTCTCTGAGACTGCCTTCTTCATGAAGGCGAACTTCACTGAGAGCGGCAATGTCGATGTTGAGACGAGCCAGCTCATGGGCAATTAGGGCAGACCGACGCTCAGGACGTCCGCTATCTGCAGAATCGAGCATGGTTCTGATGTTCCAGCATGCGAGAGTTAATTTAGGTACACCTTTGGAGGCAGGTGCGTGCCTTTGACTTTTCTTTGTGCGACCGCATTGGAGGAAGATGCCCGTTGGTCTGCGGTTAACCAACCGGGTGAAAGTGGAGATGAGCTTTGTTTAGGCCACCTTTTCTAGGCCCCTCTCCGAGTGGAGCAAGCAGTGCTGTCCTTGGAAAGGCTGCTTGGTCGTTCAGGGTGCTGCCCCAAGAGACTGTCATCTCCGGTCAGTCTCAAATGACCAATATCCTGAACCGCCTGCATGCAGGGTTGAGTCTGCGGCTTTCAGTGCACCTTTCACCTGCCGTTTTGACCCTCGCCCGTCGCTACAGGACTTTTTGCATGTGGGTAAAGCCTTCAAGCCTGCGCAATGGATTTTTTAGGTGAGATGCAGTATGCGCGGAACTGAACCCACCCTTTAATCCTGAGGTTCATCTGCCAGGGCCGAGCGAGCTTGGACGGTGGCAGTGAGGTCCTCAGGATGTAGGTTTGATTAGAGTGACCTTCTCTTAGATGGATGGCCTTACAGGGCTAAGCGAGCTCCATCTGCCCGGGTTTGGGATTAGAGTTGTCCTTCTCCTAGGATGACTGCCAGAAGGCTAAAGAGCTCATCCTGCCCACAGATTTATTGTATCCGACCCTATAGTTTTGACCTGTCTGGCATGGGCGACCCTACCGAAGGCATGTACCATCGCCAGCGTAGCTCGCAACCACATAGGGGTATACAGGTTGCATTCTTACTATTAAAAATGATTAGGCCAAGTCTTACACTACCTAGGTTTCTGCCATCTGTCTATATTCAATCCCAGGGAAGCACCCAGGATCAGCCCTTTGTCCTGACCAACCTTACAGGATCTAACAGATAAATCCAGGACATACCAAACCTGGGCAGTAGCCACGGGTGAACCAAGCGAAACTGTTCTGGCCACCGTACCCATCTAGGGCTCGAGGCCCTCTCTAGGCCCCAGTCGGACCAAGATCTCCAAGCCCCAGAGGAAACTATTATCCACTCTGGTCTTGTCCTCCCCCACCGTGTTTCCTCATATCTTCCCACGCACTACTTACCTGACCACCCTCCAGTCCGAGGACCCCCACAGCCTGCCAGGTACCCCCCCCCTCCCCAAACCAGACCGGCAAACCTCTGTGTATTCCGAGGCTTCAATTCTCCTCTCTCCTTTCTCACGAGGGCACAAGGTCACGCCAGCGAAGCTCCCTCTCTCCTTTCCCGCTGGGGGGGAGGGGACCGGGGGCGGCCCCGCGCGGGACCCCGGGGCGGCCCCGCGGCCGCGCGAGAACCGCGGGAGCGACCCCGCGGCCGCGCGAGAACCGCGGGAGCGACCCCGCGGCCGCGCGAGAACCGCGGGAGCGCACAATTGAAATATATATATATAATTTCACAAGGGAAAGGGAAGGGGGAAGGGAAAAGGAACAAAACCAAAATAAAATATATATATATATATATCCCAATCAGTAGCCCAATATCTAGCAACTAAAAGAAATTAGCAAAAACTATCTTACTACTCTCCTTGGGACAAGGCTTTACCAGGCCTCGCTCCCCAACACGACAGACTCAACAGCAGGGAACCTGCACCTCCAAGTCACCGGAAAGAAAGAGAGTGAAGGCCTTCCCTCCTTTCTTCTTATAGTCTGGTTTACATAAAAATCGTAGGGAATACTGGGTAAATCTGGGCCCTTCCTTGGTTACAAACTGGTCACCAAGGAAGGCCTAGACCAAACTACCACACTATGGTACTCAATCTGTGCCACAGCCAAACATTTAAGAGGGATAGCAGAATTATAGTTACTACTAGGACCAATATTGGATGTATCAAATAGTGAAACACCTGTGTTGCCGTGGGGGAATACTTTGTAAAGATGTCCCACCAATGATGTTCTACTTGCTCTACCTTTGTCAATATGGTCTTTATACTTTCAGTATCATGTTTCACTTGCCAAAGCATACATTGGGTGGTTTTATTTACCTCTTGCACCATCTTTTCTATATCTGGGTGTTCAAGCATCTTCTGGAAAAGACTTATATCTATCCCTATTTGTAATTTAGGTACATCGTGATACAACAAATAATCATTTTCAATTAGTTGCTCAGTAGTTATTAGAATTGTATAGTTAAAAATCACAGCTTATTATTTTAGTAAAATTACAAACACAAAATTAGTCCCATTTGTAATTTCTTGAAAGATCTTTTCCCATAGAACCGGAATGCCCAATATAGGGTTGAGACCACGGCTACTCTAATGATCCAGCCCAGGTTATAGTCACCATACTCAATAAGATCCCAGTAGTCAGTCAGGTGAACTTGAGAGTGGTTGGTGCTACAGGTTCTGAGGTCCATGGTTTCTCAGGGGCTCTCTTGACTCGGGGGTAGTGAATCCAGGTGGGTCGTTCTTTTATCCGGACTGCTGTGAACGTGATCAGCAACGCCTGGAAAGGTCCATCCCACTTTTCTTGCAGAGAGTCTCCTGAAAAATTCTTAACATATACCCAATCACCAGGACTAAATGGATGTAATTTAACATTAGATTGCTTGGGCTGGTGTTCTACCACCACAGTAGCATTTTTCTGCAGTTGTTTTCTTATAGCCATAACATAATCATACACATTGATTGTCTATCTGATCCAAAGCTTCACTGTTAATATTGCTCATTCTATAAGGTCTGCCATACAGAATTTCAAATGGACTTAGCTTTTCTGTAGACCGTGGTTTGACCCTGATTCGAATTAAAGCAATAGGTAAATCTTGGTACCAATACAAATTTGTTTCTTGACAGATTTTAGCTATTTCCTGTTTAATGAAATGGTTCATCTTTTCTACTTGCCCACTTGCTTGGGTTCTGTAGGGCATATGCAGTTACCAATTGATTTTTAGTGCTTTACTTATTGCTTGTACAATTCGTGCACAAAAGTGTGAACCTCTATCTGAAGAGATGCTCTTAGGCATTCCAAACCATGGTATAGTCTCGTTTAACAAGACTAACCACTTCTCTTGATTCATTTGTTCTACATGGGAAATCTAGTGATTTATGGAAAATTAAAATCTAGGATTATATTTTTTAGCACTGTGGAAAAAAACCACATTTATTTTCCACATTGAAGATGGCAGTTTTGAACTGATATAAACTGCTGTGTTCAGCATAACTACTTTTTATGTTCAGCATAATTACTTTTTGTGTGCACATAAAATACATGTTCCTATGAGAACTCCTTTTCTATAAACTAAACTATTACAGGAATCTAAGATTTCAGCTAAATATAGAACAGATTAAGGAGAGCAAGTTTTCAAGGCAAAGCTACCAGATCACATGGGAAACAAATCTGAAAACTCTAGTACATTACAGCATGGAGCTATTTAGATAAATCACAATACAGTGGTAAACTGCAGACACAAACATTGAGCAAGAGGACAATTACGTCTATATTTTAAAATTACACTATTTTTCCTCAGCTTGGAATTTTGCTAGTGTACCATATGCATACTTTAAGAAATAAAAACATAGGCTAGAAAATAGGAAAAATGGACATAAATGTTGTTCAATCACCACTATTAATTTAGCACTAATTTGCAGATTAACTGTATAATCTGAATTACTGTTCTACATCATAGTTCTGCTTTGTGCTACAGCCAAAAGTATATGTGATTAACTCTGCTTTAAAGTGTGGTGTGACTGTAAGTACAGACAAATATAGAGCAAAAATACATCACAGCTTATGGTACAGGCAATGTCAAATGATTATGATAAACTTTGAAATTGCTGTTATTGCTGCATGAACACACTATTCGACAGCTTACAACCACACCATGTAACTCAGGGTTCAGAGAAGTGGTTTAAGAAAAAAAACAACAAAACAACAAATATTGTGTAGTTTTAGGTCCTTGGAAAGCCAATATCATGTGTTTCATAGAGCTGATTTTCTCAGGACAGAAGAATACAGACCTGACAGCTAATACACATAGAAAAATCAATACAACGCTACAATAACATTGCTCACAAATGCTTTGAAAGTTAATGTTCGCTAACTTTATAAATAAGGCAACAAGGTTAAGAAAATGCCTGTCAATAGCAAGGATAAAGTGACATCCTTTTGAGATGTTTGATAGAGCTTTAATTTCAGGGCAGTCACAGCTGAGGTATCTTTAGGTTACATAGGCTACTGCTAAGGTAAGTTTTCCTGTTGCTATTTATAAAAATAAATGGCAGGACATGAAGTCTCCTGTTATAAAAGTTAACACAGTGCATGATCTATTACATGACAGCAGCAATGCATAACTTCACTTAAAATAACCCCCATGTAGTAGTTTGTCTTTTACAAGAGGAATGGTGAATGGAACATGCTCCACAAAGAACAGGGATTGTGTATTTCTCACAGTGTATGTCATTCTAGTAAAAATAAAATGCTAGTGAAAATTCATTTTTCTTAGAATTGTAATAGGCTGACTTTACCATAATGTCACATGGAAATTCTAGATGGTACAAGGCTATTTGTATTTCTGTACTAACATAACTTTTAGTACTGTAATATCATAAGAGTAGATGTCTGTAGCCATTATTAATGAAGTTTAGTATTACTCCTAAGTATTCACTGCACAGGAAGTTGTAGCTGTCCTTTAAAAATCAAAGTCAGAATCAAAAGGGAATTGGGTTTTTGACAGTGAATAAGTTTTCGGGCATAAAACACAAATTTTTTTGTAGCCAGTAAAGGCAATAATAAAAAAGAGCAAGAGAAGTATGGTCTTCACAACTGAAGTATTGGTATGTACAAGTGTTTTGATCTTTTTTTTTAGAAAAGGCTATTTACAGTAATAAAAAGCCATTTTAAACCAAAAGAGAAAAATAATTTTAAGTATGAAATTACAAAATATTGCTTCTTATAACAAATGATAAAGTATAATGAACTTGGTTCAGCATAGATAAATATTATTTTTCAAAAAATCATGAAAATGTCTACTTTAAAAAGGTGTAAGACTAAAAATAACTTTCTAAAAAGGTGCCACATTATGTCTTCCTAAATGTGCCATGCAGAAAAAAAAATTTTCTTCATGTACTGAATTCAACTTTTATTTCTTATTATGCTCTAGTCACTTGTTATTTTTCATACTGAATTTTTACAGGAATTCTGGTCATTCTGGAACATTACACTACTACATAGTAAGCTTCTCTGCAAGGAGCTATGTAATTGTTTTTTCAAGCAGATGATATATTCAGTGCAGAGAAAGGGAGGTTTTATAGCTGGTTTGATGTCTCAACCAAATCCCAAAGTTATTCTAACATCAACCCTCACTTAACTGGCCACAAGAAATGCTTAAGAATCGGACTTCCTTGATTATACAAAATGCACATTTAATAAACTTAGCTTTCTGCCCAAAACAGAATTTCTGGAACAAATTAAAAAGTGACCTGAAAATTAACATTTCAGGCCATTTTTTCCACGTACTGAATCATTTGCCAAAAAAAGGACTATTTCTTTGTCAAAGAAGCCTTCTGTGGAATTCATGGTCAAAACTGCTGGCTCTGAATTTTCTCAGAAATGAAGAGGAAATGTAATCTTCAACTAAGACTTTGTTTCTCACTTCAGTGGCTGTGAATCACCTGTTTGGGGGGAGGGAAATGACATCTGAAAAGCTAAATGGCTCAACAAATACTCTCTGATCAATGTACTTGGCAATTCCAACATGCTGTTATAGGTTAGAAATTCAGGAGAATTTTTCTTTCCCCTGCCCCCCCACTGTAGGAAAGACGGGGTTTCAATGGAAAGGGGGAAGGGAGTTAATTAGCCTTACAAAAGAACTAGCTAGCCAGGCCGCATTCCTCGCTGATGGCCCATCAGAGGCTGGGGGGAGAGGGGAGGAGTTTTGGGAGGGGATGGCTGGCTCTGCTCAGAGGGGAGAGATTCAGACTGCTGGGTTCTCTTTCGGGGACAGAGACAGGGTCTATGTTCAGTGCATTTGGAGAGAAGGCCTGGAAGTCTGTCTTTCTGGGTTCCTGTCCTGGTCAACCCTGACTGCTGGCCTCAACTTGCCTGCGAGCTGTCTTTTGTCTCCAGCCCGGACCTGCTGCGTTTCCATCGGAGAGTCTCTGTGCTCGCTGGGAGAAAAGGAGGAGATTTTGGGGTGCCATCAACTGAGAACAACAGTGAGTCCTGTTGGGGGTGAACTGCTTTCCTTTCCCCTTCCTTCCATTGAGGGAAGGGTCCCCCATCTTCTTTTCGGCTTCTCCTGTGACCCGAGACCACCCCTCCAGACCCCTCTCCCCATGTGATGACCTCCAGTGATCCAACAGCACCCCCTGCAGGCCACGACAGAGTACTGCAGGCTCTGTACCTCCAGTGATCCAACAGTGCCCCCTGAAGGCCACGACGAGTACTGCAGGTTCTACACCTCCAGATCCCAACAGCGCCCCCTGCAGGTCAACATAGAGAACTGCAGGCTCTACACCTCCAGCAATCCAACAGCGCCCCCTGCCAACCGTGATTAGAACTGCGCTAGAAGACAGAGAAGTATTCAGACTTTTTCTTTTGTTTGAAGGGAACTTCTGGGTACAGGACTATTGTTTAGCTGTTTTTATGTTCTGTTACTGTTCTTACCAATATACATATATCTTTTAATAAAGGGTTGTTATTTCTTCTTTTCTTCCACACTTCCTTGATTAAAACCCCTTAATTTTTGAATTTACAGTTGCTGAGAGAGAGGACTTTGGTCTGTCTCAACTCATCCTCTTTAGCAAACATTCCAGTCTCTTCAAACTGAGACACATGCTATACTGAGTAGTGTCTTTAAAAGCCTTGATTCTCTACTCCCAGGGTAATGACACTAACTCTGGAGCCAGGACACACAGAGTATGACCAAGTCTTTTTTTGCCCTTTTGTATTATTGGCAATGAACAGAGATTAGAGCTTGAAGAGGCCCAAAATACTGGATTAGAAGACTATGGAGAGCAAAAGCTTGCTTCTTCATGCAGTTACATTGTCTGTCACTCCTAGGAACCCAGGCTTGCTTGTGATAACCAGTAATCTATTTTTTCATATAGATGCTACTGCATTTTTATACTGTTTGTTCAGCTGTACTTCAGACACATAGAATGCCTCAACATTTTTGTACATGGGTTGAAGTGTGTGTAAGGAAGGAACTGTTCTTAAAAAAAAAGTTAGTTGTAACTTTATGTACAAATTAACTCCTGAAGCAGGTAATACAAGAGACAAGTAGATCTGCAGGGATTAGTTACTATTAGTTTGTCTTGAAACTTCAACAATTAAGGAAATCACTTTGATGTGCATTTTAATACTACTCTGCATATACATTAAGACACTTTTTGGCACTTGATAAATATACATCATTATATCAGATTTAGCCTTCATTCCTAAGGCAAATAATTGTATTAAATTTATCCTATAAGGATGTATATGTATTAAGCATAGTTTGTAACATATGTGCCCATATACTTTTGCATAACAGTTTTCAACATAAAATCTCTATGCAACTGTTTTTTGGATGTGCAGAGCGTAGTTAAAAATCAGTAGATCAATCTTTTTAATAAAGTATGGTATTAAACTAATAACCTTATAATGAAGAATACTATTCTGCAATTTCTGCAACAGACTTTTATTAGATTTCTTTAAGTAATGGGTAAGCAGACAATATGTTCAAGCAAGTGCACTCATCTTTGTAAAAAATATTCAGTTGAATTTCATGAGGGTTTTGTTTCAATCTCTGTTCTCTCAGATTATTTCACACACTTTCATAGCAGGGACCCGTTTTTCCTTTCTGAGCTGTTAGCTATTTTGTAGAACCATTTTCAAATCAAATCCGTACTATCTGTTAAACAGTCTCATGTCATGAAAATAAGATTGTTTTCATAATAAAATATGGTATTGGTAAGAGAAAGCAGATCCCAGTGTGTGAAAAACTGCAAGGAGCACACACTGAGAACTCTGTAGAAGACTTATAAGAGGATACATGTGTATTAGGGAAGGCTTCGAGACATACTGAAGCTTGAAAACCATGACACCATTAAAAGCTTAACAAAAACCAATATTTATTACTAAGAGATGGCCAACAAAACGAACAGACCCAAAAGGGAGGAAGGAGGAGAGAAATAAGCCCCCAGCATGACCTCCCCAGTTACCCAGCTGTTGCCCATAAAGTTATCTTACCGACCTAGCATGCCTATAATTACCCATAGCAGAAGTTGCATCCTTGGAGAGTCAGTAAGTTCACAAACTGGCAGACGTCCCCGCCAAAAGGCAACGTTGTCCTTGGTGTGAAGTTATCTCCCTTCCAAGAAAGTACTATCTACTTTTATACAATTAACTAAGTGACCACAACCTCCCAGGTGTGGCCAGCACTGCCCAGCCAGAGGCCCTCAGTCCCACCTCCCAGTTATGTAAGTGCATCTCTTCTGCGCATGTGTGAGAACTTTGGAAATCCCCTAACGCACGCACAGTATGTTTTGGGGGTCTTTCTTAATTGAGTCTGGGGTCCCCTCCTCATCACTTTCTCCTTCAAGTGACCTCTGAGGATAATTAGCCAATCACAGAACACCAATTAAAACAGTTTATACAGAAGTTCTCCCTCCAAAGACGAATTCACTGTTTTATCAGTGAACTTGGCAGGGAGAATATAAACTACTGCAGGTGGCTGGGGCCAAACACAGACCAAAAGTATCAGCATAAATTCACCCTGGTACAATATGTTAGTGTTGCGGTGGTCAAAAGTAAAGAAAAAACACGAACAGTCCGGTACCAAGCAAAGTACCAGTGCCTTTATTATTTCCCACGAGTCTTTTCTATATCCCATGTTAGCAAGCAGCAGAAGGCAGGCAGGTGATTGTATTTTTTAATTAGCTATTCTTTGTTAGTAATACTGTTGGCAAAGCTCAAGACCAAAACTGGAGTTCTCATAGGATCAAACCTAGGCACTCCACAGCTGTCTTCTTTCTGCCAGGGCTGCGCACATACCTCTCCTATCTCAAGGATACACCCGTAACTTTCCCAAGTCAAAATCTTCTCCCAAGGAGCTAACAGACCCGATGTCAGCCCTGACAGATACACTTCCAATGGAAAACATTTTAGGGAGTCCACCAACTAGATAAAAAAAAGAAATCAAAGTCACTCTTGGATAAATTCCTTTTTCTTTTTTTTTTAGACCTATAGTGTTAGAGTAGTCTTACTAAATAATGCAAACAAGATCCAAAAGAATTAGTTAAGTTTATTAAAATCATAAAGTCAAATTGTAAAGTTTAAATTTGCTCAATTAAAAGAAAATAATTGCACAGAGAAAGCTAAGTAAATTCCAAGGCATGTCTTGTTATCACTTGATTTCTGAGGGACTGTGGTAGTGGGAGTTTTCAGTATGCAAATAACAGAAAAAGTTAGATTCAAGCAAAATTATTCTCACTTTGAGTTTCAGCAAGAGTTAAGTACATCTCCACTCCTGAATTTTCAACTCCTAAACTAACAGTACATTTGGTGTAGAAGGAGCATGCCATAATTATACAGTATTAAATCATTAGTGTGGGCAATGGCTAGTTCATAAAGAAATAAAGACAACACTTATTTTCATTTTTTAAAACTTTTAAAATAATTATTTGAAAGCAGCATACCAGTGGAACAGTTTGAGACATAGTATTTCATAATCACAACATTCAGCAGATGATGTCTAAGCCACCATCATTTTTTAAACAATTGTAGCACTTTATCAGTTAGTTATGGTAATAACTAACCAGGATAGAATTGTCTGATTGCAAACATCCAAAAAGGTTATATTTTTTATATTGCCAGCTGTGTTGCAAGGATTATAAACATTTATCTCCCATACTCTTGAAACAGTCTTTGATTTCTAAGCAAATTTTTAAATTCTTTAGAGACTGTCATACGTCTCTTTTCTCCAAATTTTAAACACTTGCAAATAAGTTTAATGGGACATTTTATTATTTCATCCATATGCCAGCAGCAGAAAAGAACCACCACAGAAGAATAGTGCTATATGGTGGTGTTGTATACAAGAATCTCCCCTGCCCTGCGTGCTTGTAGCCCACTGGGCTGCAGGGAGGCCCCGGCGAGAGAGAGGAGAGAAAGAGGCGGAGCCTCTCCCGTGGGTGTTGCGCCCCCATGGAAGAGGAATGGGGAGCTTCAGAGCACACAGAGGTTTGCCGTTCCAGGTTTGGGGGAGGGGAAGGGTATCAAGCGGGCCGTGGGGGTCCTCAGACTGACGGGAATGCGAGCGGGGCAATCCTGTATGAAACATTGCAGGTGAACAGTGCGCCTGTAGATATGCGGCAACACAGTGGGGTAAGGATAAGGTCAGGGTGGATAATGGGTTCTTTCAGAATGTTGGGGGTCCCAGCCAGGCTGGAGCCTTGTAAGGCTCCCCAACCTTGGATGGGTATGGGGGCCAGAACGGTTTGTCTGTTTGTTTGGTTTTGGCTCACCTGCAGCTACTGCCCAGGTTCGGCATGTTCTGGATATATTTGCTTTGCTCTGTTACACCCTGACAGGGTGGTCAGGACAAAGGGGTGTTCCTGGGTATTTCCTGGAGATTGTATATAGATAGGTGATAGCAAAGTAGGAAATGTAAGATATGGCCAAATCGTTCTAATAGGAATGAAACCTGTGTACCCCTATATCGCTGACGATGGTACATGCCTTCGGTAGGGTCGCCCATGCCAGACAGGTCAAAACCATAGGACAAGATACACTACATTCCTGGGCAGGATGAGTTCCTTAGCCTTCTGGCAGTCATCCTAGGAAAAGGACAACTCTAATCCCAAATCCGGGCAGATGGAGCTCTCTTAGCCCTGTAAGGTCATCCATCTAAGAGAAGGTCACTCTAATTAAACCTACGTCCTGATGAATTCGCTGCCACCTTCCAGGCTTGCTCGGCCCTGGCAGATGAACCTTAGGATTAAAGGGTGGGTTCAGTTCCGTGCATACTGCACCTCACCTAAAAAATCCATTGCGCAGGCTTGAAGGCTTTACCACATGCAAAAAGTCCTGTAGCGACGGGCGAGGGTCAAAACGGCAGGTGAAAGGTGCACTGAAAGCCGCAGACCCAACTCTGCATGCAGACGGTTCAGGATATTGGTCATTTGAGACTGACCAGGGATGACAGTCTCTTGGGGCAGCACCCTGAATGACCAAACAACCTTTTCAAGGACAGCACTGTTTGCTCCAGTCGGAGAGGGGCCTAGAAAAGGTGACCTAACCAAAGTTCATCTCCCCCTTCACCCGGTTGGTTAACCACAGGCCAAGGGGCATCTTCTTCCAATGCGGTTGCACAAAGATCAAAAGACAAAGGCACGCGCCTGCCTCCAAAGGTGTACCTAAATTAACTCTAGCATGTTGCAACATCAGAACCATGCTCGATTCCGCAGACAGCGGACGTCCTGAGCAACGTTCTGCCCTAATTGCTCATGGACTGGCTCGTCTCAACATCGACATTGCTGCTCTCAGTGAAGTTCGCCTTCACAAGGAAGGCAGTCTCAGAGAACATGGTGCCGGTTAGACACTCTTTTGGTCAGGCAAGCCCAGAACCGAAAAACATCTTTCAGGAGTCGGCCTCATGATCAAAAACTCTATTGTTCCTACACTCGAAAATCTGCCGACAGGTCACTCTGACCGCATTATCTCCCTACACCTTCCACTAAACAACAAGCAACACGTCTTTAGTATATATGCCCCAACTCTCCAAGCTGACCCTGCCAAAAAAGATAAATTTTACACTGACCTGCGCCTCCTTACCCAAAAGGTGCCTGCAGATGATAAGATCATTATCCTTGGTGATTTCAACGCCAGAGTAGGTAAGAATTTTGAAGCATGGAAAGGTGTATTAGGCAAGCATGGTGTTGGAAACTGCAACGATAATGGTCGACTTCTGCTAGAATTCTGTGCAGAGCAACAGCTCACCATGACTAATACTATCTTTCAGCAGAAAAATAGTCTGAAGACTACCTGGATTCATCCTAGATCTAAGCATTGGCACCTCATCGATTATGTCCTGGTGTGACGAAGAGATGTCTGCGATGTCCACCATACCTGAGTGATGCCCAGCGCAGAATGCCAAACAGACCATCGGCTTGTGCGCTGTAAACTCAACTTCAATCTCCATTTCAAACCTAAAACGGGCAGTATCCCAAGGAGAAAACTCCATGTTAACCATCTCCAATCAGCCACAGTGAGAGACAGATTCCAGGCAAACCTTCAAACTAGGCTCAAAAACCATTCCACAGATTCTGCAGATTCCTCTCCTGAAACAATTTGGCACCATATTAAAAACAGCATCCTGCAATCCTCTGAAGAATCCTTAGGGTTCTCCCTCAGGAAGAACAAGAACTGGTTTGATGAAAACAATCAAGAGATCGTTGAATTGTTGAGGAAGAAGAGAACTGCTCACCAAGCACACCTTGCACTGCCATCCTGTCACGCTAGAAAATGGCCTTTCATCTTGCATGCAGCAAGCTCCAACAGAAACTCTGTGACATCCAGATCAAGTGGTGGATAGATCTAGCTGAAAAAACTCAATTATGTGCAGATACGGGTGATCACAAAGGATTCATACAGGCCTACATACCAAGTCCAAAGCCCCCTACTCAGCGCTGATGGTCAAACGCTTCTAACAGATAAAACCTCCATTCTGAATTGATGGTCTGAACACTTTCAGACTCTCTTCAGTACTAGCCGTGTAGTCCAAGACTCAGCAATTCAGTCCACCACACAGTAACTGGTGAAATACGAATTGGATACTGCCCCCATTTTAGGAGAAACCCTCAAGGCCATACAGCAGGTGAAAATCGGCAAGGCAGTTGGGGTTGATGAAATTCCACCTGAAGTCTGGAAACATGGGGGCCTTGCACTCCATGCTAAATTTCGTGAGTTTGTGGTGCGCTGTTGGGAACTAGGCGAACTACCATCAGACCTTTGTGATGCAGTCATCATCACTTTGTATAAGAAGAAAGGTACTAAATCAGACTGCTCAAATTACCCTGGTATTACTCTGCTCTCCATTGCTGGCAAAATCCTGGCAAGAATACTCTTGAACAGACTAATACCTGCTATAGCAGAAGGAATTCTACCTGAAAGTCAGTGTGGCTTCAGAGCCTACAGGAGCACCACAGACATGGTATTTGTTCTCAGACAACTGCAAGAGAAGTGTAGGGAACAGAACAAAGGTCTCTATGTAACCTTTGTCAACCTCGGCAAGGTTTTTGATACTGTGAGCAGGAAAAGTCTATGGCAGATTTTGGAACGTTTAGGTTGCCCCCCCAAGTTCCTTAAAATGATCATCTCACTCCATGAGGATCAGCACGGCCAAGTCAGATATGGCAATGCACTTTCTGAGCCCTTTCTAATAACTAATGGTGTAAAACAAGGCTGTGTTCTCGCACCAACCCTATTCACAGTCTTTTTCAGCATGATGCTCCAAAGGGCCACGGCTCCAAAGGACCACATTCAATACCGTACTGATGGAAGCCTATTCAGCCTAAGGCGACTGAAAGCCCACACCAGGACCTTAAATCATCTTGTCCAGGAGCTGCTTTATGCTGATGGCACCGCCCTTGTTGCCCACACAGAAGCAGTGTTTAACATCCTGCTTTGCAGACGTTGCTGAGCTCTTTGGGCTGCAAGTCAGCTTAAAGAAGACAGAAGTTCCCCATCAACCAGCACCTCAGGAAGTCTTCTTTCATCCCCATATCACCATTGGCGAATCAGAGCTCAAATCAGTTCAGCAGTTTATTTACCTAGGTAGCCTCATCTCCTCGGATGGTAAAATTGACGGAGAGATAGACAAGAGGTTAGCAAATGCATATAGTGCTTTCGGAAAGCTTCATAAAAGAGTTTGGTGAAATAAACACCTGAAGAAAAGTACAAAGATCAGTGTTTACAGAGCCATAGTGCTGTCTACTCTCTTATACGGATCTGAATCATGGGTCATCTACCACCACCACCTGCGACTTCTAGAACACTTCCATCAATGCTGCCTCCGTACAATCCTAAACATCCACTGGTCAGATTATGTGACTAATACATCTGTTCTAGAACAAGCAGCAATCACAAGTATTGAGGCCATGTTACTGAGAACGCAGCTGCGCTGGGCAGGACACATCTCAAGGATGAAGGACCACCGCCTCCCTAAGATCTTGCTTTATGGTGAACTTGCCACCGGCTGCTGCAAGAGAGGAGCCCCAAAGAGAAGATACAAGGACTCCCTGAAACAACATCTCAGCTTTGGCCATATTGATCATCATAACTGGTCTACTCTGGCCTCCAATCAGGAGGTCTGGAGACACACCATCTATAACGCTGCGGATGCTTTTGAGAAAGCATGCAGGATCACCCTTGAGGAGAAAAGACAACGCAGAAAGAATCGTGCCTTGCAGAATATACCATCTAAGGAGTCTTTCTGCTGTGCCTTTTGCAACCGGACATGCCTGTCTCGTATTGGCCTTTTTAGCCACCAACGCGCTTGCAACAAACGTGGGTAGAGCCCTTCCCAAATCTTCGTTCGCGAAGCCTAGCCATGATGATGAATCAAGAATCTCTTTCTGCTACTGATGCAGCCTTAATTTTGAAAACTAATCTCTTGTCAATTTCTGGTTTGTTTTGAAATCATTAACTTCATCCCCTGGAGTATAATATCTGTAATTTCAGGCACTGTAGTTTAGTATAATGCAAGTTCATGGGATTTGTATGAGTAGCAAAAATATAAATATATTTGTATATTTACTGTTTATAGTCTAGAAATTCAATTAAGTCAGAGTGTTTACAGATTGAAAACAAACTATCAGTGTGTCAGTCACGCAGGGTAACCAATGGGATTTCAATGTGTTCGGCAGTCAAATCTAATAATCCTTCACTTAGAGCTATTCAGTCTGAAGTGCTAAACACGTTGCTAAATTTTTACAAGGCCAGAAGTAATTAAAAAATAACTACAGGGTGTGTCCAAGAGAGATTGTTCTGCTTTGTTACTTAAAAGCTTTTTAAAGCATTTTGGTAAGCTGCAAACAGTACCTTCAAATTTACTAAATAAAATAGAGCTTTTTTAAAGGAGCTGTCTTGTCACTATTCAGCAAAAGCATTCAAACAATAAGAGGCTAAGATGTTGCCTAAAAAAAGTTTTCCTACTATAAAATGTAAATTCCTTTGAAAAGTCAATAATGCTTAATTCATATGTGCATGTTTTACCAGGTTGGACATCGACAGTTTAGTCAGATTCATACTAAGTCACCTAGAATGCATAACCTGAGGCTTAGCAGCTATTGCTATATGAAAAGTGTTGAAGAAATATGTTTTTAAATGTAGGTTAATTACAGGTTAATTTTCCCAGTCTGTGCAAGGCAAAATCTCCTCTTCATCCTCTGATTCAGGTGATGCTTCCTTAATTTGTCACAATGCTGCATGGATGCTCCTTGTCAGAGGGTCAGTATCAGGCAGAATTGTAAAGGATTCTCTCAAAACATCTTTCTGCACTTTCTTCAGTTTAACCCCTTTCCTGATCTGTGCCAAGATGTTATTGCTATCATCTTCATTGGGAGAAGGAGGGAGACTTCTCTGCTCAGCTTAAGTGAAAGCTGCCATGCTTCAAGGAAGCCAGCACTTCATCCATTGGGGAACTCACTGTAGGAAAATCAAGACCTTCAGTATTATTTTTACTAAATTTATTCAGTCTTCTTTTGTATTTCCTACAGACCAAAAAGTAGCCACATGTAATTAATGTGATAGGCTGTATTAGGGAAGGTTCGAGATATACAGACACGTGAAAAACCAGACACCGTTAGAACTCAGTAAAACAAATATTTATTACAAAAGGTGGCTAATTAAGAAAACAAGCACTCGAGAGAAGGGGAGAAGGGAGGGAAGAATAAACCAAAAAGGAAGGCACGACACCCTACTCACCCAGGTGTCACTTATAAGATAGTCTTACCCACTCTAACTACTTATAAAGCTCTCTGCAGCAGCTGCGTTTTCCGAAGGGTTGGCAAGTTCCCACTTCAGCAGGTGTCGCCACTAACAGCAACTTGGTCCTTCGTGTAGAGCCGGCCATGAACATGGAAAACGTGTCTGCTTTTATACAATCCATTGAGCACCCCTGCCCGGGGAGGTGTGGCCAGTACCACCCCACCAGAGGTTCCCAATCCCACCCTCTTGGTTATGTAAGTGCACCTCTTCTGCGCATGCATGAGAACCTCGAAAATTCCCCCACGCATGCGCAGTGTGTTTTGGGGGTCTTTCTTAATTGAATCTGGAGGCGAGCCTTCCTCCCTTCATCATCACTTTCTCCTTCAAATGCCCTTGACGGACAATTAAGCAATCACAGGACACCAATTAAAACAGTTTATACAGAAGTTCTCCCTCCAAGGACGAATTCATTGTTTTATCAGTGAACTTGACAGGGAGAACTATAAACTACTGCAGGTGGCTAAGACCAAACACAGACCAAAAATATCATCATAACTTTGTCCCAGTACATAGGCCCATACTATAAGTATAAAGGAGACTGTAGTATTTTCCATGTTATCATTCTGTAACTACTATCGTTTTACCTTCCAAATTTCTCTTCCCTATTTCCAGGTCAAAACTGGATTATACAGACAATTATAATTTCTGAAACCAAGTTACCTCCTATCAGGCAGCTAGCAGAACTTTTTGAACAAGATGGCTTTCCTATTTGCACTCAAGAAAATCAAGACAACTGCAATGAATCCAACATAATGAAAATGTATATTACATTATATTTCTTGACTTTGAGAGTCAGGTAATGAGTATGCATCTTAAGTATTGGACTGTGCAGTCACAGAAATGCAAGCACAGAGGAGAGCCTACATTCTCAGCACTTGCATTTGTGGCTGATTTTACCTACTGTATGACTACTACTACATCACAGTGAGGGAAGCAAGAATACAGTCAACTGCAACAGCATGCATTTTCCTGCTCCTTTGGATTCATGCATGTATCAGCACCTAGTTATAGCATGTCTATATAAATTTTCTTCTTTTATAATTAATGAAAACAGAGAAGTAAGAGTTAATACTTTGTCACAAATCCTTCGTTTATCACCAGTTTGAAACTAGTTCTCTGCAGGAATAAAAGTCAGGCTTTGGCTCTTTGAGGAGTTACAAGTAGGTAAGATTTCTATGTCAGAGAATGCAATATAATAAAACACAACAGTCCAAAATTGCTCCCACAAAATAGCAGATACAATGTGCAGCACAAATCAAACAATAGATGAATATCCATCTCCATTTTTGGCATATTTTGTATATTTTTACAACATGTTTTACATTTTTGAGTAGACTTTGACCATCAAACTAATCGCCCAGACAATTGGAATAGATATGAGGAAAAATAGAGAAATAAAAGAAGAAAACAGGACTGCACATTTGAAGGAGTATGGAAGGATCGTAAAATGACTCATCTGTCAGAGACACAAATTTCTGAAGCCACTTGGAGACTTGGAACATCTCAGGGAATACAGAGCAGAAGGTAGAGTGCTGTTGCAGATATTAATGATACTCTTAAGAGGGAGGAGATATGTTGATTTTATATTTGTCATTTTATGATGTATAATCAAATTGTACACACAATACATGTTTTATATAAAATTGAAAAATAAAATGGATATCAGAAAAATAAGCAATAGGACCACAGAAAAATAAACATGGGGCACAGCAGCAACAAAATCGATAATGAACTTAAGACACTGTACCTGCGACTTGCAAGACTCATAAGAGTTTAAAAATTCTATAACTATTCAGTTGCTTCAAGGTTTTTCAGTCATTTAAGGGCAAATGAAGAAACACTCTTTCTGTCTGCCCAATAGATAAAAACAGTTGTAATTCTGATTTTATCTGGATGAGGGAAAATGCCAATTGAGGGATGTTTTCTGTAGCTGTAACTGACAGAGCCAGGTAGAACTTTTATTAAAAGGTTATTACAACCATATTAAAGTAGCGTGAACCAAGGTCCACCTGAGGTACTTTTTCTCAGTGACTTCCAGTAAAACAATTCAGGGGAGCACTTTTGAAAATCCCATCTCTGATTTTCAAATAAAAGCTGTGCTCTAATATAGCATGTTTCATCGAAAGATCAAGATTATTGTGTTCAAACATAGCTGCCATTCTCACCATTTTATATGTGGGATAAAGTATAAACAGTTTGTCCTGGTTTCAGCCAAGTACAGGGTTAATTTTTCACAGTAGCTGTGAGAGGGTGGAGCCTGGAGCCATGAGGGCATATCTAGGTTATTCTATACCACCTCAGGTCATCGCTGAGGGGTAGAAGTAAGGGATTGTCTCTTCCGAGAAGAAGGGGCATGGCTTTGAGTGGAACAAAAGCGTGGGCACAGAGGGTTCGTATCGCTGTTGAGATGGTCAAAGTGACATAGAATCTTCTTCCAAAGTAGGGACAGAATAGCAAAAAGGTTGGAAGATTTTTATTGCAACAGGTTGCAGACATTTGTACTTTTCACACAACACACGTCAACTTATTATTGGTACCTTCATGTACACATACATCAGGCCATACACGTCAGCCTACTATTGGTGCTCTCATGTATACATACGTCAGGATTGGCTGCAAAATAGCAAACTCATGTTGACACAACTTTTGTCAAGTCACAGTGACTTGCAGAAAGTACAGGAAGTCTGTTTCTGTCTTCCATCTTCTTCCTTCCTTCTGACAGACCTGTTGTTAACCCCGACAATTCCCCCTTTTTTTTGTATTTATGCCCCAAAGATGGCCTTGACAGTCTGTTGCAGGGCCCTTTGCAACAGACTGATTAAGCAAGGCATCAGTATTGACAACTCCTGATTCAAAGTTAAGAAGACATGCAGCATCCTGTAATAAGGATGAATAGCAACATTTCACCAAGAAAAAAGTTAGAGAGTTTATCTATCTAGAATAAGGACTCACTATGGTCTGACAGATTCATGTAACACACTCTCTTAAAATCTTAACACTAATATAAAAGTATTTTTAAGTTTGGACACATCTATACAGTCTCTCTCTCATACAATCTTTTTTCAGTCATTCATTGGTGGCCACCTCAGTCATTCTTCACTCACACACAACTGGGATTTCCATTACACTTCCACACTTCAATTACACATTTTACATTTCAGGTAGTTATTGGCTATGTACTTTCCAGTTTGTCATTTTTGGTAGTCACATTTAACAACTATACCTGGTTTGGAGAGGAAGGAATATAAGAAATATAAGGCCTAACAAACAAACTTAAATGAGATCTATTCTGAGTTAGCCTCTGTTTATGTGCATACATAGTCTCTTCGCCCCCTTTTTTTTAAAAAAAAAATGTTCATTTGATGTGTAAAATGTTTTCTTGGTAATAATTTATTCTATGAGTGAGTTAGAAACTTTTGCATATTTGTAAAAATAATGTTATTTGAGTTAAAAGAACAGAAAGTAATGCCCGTGCACTTTTAATTTTTAACTGAAATGCACTTAAGTTGTTTCATAACTTAAATTCTATTGTTATGACTATTATTTGTTATCATTCAAAGTATTATTGCATCAGAAAACACACTATGCATTTTTATGTTTTCAGACAAATTCACCCATATTTGTAATTTCTAGCTACATTTTAAAGGTGTATTAAATCTACAGTTTTACGGCTTTAGTTGCATGCTTTGTCTATAGGCATGCTGAGAACATAAGAGAACCAAACACAGTAGGAATATTCTATGGCAGCTTTGTTATGTTCTGCCAGTTAAAGAACTTATCAAAAAATTGAGGTAACAACAGTGGTCACGCCACTCAGCTGAGAATTGCTCAAAATTTTTGGAAGTTTTCAGAAATTCAAGTACACAAACACTAGTTGCAACTTGTCAGAAATACTAGATAAATTAGGTTGGCTGCATTTTATTAGTCTATTAGCTGGTGTTCACACAGCTCCCTGTAAATTCTTTTTCTTACTCGGGGCATATCTTCTTGGGAGAACTGAAAAGGCTGGTCTAAGACAAGGCACTTGCAGTACTGGAGTACAAAACCTCCACAATCACTGTCATTTTTCTGTTGTGGAATGCACTGTGTCACAGCAGTCTGCCAGCCTTGAAGGAACTCGGGGTGATTCTTCTCCTTTGCTTCATTCAACAAATACTGTTGAATGTTCTCCACACAAAACTGAAAATGAATGCCTTGGGAATCATAAAATGAAATAATTCAACTGGGGATGTTCACAGCAATGAGGGACCAGTGGACTTGCAGGTGAATAGGAATTAATAAGAGAGGTTTTTTTTGAATAAGTCTATCCTTTTAGTCCATAGTTTTATTCCATTATATCCTTTGGTTACGAGTTGTCCATGAAAAAAACTGTTAAAGAAATGAACATTTTCAGGGACTGCATTCATTATGAGTTCACCATACATGTTAATTATTTGGTCATTCAACCAGTTTTGGCTTTTCGGTGTAGTTAAATCATCCATATCCAGTATGTGTTTATTATAGGAGACTTGGAAATTGCAAGTGGAGGGTTTTGGATGTTTTTCCTAATATTTCATGATTTCTCTGGTGATAAAAGGTTTTCTATGGGAGAAATCTTCATTAAAGACTTCTTTTAATCTTTCTAAGACATCTTTTTCACAGAGTGGTATTAAACTGCCATATTTCTTTATAACTTCATCCAGAAATTCACAATATTATGTTGCTAATTGCTCATCAGTTACTCAAGAAGTTTTCTGACTGTTTCTTTTGTCTCTCTTGTGAGTTCCTGATTTTAGTCCTGTGCTTTCTGGTGAAGGTTCTTCAAGAGGATTTTTACAGTAAGGGTGATCTAGTAATATTGAACTAAAAATGTTTAAGGAGTCTTCTATTTCTCTTTGGTTAGGGCTGTTTTCATTCTGTGTTGGCTCCATGGATAAGAGTCCATTTGTATGATTGGATAAAATATATTTTTATCTCTTTTATTTTTCTATTATTAAGTCACACACAGCTTGGGATTTGAACAGTATTTTTAATATTAATCGTTCAGTAAGATATCTTCCAGTCTGGATCTCATTTTCACAGGAACACTGTAAGTGCCAGTTGGTTCAGTTACATTCCCGAGGTTGTCACTGAAGGTGACGGTGCTGTCAGTGAGGTTGAGGGTGGTGGTGCAGGACAGATTTGTGTGGTGTGGCATCATGTTTTGGGTGTAGTTGTCCAGTACAGGCTCTTGTTTGATGACTGTGTTGATCATATCAGGGGAGTAAAGGTTTGTAGATGGAGTAAGGAACAGTCTATATGCTTGAGCTAGCATCTCAAGTCTCTGTATTCTGAGCAGCAAGTGGTTGTTGGCATGTTCTAGCTTCTTCAGGTTGTTTTCTAGCTCTTTTGTGCATTGCAGGTCTCTTTGCAGTTTACGGATGTAATCCACTGAGGTTTTTAGGATCGTTGTCTTATCCCAGCGTATATTTGGGTCATTTGATTTGGGTATCGAAGTGTTCAGTTCTTTTAAATGATTGTTAATATTAAATCTTCTTCGTTCATTCAAGTTGTGGTTGTCTTTCTTTTGTCTCTCTTTAATCAATGCTCTTGCTTCTGAGTCTGTGAGTTCTCTTTTTACATTTGGAAGATTAGCTGGACATGAGTTGCTGATGTTTAGTTCTGGAGGAGGCAAGCTTTGATTGTCATGAAGGTCAATCAAATCACTAGACACAGGCAACGTATTTGTCATTTCTAATGTAAGGATTCACAGTAATTTATAGGGCAAAATTCTGTCTCTCTGGATGCAAAAGAATGAAACTGGAGAACAATCACATTCTTTCAGATATAAGCAGTGTTATCTAGCCTTCAGGTTGCTTTAAACCAGGATCTTGCTTATAGGAGAATGCCAGGGGATTAGGGATGCTTCTTGGGAAAGCAGCAGCAGCTTTGGTCTAGGGTTGTTACTCAATAACAGGGACACACATCTGTTGTTTAGTACAGAGACTAGAATAAATGCAGTTTAAGATAATTTTAGATATCTTTAAAAATTATGCATATTTGTATTTTATAGAATCTGAGCAAGGTAGAATTTGTCCTTTGAATTTTCAAATATAATAAACCTAAACAAATCAATGCAAGGCTATAATTAATAATTAGTTGTGTTCTATTTTTGAGTTTGTTATTGGTACTGTTATCTTTTCTAGCAAAATATCTTTGAGTGAAAGAGCATTTATACTCTTTTGTTTCTCTTAGAAAACTTCAAAGTTCTGAAATCATTTGAGTTTTTTAGAATGTTTTTTAGTGTTCAGAAATAATTTGCATTAAAAAAAACTGACTAAGGAACAATTTCTACCTCTCAGTCTTTCTGGCATATGCTTTACCAAGAAGAGAATAGAAAAATTAAGATTATCAAAGAAACTTACATAGTTTCATTTCTTGCTCATTGCTATAAAAGGTAAAAAAGATTTTGATTTTCTCTATTCACTTACTGAGCAACAGTTTAAACTTAAAAGGCTGTCTGTTAGGCAATTCTCTGTTATCTCTTTAGATCTTATTTCTCTCCCCACAAAGGTGGAAACTTCAGGTTAAAACAGTTTTGGTTTTTTTTTTTCTTTTTTTCTCTGGCAAAAATTGCCTTTGTCAAATAGGATATCTTGGAACTAGGCATTTTATTAAATTAGTTTATTTTAAAGCCTTTTTAGTAATCTCTAAAAACTTGTCTGTAAAATACGGAAGCAATGAAAGGGTGTTTATACAGCTGTCTGCGCTGGGGGAAAGAAGGGGGAAGGCAGCACAGCTATACTTAGCATTATCTCTGTTTTGCTCCAGTGGAAAGCTGCTCCTTTTACACACTGTGGAATTTCTTATCAGTAGTCACTAAAAAAAACCAAACTTAAACTCTACTTCTCTATTTCATTTATGCATGTATCTTAAAACAATTTTGGTTATTTAAATAAACAACTTCAAAAAACAGTAAGACCATCTTATGAATTTGTAAGATAATTTCTTTCTCTAATCAGAAGGTTGCAAAGTTACAGTTTTTATAAAGCAGGAGAGTTTCGCTCTCTCCCTAGCTCTCTGTGAAATTGGTATTTTAAACTTTTTGTGGATTTAGTTGGGGGAGGTTTGAACTCTTGCTTGGTTGCTAGGTGATACCTTAAGCCCCTAATGGTTTTTTATTTTTCTAATATTGGTAAGCCTTATAAGTTTTATAAGTAGATTTTAAAAGCAGCAACCCTCCCTCCTTTGTCCCTTGTCCCTTTCCCTTTCTCTGTAGCACCCTTGTTTACACATTCCTTAGCCCTCTTACCCCATTCTATGCTCCCTATATCACCCCTACTCCCGAATCCAGTAGAAATGTTTAGTCTTTTGTCAAGGCAAGGCCTAGATTGTTGGCAGAATAGCATATCAGGGCCTAAAACACAGAACACGGTCAAAAACTGGGTAACTATGTACCCTTTGTGCTCTGAGGGAGATGAAGATGGGATGAACAGGGGGTCCCGAAATACACCCCAGACCCATTTTCAGGGGGTGGACCCGGGGCAGACCAGAGTAAAGGTCACAGGGTGGACACATTTGGGATTGGATGGAGGGTATTATAAAAATGAAACCTCTCGGGCACAGGGGCGCACGTAGTGTAACATCTACCGTGGCAAAATAAACCCTTTCTTATCTCACCCCTAATTAACTGCTCCAGGAGATTTTTTCAGCACCATAAATCCCATGGCAACATAGGCAACAAATTGTCTCTACTGTGTAAAATACATTTTATTTCTCTCCCTGGTAAGGCTGAATTTTGCAAGGGAGGGTTTTTTACCTTTCTTTTTCTTTTTTCTCTTAGTAAAATTTTGTTCACTTCTCCACACACAAACACACACACACACACAGTGACATTGGTAACACTATGAGCTCACAACGACACATTGAACAGATAATATAGTTAACACGAGAATTAACAAATACGGGAAGGTAGTTTTCTAGCCTGCCCCTCCTTTTCTTCCCCCCACTGCTCCCATGCGGTAGGGATCATCTTCTTCAAACTTTCATTATATTAAACTTAATCTGTTGCATATCCTTATGTGTTTTGCTCCACACACATTGTGAGACTGAAACAGCCAATTAGTATATGAACAAAAAATAGGTAACTCAGGCTGCAAAGAAGCAAGAAAAGAAGGTGGGTACCGATGGCTTGTACAAAGATGGATTCTGCTCTCCTGTTCTTCGCTCAGCCCCCGCTCTCTAGTTCTGTCCCTCTCCATTCACCTGCACGTCTCAATTTGAATTTCTCTCCTTAGTTATTTTCTCGGCCGAGTCATCCAGAGGGAAAAGCTGTTTTTTCTGCCTTGAGGAGTGAATTATTAGGTTTTTCTACATTTTTCTGGCTTGGAGGTGTGGTTCAAGGACAGTTTCAATACACTGGCAACCTGCTTATCTTCTTGGGCAGTTGCGTCTCAGAGTTTGGTTCTTATGTGAATTATTGCATAGATTGCTGCCCTCTGCATGCTTCCAAATTTTTCAAAGTCTCAGAAGCATCAGGCAGACACACGAAATGCAACTTAACATAGTCGTTTCAAAGTCTTGTTTTCAGCACTATAACAGCACATGTTGTAAATAAACTCAGTAACCTTGACATTCTTACGATTAAGGAGGGTTTTCCATGTAGATAAAACTACATTTTCATCTTTAGTTATATGTTGTACCATTGTTAAAAGTTTTTGTTCCTGACGGCACCCCCTAGTAGCTTACCTAACGAGGGGTTGATAAAGTTCTCAGATCTGGATCTTTTAGCGGAATCCCACCTCTCTCAAAGCTTCACCGGGTGCCGTCCCCCTCGTGCGTCGACCCACTAGTCCTCTCTCTCTCTAGGAGAGAAAATCTCTGCAAAACACCCTCTCTCTCAGAGAGGAATCTTCAAATTCTTTCTCTCTTGGAGAAAATCCCTTCGAACTCTCTCTCAGAGATAAATCTTCTGTGGTGCAACAATCAGATCGGCGGCACCAAATGTCGCTGTTAAGTTGAGACAGCCAAAGCGACATAGAATCTTCTTCCAAAGTAGAGACAGGATAGCAAAAAGGCTGGAAGATTTTTATTGCAACAGGTTGCAGACATTTATACTTTTCACACAACACACATGTCAACTTACTATTGGTGCCTTCATGTAAACATACATCAGGTCATACACATGTCAGCCTACTATTGGTGCTCTCATGTATACATACATCAGGATTGGCTGCAAAATAGCAAACTCATGCTGACACAACTTTTGTCGAGTCACAGTGACTTGCAGAAAGTACAGGAAGTCTGTTTCTGTCTTCCATCTTCTTCCTTCCTTCTGACAGACCTGTTGTTAACCCTGACAGGTTCGACGGCTATTTTGTTCGTTGTCTCAGGGCTGAGCTGCGTTGGTTTGGTGAACATTTTGGATGTAAAACACCCTCTCTTTTGTATACCATTGTTATTAGTATTGTTGCTGTTACTGTTCGTTTTCTCATATCATAGCTGTTTCTAGTAAATTGTTCTTATCCAGTAATCTCTGCCTTTTGTCTCTCTCACTGGGGGCGGGGAGGGGAGTGTGAGTGCTAAACCATGACACAGTTAAAAACAAGTAGCACAGAGTCACAATGAGGTTGTAACATGTCCCAGCTGAGCCCTGTGCTCTATTCACTCACCTCAGTTTCCAAAGAAGGTTTGATATTTTATTTATTTATTAGCCTGCTTTGCTGAATGATTACAGATTTAATTCTCAATTTAGTTAAATGTATATATTCTTACTCCACTCTCAAGGGGACTTGAGAATTGTAGAATTCTTGTATGAAAATTTGAAGAAACTAGTCCCAAGGTTTTCTATGCCCCAAAACTAATATTCATTTTACTATGTCATAAATTATATAAAACTCTGTTAAAAAAATTACTGCCCTCTCAGGTGAAGCATATAATATTTAAAGTGTTAGCTGTAAACAAGAGAGGAAAAAAGAATCTTTTAGGCAACATTTAGCTGCATTTTCCAACTAATCTAATGTGGTATATCATAGGATCAGTTTCACAAGTGTTTTCTGTCTAACTGAACAAGTATATCACATACTAACATTTGTTAGTTGCCAAGTTTTATCAACTGAAAAGGATTTAAAAACTCTTCCATTAATAATGATAAATAAATCACAGCATGCACTTCTCTATATAGCAGTTCAAAAGAGGAATTGATGTGCATTACAATTAAATACACAGAAATTGAAACATTACCTCTCTTACTGTGTAAACCCTCTAGATCACTAGTCTTCTTAAGCTTCTTCTTGGCACTGACTAGCTGACTGCTGTCAAATGGATGTGCTGTTGAGACACTGGAAGAGTGCTGGACTCCCTTCTCACTGATGTTTAAAAAAGCTGTCAATTTTCTCTAAGGATTTGGTGTCATCTTCCTTGGAGAACAAAGGTGGAGGTGGTGGAGGCAAAGGGGATGGAAGCAGTACTACAGTAACAGTCTGGTTGAAGCTCATTACTGGTGAGTGGAAAAGTATTAACATGAGGCAGTTCAGAGGTAACACTATTGGGAGGTAATGAGGTATCTTGAAGTTGTTCTAAGTTTGTGGATTCCTGCACTTGCAAAAGCTGAACTGCATTTTCCAATTCCACCTCTTCACCTTTCATTTGTATGGTTGCTGGCAAAGATGGATGCTGATCTACACAGGACACTGAACTGGCTGCACATTTTCTTCTTGCATGAGCCAGTCGAAGTCTGGTTGATTTAAGTATTACTTGCCCAGGGTATTGCTAAAGCAAAGAAGTTATTTACAATTAAATAAGAACATGCAACACACTATTTTAAATACTAAGTACTTGTCATTAGAGTCTGCCTTTCTGACAAGTAAAATTCATCACCTATTTTCATTCATTTTGCTCTGGACATAAAAACAAAGCAAATATATCTTCACCTTTATGCAAAAATGACCTGTTTTCTTAATTTTTATTCTTGGTTAGGATACGTCTCTCATAGTATCCTTCTGGACAAAATGTCCAGCACACAGCTGGATAAACACATCATGTGGTGGGTGAGCAAATGGTTCACGGGTCGAATACAGAGGGTAATAGTGAATGGGGTAACATCAGACTGGCGACCTGTCACTAGTGGGGTTCCACAGGGCTCCATCTTAGGCCCTGTGCTCTTCAACATCTTCATAAATTACTTGGATGCAGGACTGGAAGGGATGCTAAGCAAGTTTGCCAATGATACAGAACCAGGAGGAGCTGTTGACTCTCTCAAAGGCAGGGAGGCCCTGCAGAGAGACCTCAACAAATTAGAGGACTGGGCAATCACCAACTATATGAAGGTCAACAAGGGAAAGTGCTGGATTCTGCACCTGGGATGGGGCAACCCTGGATGTACAGACAGACTGGGGAATGAGACGCTGGAGAGCAGTGCTGTGGAAAGGGAACTGAGGGTCCTGGTCAATGGCAAGTTGAATATGAGTCAGCAGCGTGCCCTGGCAGCCAGGAGGGCCAGCTGTGTCCTGGGGGGCATCAGGCAAAGCATCACCAGATGGTCAAGGGAGTGGATTGTCCCACTCTGCTCTGCACTGGTGTGGTCTCACCTTGAATATTGTGTGCCGTTTTGGTCACCACAATATAAGAAAGATATTAAGCTATTAGAGAGTGTCCAAAGGAGAGCAATGAAGATGGTGAAGGGCCTTGAGGGGAAGCCACATGAGGAGCGACTGAGGTCACTTGGTCTGCTCAGCCTGGTGGAGACTGAGGGAAGACCTCATTGCAGTCTACAACTTCCTCGTGAGGGGAAGAAGAAGGACAGGCACTGATCTCTTCTCTGTGGTGATCAGACAGGACCCAAGGGAATGGCCTGAAGAGGGTGTTTGGGCACTGGAACAGGCTCCAAGCACCAAGCCTGACCGAGTTCAAGAGGTATTTGGACAATACTCTTGGGCACATGGTGTGACTCTTGGGGATGTCCTGTGCAGGGCTGAGTTGGACTTGATGATCCTTGTGTTTCCCTTCCAACTCAGTATATTCTGTGATAGTTGACAAGTGATTGGTCTAGTCAGGGATGCACATGGGTTAAAGTTAGGATTTCACTAAGAAGCAGATTGTACATTCAAAACTGTTTTCTCTGAAAACTAAAATTCAAAATTCCTTCTTGCTACTCTTTTCTAAAACTGGTCAGTAGTGCTCTCTGCACCAAAGTCTTCTCTGACCTAATATGCTGGCCTCAGATGTGAATTGTACTGCTTAAAAAGGTATCTCTTGAAAATATAAAACATTTTGAGAATTTCCAAAGAGTTTTAAATTTAGATCTTAAATTTACTGCTTCAATATCTGTCTTTTCAAATTAGCTTCATCCATAGTCATTTTTATGGAAAACTAAAAACTGCTTCTGAAATGCAGGTCGAAAACTTTTTAGACAATTGTGGCAGCCCTAAGGACAATAGAGATCATATCAATATAAACGTGCCCATACATAAAGTCAGTTCATTAACAGGTGCTGGTTAAAATAAGTAAATTTGCTTTAATTTACAGAAGCTATGCAATTCAAAAGCCTTGCAACAGTAAGGATATGAAGAGTATACTACTAAGCAAGACAGCTTTCCAGTAAAGAAACTTCTCATATCTATTTTTAATGTATTCAGCAAAACAAAACAAGTCTTCACCAGTTAATATGGTCTCTGTTTCCTTGCACTTTCATCCCTCCCCTTATTCTCTCTCCCCTTCAATCCATCTTCTATCCATTTTCTGATACTTACATTGTTGTCCCAGTCTGATGAGACTGAACTGTTTGCTAAGGAGGATGAGTTATGAGGTAGACCAAACTCCTCTCTCTCAGCAATTGTAATATCAAAATTAAGGGGCTTTACTCGAGGAAAATGTGGAAAACCAGAAGAAATAACAGCCCTTTATTGAAAGATATATGTATGTTGGCAAAAAAACAGCAACAAAACCACAGAAGAACCAGACAGCAATCTCAGAGGGAAAAAACAACAACAACAGCAACAATAAAAAGTCTAAATGAATACTTCTCTGTCCTTTAGCACAGTCCTAATTGTGGTCTGCATGGGGCGCTGTTGGATCGCTGGAAGGTGCAGGGTCTGCAACACCCTGTTGTGGCCTGCAGGGGGCGCTGTTGGACCGCTGGAAGGTGTAGGACCTGCAGTACCTGGTCGTGGTCAGCAGGGGGCGCTGTGGGATTGCTGGAAGATGTAGGACCTGCAGTACCTGGTCGTGGTCAGCAGGGGGCGCTGTGGGCTCCGGCAGTCACCCGCGGGAAGAGGGGGCTGGAGAGAGAGCGGTCCTGGACCGCTTGGGGAAGCCGAGAAGGAGATGGGGGGGTCCTCGCCTCCGTGGGGACAAAAAGGAAGGCAGGCAGTACACTCCCACGGGAACTCACGGGAAAAATTCCCCTGATTTCCTAATCTATAACAATTGTAATAGGAAGTGTCAGGTATTGTCAAGTGTTATTGCAATTAGTGATAGAGGGGGTATGTCAGCTGATAAAGCTGTTTGTGGGAAATACCATTTAGATTATACTTCTTTTTGGAAAGTTTACTATGCATGTTGTCACAATGTGTAGATGTGACAGCAAACAGAAGCTTATTATGACCCCGGGGATGCAATAGTCAGAGAAATTCACTACCAGCAATGCTATATTTTGTTGTAAATTTTCCAAAGAGTAGTTTACTCTACAATGACAGAGAATAGCTAATAGCATGGTAAAGTCCTGGAATGAGTGAAAATTTCTTTTGCAAAAGAAATTGGTGGAAAAACAACTCTTCTTCTGTTACCTGTTTAAATGTGCAGTCTGTCCAGTGTTTTTTGTTATTCCTGACTAATCCAGGAGTTCTTTCTTTCCTCTTCATCTTGTACTTGATCTTGCTTTTGAGAAAATATATAAAAAACGTGTAAATATTACACCCCATGCTATGGTTAGCATCATAAAAACCCCTGCCTGAATTAAAATAACTCTTCTACTAATTCAACTAATTGTTAGGATTTACCTAACAATCTACTTCTCAAATAAACACATTTCTGACCTTCAAAACTTTGTCTTTGTCTTTCCCTTAAAAAAAAATATTATACATAACCTTTAAGAAATGCAAAGCTCAATAAGGAAAGATTTCAGTCTGAGACTGGAACTTTTTACCTTGAAAGATGATAAATAACTAGAGACAGAACAGAATACTATACTGAAAAAAAGTTCCCATAAATTTAAAATTTTAGAAGTTAGCCAGAGAGCACAACAGTATCCATTTTCTCTCATTCCAAAGTCAAAATGACAGTTCAAACTGCACATTTAAAACGAGTCATTTTAAAATTTTTATAGTGCAAGAAATCAAAGAACTACAAAGTTTTGAAGCCAATATTAAACAAATTAAGTAAACATTTTAATTAGAATTTACACCAGTAAACTAAAGCTTTGTATTTCATTAACTTAAGCTGTCATTATTAATCCAGCTTGATTTTCTGTAATCTTTTTTTAATGCTTTGAAGCTGAGTTATTTTTTTTCTTGTTTGAGGATCTTACCTCAGCGAAAACACACATTTGGATCTACCTCCTTTAAATAGTCATTCATTTTCACAAAATTTCAGCAAAGTTACTACATCTTTGAAACAAAACACTACACTTCAGTCAAATGTATTGAAAGTGGACATCACTTAGCAGATGGTAAGTCACTGTATATACAACTTCAGAGGTTACAAGGAAAAGTGATAGAATGGGTGAATTTAAAGAAAACCTGAGCAGAAACAGCAGCTTTAATTCTTAAAAGACTCACAGCATTAAGAATTACTTTTAAAAAATGACCATAATCATCATTAAAAAAATTATGTCCTTCATAAAGAGTTGTCAGAATTTTTTACCGATATCAATTATTGGGTAGTGCTCACCGACAATGAAAGGGCACACCCCCCCCCCCCCCCTTTTCCGAGGCTGGGGGAGGAGGGGAGGAACGGGGTCGTGCGCAGAGTGGGAAGGGGTTTTTAAAACTGGCTGGCACCATGCACCGGGGCCTTTGTGGGTCTTCCTGCCTGTCACTGATGGAGTCAGCATCCACCTTTTTGTTCTCCTGTTCAACCCCCGAGAAGGTGAAATAAAGACAAAACAAAACAAAAAAAAATTTAGGCATGTTAGTTGAAAGTTAGCATGAAATGTGACTTTGCAAAATTGTAACCACTTGCAAGTAGGTTTCTGCCCAAATTGTGGACAGTTAAGATAAAGGGGAACTAGCTTACATGAACAAATAAGATAAGAAACTGAAGGGGAAAGCGGGAAAAGAAAGGCTTTTAGCATGTAGCATTGCAAGGGAGACAGGAGGGGGGTGGGGGAAAATAGTTGCTTGAAACAATAAAGCTGTATGTAACTACTCTATAGTAATAAAAACAGGGGATAGGTAACCGAATGTCTATTTAGGTAAGGCAGACTTCGTACCAATTCTCAAAGAGTGTATATGATAGATAATTTTGAAGCCAGACAAAGCCTTAAGTCAAAATACAGGTTTACTAAATAAGTAGAAACAAAGAACTTTGCCAATACTTAGCTAGGATGCACTGCCAGAACTTAGAGATAGAGATTAGGTGGTATTGTATACTAGAAAAATGCATACACACCCAACCTAAGTAAGATAAGGGGGCAAAGTAGAACTTGAGTCCAAGAATCTTGCAAAATTCACCATGAAGTCTGCCAAAATCAAGAAAGTTGAAAAGTTCATGAAGATGATGGAGCTGGGGCCAGGGGCTGATAAGGATGAAGAACAGGAACGACCCTCCTAGATTCTTCCCAAATTGAAGACCACGCCCCAGACTCCGCCTAGACTCCACCTATTATGAATATTATAATCAGATGTTGCAATCATATGAATATTTATGTAAACATGTTGCAATCACCTGTAAAAATAGTATAAAAACCTGTAAATTCACTGGAGAGACAGAGCAGTTTTGTCCAGTGCGAGCTGGCTGCTCTCCAACGTTGCTCAATAAATATACCTCGCTGCTTAAAGACTGAAAATTGTCTCTGAGCAGTTTTCTATGCCTTCTTGGGGGCATTTATTGGCATCATTTTGGCGATCCAGGTGGGATGGTGAGGCTCCTCGACCCGTGATCCTGGGGGTCCATGACACTTCTGGGGCCCCTCCGATGAGATTTCTGTCGGCAGCAAGTCTCTCGGCCCCTTGGATTTATGAGTTGACGGACACGAACCTCCCACTCCAAATTAAGAGGTATATATATGTTTTTGTATTGTAATTTATAAAGAAAAGCGCTTTACTTAGCGGGGAGCAGGACACTGCCCCCGAGGGGAGCCGGAGGGACGCCCTGGCACTAAGTAACCCCAAAAACTGGGTTAAAGTCCCAGAAAACTGGTTTGTCTTTTGTGTTTAAAACCTGTCTTGTTTTGCTTTAATTGTTGCTTGCCTTTGAGAGTGTTTTAAAGAATTTCTGGCATGCCGTAGTTAGAGATAAGCTGCTGCTGTGTGTTTCCAACTGTTATTGCTCATGTCTTGTATATAAAAAAAAAAAAAAAAAAAAAGAGAAGCACATTTTCCAACTGTTATTGCTCGTGCTGACAATTAACAGAAACTTAGACAAAGTACAATGAAGAGCTCTATTATCTGTGATATATTGATTGTTGTTGTTTCTTTGTCTCCCGTGTGTTAGACTGTTTCTACTAATGCAGTGTTTAGAGATAAGTTTCTGTTACTTTCTTCAGGTCCCTCAGTTTCCAATGTATATGTTGTTGGTCTAACCAAGATTTGTCACAAATCAGCTGGATAAAGCCTTATTGTCGACAAACCTGATCGCATGTTCTGTAAAGAGTGTATTCAACTGTTTACAGTGTCATCTTGTGGCCCGGTCAGCAAACCTGTATTTTATGGTCTGCAGCAGCATCTCGCGATCTAATTTGGTAATGCAGATTATCCAAATAACACAAGAAGGTAGGAAAGTCTCGTCTTTTATTCTAAGTGTGTAGGTATGCGTGTGTATGTCTGAGACATGACATCATCGCAAAGCGATTGCGGAGTCTCAATCTGCGGTTCCGTCACTCCGCGAGGGGAACGGCCAGAGACAGACGAAGTGTATGGACGTTGTGTGCCTGAGACTGTGGAATAGAATAAGAAACGACGTTCTGAGGCAGTAGAATAGAATAAGAAAAGTATTTTGGTTTAAGAGAAAATTCACTGGCATACCAAAAGTTATTCAATTAGAGCACATTAGTGGAAGTCTAGCTCGATTAGACTTAGAAGACATGGAAAAAGATTGTGAGGCAGAACTCCGAGTAAAGATTACAACCAGAAAAGATGTTGACCAAAAATTACACAGAAAAGATGTTGACCAAAAATTACAAAAAGTTATCCAGGGACTGTTAGAAGAAAAACTTAGAGTCTTTGACAAGACTCTGACAGACCTGAAAACCTGAATAGAGAAAGCTGAATGTACCAAGAGGCATGAAACTGCGTTTACTGAACTACAGGCTAAAATTGTTAGATTGACAAAGCAGTTTGAAGTAGCCAAGGAAGACAGGAAGAAGAGACAGGAAAATTTAACAAATACACCTGCCCCTCCAGAGAAAGCAGCAACTGACACTGCAAATACAAACAATGCGACGTATCAAAATGCTGGCACGATGAGGCAGATGCTTGAGTCAAAGAAGAACGTAGGAGAGAGTAAACCAAGGAATGAATCAAGAAGCTGTAAGACAGAAAGTAGCCTACAGGAAGCAGAGGGATATGAGAGTAAAAGTAGCATGCCAAGATCAGAAAGCGATAAAGATAGCTCCCCCAAAGTAAATTGCAATGGAGGAGAAAGTAACGTAGTGATTCAGATACAGAAATTAAAGATAGTGGTGGTGCAGATAAGTGACGAGAATAGCACCCGGAGAGCAGAAGAGGATGAAGAGCAGAGACAAGGAAAAAGAAAGGAAAAGAAAAAGAACAGAACAGATACTGAGACCCAAGCAGAAAAAGATTCAAAGGAAGAAACTGGTCATCCACATTATACTAGGTCTGTATTCAAGCCTCAGCCAACCAGAATAAGGCCGAATCAATGCTCCAACTGTTTGCAAATAGGCCACTGGAAGCGAGACTGCCCTCAATTAAATGAGGAATTTGAAAATGCTGCTATTGCACATCAGGGCAGCGACTGGGCAGACTCACCGGTTAAAATAGAGCTAGGAGAAGGTGAAAAAGAACTAGACTTTTGATTGACACAAGAGTTACATTTTCAGTTTTAAATCAGGAACTAGTACCAAAAGGTGATGAATTTGTACAAACTGTGGGAGCAACAGGCCAACCAGAAAAAGCTTATTTTCTAAAACCTATCAAATACAAATTTGTACTTACCAAATTCACCAAAACTTCTACTGAGTAGAGATTTATTAGAAAATTTGGGAGCAACAATAAAATTTAACCAAGATAAATTTGAGTTCCAAGTGAACGAAGAACGACTGATCACAACTTTAAGCTGGATGATCAGTTACATAGAGCCAAAATCAATTAGCCACACAATATTGAGCAGGTTATGAGAGAAGCATACCCGTTAGTATGGGCCACTGACGTACCTGGGAAATCAAAACAGGCAATATCTATTGTTATTGAACTTATACCTGGAGCAAGACCAGTAGTAAAGAAACAATACCCACTGAGGCTAGAAGATAGAAAAGGAATCGAACCAATAATTAAAAAAATTTTTAGAATTAGGATTACTAATAGAATGTGAATCAGACTATAACACACCAGTCTTGCCAGTTAAGAAACCAAATGGAACGTACAGGCTAGTTCAGGATCTGAGGGCCATAAATGCAATAGCAAAGACACTACACCCAGTGGTAGCCAACCCTTATACACTCCTAACTAAATTAAAAGACAATTTAATTTGGTTCACAGTGTTAGATCTAAAAGATGCATTCTTCTGCCTTCCTCTGGCCCCAGAAAGCCAAAAGGTTTTTGCCTTCGAATAGGAATCTGTTAGCAAAGGGAGAAAGACTCAATTAACCTGGACAGTGTTACCCCAGGGCTATAAAAACAGCCCAACAATTTTTAGAAATCAATTAGCCAAAGGAATAGAACAATGAGAAAGGCCACAAGGAGATGGTACTCTTCTACAATACGTAGACGATCTACTAAGAGCAATTGAAACAGAAGAAGAATGTATTAATTGGACTATTTCTCTGTTGAATTTCCTGGGTCTAAGTGGATATCGAGTCTCTCAACAGAAAGACCTGAGAGATGAAATTTCCAGAGGACAACGATCCCTAGGAACAGCAAGAAAAGAAGCCATCTGCCAAATGCCTAAACCAGAAACGGTAAGACATCTACGAGCCTTCCTGGGAATGACAGGTTAGTGTTGTCTATGGATTTATCAGTACGGAATGCTAGCTAAACCACTGTATGATTCGCTAAAAGAGACTAAGAGTGTCCTAACCAGGACTCCCGAGGCCGAAGGAGCCTCTAAGAAGCTGAAACAAGAACTCATGAAAGCCCCAACCTTGGGTCTACCTGATGTAACAAAACCATTTTGGCTGTTCTCTCATGAACGGCAAGGAATGGTGTTAAGAGTCTTGGTACAACAGTTGAGACCACACAAAAGAGCCATAGCTTATTTCTCCAAACAATTGGGTGAAGTAAGTAAAGGATGGTCCAGCTGTTTGAGAGCAGTGGCCGCAGTCATCATAAACATAGAAGAAGCCAGAGAACTCACATTGGGCCAGAAAATGACTGTGTTAGTGTCCCACACTGTATCCCCAGTATTCGAGCAGAAAGGAGGCCATTGGTTGTCACCTTCCAGATTCCTAAAGTACCAAGCAATACTAGCCAAGTCAGATGATGTAACCATCCAAGTTACTAACATTGTGAATCCAGCCTCATTTCTAAAAAGATGTCAGCAGAACCAATCGATCATGACTGCCTAGAAACTATCGAAGCATTCTACTCCAGCCGCCCGTATCTCAAAGAAGAGCCATTTGAAGATGTAGACAACTAGTTCTCTGACGGCAGTAGCTTCGTGAAGCAAAGAGTAAGGATGGCAGGTTACGCAGTGACCACAACGGAAGAGGTAATCGAATCAAATCCTTTACCTACAAGGACTTCAGCCCAGAAGGCAGAACTGATAGCTCTTACTCGAGCTCTGGAACCAGCAGAAGGCATCCGGATATATATCTGGACAGACTCGAAATATGCCTTCTCCGTTGTACATGCTCACGGAGCAATTTGGAAAGAAAGAAGATTACTAACTACCCAGAAAAAAACCAAAAAACAAACAAAAAAACCCCCCGTCAAATATGCAGAAGAAATTCTACAATTGGTAGAAGCAGTCCAACTCCCAACACAAGTAGCTATAATGCATTACAGAGGACACCTAAAAGGTAACACTGTTCCAGAAATAGGAAATAGGAAAGCAGACGCGGAAGCTAAATTAGCTGCTGCGAGAGCTGAGGAAGTGACCATAGTAGCCTTGGTACCCAGGGAACTTGACACTAACTTCCAACCAGACTATCAGGAATCAGATCATAGATAAATTCAGAGGAACAAAGGCAAATTGCTAGACAATGGATGGGGACAGTCAGAAACGAGACAATTAATAATACCAGGAAAATTAATGTGACAACTTGTAAAAACAGAACATGAAAAAGCCCATTAGAGCTTAGATCCACTTTATCAGTATTTACAAGCCAGAATAGCAGGACTAAAATTGTTCACCACCATAAAGCGGGTCACATCCCGATGTGAACGATGCTTGAAGAACAACCCAAATACAGGAACCAAAATACATCAAGGAGCAATAAACTGAGGCAAATTCCCAGGTGAAGTATGGCAAATTGATTTTTCTGAACTTCCAAGAAAAGGGGGGGTATCGATATTTATTAGTGTTGACTGACACATTTTCTGGGTGGCCTGAAGCATTCCCCTGCAGGACAAACAAAGAGAGAGAAGTAACTAAACTAAAGTTTTGTTAAACGAAATCATACCACGATTCGGAGTACCAAGAAGTATCTCTTCAGACCGAGGTTCACACTTTTGTGCAAAAATTGTGAGAGCAATAAGCAAAGCATTGCAAATCAAATGGCAACTGCACACACCCTACAGGCCGCAGGCCAGTTGTCAAGTAGAAAAGATGAATCATCTTATCAAACAACAAATTTCTAAAATATGCCAAAAGACTAATTTACAATGGTACCAAGCTTTGCCCATTGCTCTGATTAAGTTGAGAGTGAAACCTCGATCAAAAGAAAAATTAAACCCATTTGAAATTCTGTATGGACGACCTTATGCTATGCAAACTGTAAATAGCGATGCTGTTGATCAAATAGGTAATCAGTACATTTATGATTATGTGATTACTGTAGGAAAACATTTTGAAAAAATGCTGCTGTAGTGGTAAAGCATCAGCCCAAACAACCTGATTGTAAACTGCCCCCATTTAACCCTGGTGATTGGGTGAATGTTAAGAATCTTTTAGGAAAACCCCTACAAGAAAAGTGAGAGAGACCTTTCCAAGTGCTGCTAACCACCTTCACCATGGTCCAGATAAAGGAACGACCTACATAGATCCACAATTCTCGAGTTAAAGAAAGCTCCAGAAGACAACCGAAAAGACTCAATACAAAGAATCCTGATCTCTCTCTCCTTAGACCTTCCCAAAGCTTGAGCAGATGGAAGAGGAGACTGCGAGGAAGAAGAAGATGCCTTAGGCCTCCCAGGCAAACCCTGAGCTGAAGACGGAGAGCCCGGAGTACAAATCCCCCCGTGAGAACCTGGTGGTCTCTGAGCACCCTCCTAGCAGGGAGAAGCCCTTCAGGTGCTTAGAATGTGGGAAAAGCTTCAAGCAGAGCTCCGACCTCCTTAAGCACCAGCACATCCACACTGGGGAATGGCCCTACACATGTGGAGAATGTAGCAAGAGCTTCAGGAACAGCTCAAACCTCCACGTCCATCAGCGCATCCATACTGGAGAACGACCCTATACGTGTGAGGAATGTGAGAAGAGCTTCAGCCAGAGCTCCAGCCTCCACATCCACCAGCGCATCCACACCGGAGAGAGGCCCTACAAGTGTGGAGAATGTGAGAAGAGTTTCACCCACAGTTCTGCCTTGACCAGACACCAACGGACCCACCAATTGTAAGCCACAACTTTAACTACACCACTCCTGTAACTACTCAGCAGCTAATTGCATAGATACTAACCTCCTCAAAGCAATGCTCACACATCCTGACCTAAAGAAACTAACCCTAGAAGGAAACAGAACCACACAACGCATGCTGTGGCAAGTAGAGCATGATTCGACAAGAATAAAGAATATTTTAACCAAAAATGAACAAGTAAGGGACACCACTGGTGGGATGTCTTTACAAGATATTCCCCAACGTCAACCCAAGTCTTTAACTGCCTGATACACCCAATCTTGATCATAGCAATAGCAATGTTCCTACTAACCCTTCTGAATGTGTCTTCTGGGCAATGATACAAGCTCACCAGCACCCTCAAAACTACAACTTGACGAAAGAATTCGTAAGTTTAAAGAAAAGGGGGGAAATGAAGCCAGACAAAGCCTTAAGTCAAAATACAAGTTTACTAAATAAGTAGAAACAAAGAACTTTGCCAATACTTAGCTAGGATGCACTGCCAGAACTTAGAGATAGAGATTAGGTGGTATTGTATACTAGAAAAATGCATACACACCCAACCTAAGTAAGATAAGGGGGCAAAGTAGAACTTGAGTCCAAGAATCTTGCAAAATTCACCATGAAGTCTGCCAAAATCAAGAAAGTTGAAAAGTTCATGAAGATGATGGAGCTGGGGCCAGGGGCTGATAAGGATGAAGAACAGGAACGACCCTCCTAGATTCTTCCCAAATTGAAGACCACGCCCCAGACTCCGCCTAGACTCCACCTATTATGAATATTATAATCAGATGTTGCAATCATATGAATATTTATGTAAACATGTTGCAATCACCTGTAAAAATAGTATAAAAACCTGTAAATTCACTGGAGAGACAGAGCAGTTTTGTCCAGCGCGAGCTGGCTGCTCTCCAACGTTGCTCAATAAATATACCTCGCTGCTTAAAGATTGAAAATTGTCTCTGAGCAGTTTTCTGCGCCTTCTTGGGGGCATTTATTGGCATCAGTTTTTGAAACTTACTCCTTCCAAATGTATAAAAGCTGTTGTGTTTCTTTTCTCAATGGAATGCACAGGGGAATGAAACCCCCTTTGCACTGCCCCGGCCAGAATAAAAGTGTGCTATATATATATTGTTTAAGGATTTCTTTGAATCAATTTGGCACCCCAGATGGGACGTACCACCGCTCATCTGTGAAGACCCTCTGGAACCAGGAGTGGACGAAAATCCTGTGCAAAGGTATACAAATTCTAAGGCACTCTTTTATTTTTCCCTAGGGTTTGGGGAAGGAAACCATAAGTCGTATGCTGGTTTTCTAGGGCTCTGGCTTGCTAGTAGCTAACAAGAGTTGCATCTTTCTAATTGTGAGTTCGAGTCCCACTGGAAAGTTGCATAGGCTTTGATTGTGAGTTAGAGTCTCACCAAAGCTGTACCAAATTCCTCAGGCTAAGAGGATTTGGAAGAAAAGGACAGATGTTTTTGGGTCTACCATTGTGGCTGGATTTTGGATTGGACTCAGAATTGCGATCATTATAAGTCTGGTAATTTATTATCTTTGAGGTTGTTTTAAATGTTCTGTGGGGATCCCTTGTGTGTGTTGATTATATTGTTTGCCTTTGTGAGTATTTTCTTTTATGTCATAAAATTACTGTTGTATGTGTTAAGTAAGCAAATATTAGGAATTATATTTGTTTATATTTGTTACTGTTTTACTTCCAACCATGGCAAAAGACTACCTTCACGTGTTTATGGGAGATAGTAGTTTCATTGTTTACAAAACTAATTGGGCAGGAAACTGACTCTAACACTTATTATTTGCAAGAATTAGACTCAGAAGTTTGCTGGCCCCTTGTAAATGCCACAAACTCCAGGCCTGTCAGCCTCTGCTAACAGCAAATGAAAGTGCTAACCCTTATCTGTGCTCAATTTGTAATAATTGTTCACCTCATATATTCATAATCTGCATTAATTGTTGGCAATTTCAGTGCATTAACCTGAGGACAGGGATAGGATTGGCACTGGGGGATTTAGAACTAGAAGACGAAAGCACATGTATTTGTGTAGCGGTCTTACAAGGTTGGAGAGTGCATTGGCAAAGAGTTATAAATTGCACAGATGGAACTTTAGCAATAGAGTGGTTGAATTTAGATCCTGTTCTTATACAGTACCAGAGGGCATAACAAGATCTGTATGTGAAACAAGACAAAAGGAATAGAGGTGGTTCTCCTTTGTTAGTGTCCAGATTGTGGGGATTGCTACCCTGTGTTAGTTGATATAGTTTGTAGAGAGTGTGGATATTTGAGGACAGTGGAACACCCTAGAAAGGAACTTTTCTTTTGTTCCCAATGTCAGGCTGAAAATTCCTGCAAGACAATGAATTAACAGAACAGGAAGTACTAAAACAACTGACAGAACTGGTTCAAAGCCTTCCTCCCTTAAGGACTAATTGAGCCTGTAGATAATTGAAAACTGGTGCTGTGTGGTGTGTGTGGTGTATGCTAGAGGTGTGCGACTGAGATGTGCAAGCAAGCACGAAGCGAGTGGGAGCCTGAATTTGCATCTCTGTTGTCCTGCAAAGGGCACAGCCAGAGGCAGGCAAAGCGAAAGCTGAAAATGGGAAACCAGCAGGGAAAACAGGAGGTTGATAAAAGCCCTTTAGGGTATATTTTTAACACACTGGAAAGAAATAGGGGGACCCCAGGGTGGGAACACTAGCAAGAAGACTCTAACCAAATACTGCACTCCATGGTGGCCCTTGTATAAACTAGGGGAAGGCGCAAAGTGGCCAAAGCATGGATTGTTAGACTATAATATCTTACTACAGTTAATGTTGTTTTTGCGAAGGGAAGGAAAATGAGATGAATTGATTTATGCCGATATGTTCTTTTCTTTGAGGGAACACCTGGAATGGCAGAGAGAGTGTGGCATTAAATTAGCCCTGAGAGATCCATTTGTTCTAACTTTAGAATGAGACAATCAAAGACAGGGAATAGGAAAACTTAAACTATGTTGTTCAGGATGTTCTATAGGACAGAGGTGTTTGAAATATAAGAACAGTGAATCAGAAAGTGGAATTGATGATTATGTAAGTCCCTTTGGAGAAAGGGCAAATGATCTCGCGGAAGATGAGGCTTCCATCCCCCCCTCAGGGCTTGTAAAGGATGAGGACAATAAATTGTCCCCATCCTCAGGACAGCAAGAGAGAGACAGAGAAAGGGGAAGAAGAAAAACTTCCTTTTCCCCATCCTTATCTCCCCTGAGCAGGCGAACATGCAGCAAGATGAGAGCAAGATCAGCCTCACCACGCATGGGTATCAGACAAATTATACAAGCCCCTTTCAGAGAAGCTGCGGGTCCACAAGGACCTATAAGACTTAAAGTTAATTTCTCTATGGGAGATCTAGAAAATTGGAAGAATATTGCTCATAGATATAGACATGACCCAGTTGGGGTAGCAAAGAAGTTTAAAGCATATATTAAAGCTTTAGATCCGGACTGGGAAGATATTGATTTGATGCTAGATGCTTTGACAGAAACTGAAAAGGAGTTAGTATTGAAAGCAACCAGGGCACACACCCAAACTATATTAAGGCCTGATGATGATCTAAATGTTTTCTTTCCACAAGACAAACCACTTTAGGACTACAATAATCCCGACCATTATCAACTTCTCCAGAAATACCGGGGATGGGTGGTTCACGGAATGGAAAATGCAATTCCCAAAGCTGTAAACTGGGGGTCTCTGTATGCGGTGAAACAAAACATAGGAAAAACCCCCAATGAATTTCTAGATCAATTAAGGGAAGCAATGCGAACTTACACCACCCTGGACCTGTTAGGAGACCAGGGTAAACAGCAGCTAATCTCACTGTTTCTGGGTCAGTCTTCAGATGACATCCGACGCAAACTACAAAAGTTAAAAGCTGAAGATCAAAGGAACATTGAAAAACTAATTGAGGAGGCATGGCGGGTATACAGGAACAGGGAAGGGATAGAAAGACAGAAATTACGTAAAACTATCACAAAGGCAACTATCGCCGCCCTGGATAGGAGAAACCCTCGCTCTGGAAGACCTGGATGACACCCTGGAAACAGTGACTATCAAAAATTGAGACCAAACCAATGTGCAATTCGTAAACGCTGGAAAAGAGAATGCCCCCAAAATAGATGAAAACCTACTTTGGTGGCAGAATTAGATCAGGACTAAAGGGGACTGGGGGGTTTGCACTCCAGAGACCCCCTGGTTATAATGGAACTGGGGAAAGACAAGCATAAAATAGAGGTTTTGGTGGATACTGGTGCAACATTTTCTGTGTTAAATAAGGAACTAAATGTTATAGATAATGTATCTTTGAATGTTATTGGAGCCACTGGCCAAAATCAGAAGGTATTGTTTATGAAACCTTTAAGTTTCAAATTAGGTAAGACCTTAGGTATGCACAAGTTCCTTTATATGTTTCATGCACCTAAATCACTTTTAGGATGGGATTTTTTAGAAAAATTGAATACAGAAATTAAGTTTAAAAATGAGGATATGCAAATTAAAGTAAGAGAAAATGAACTAATCAAAGTTTTAAGTCTTGCTTTAATTCAGCCACAGATATCAGGAAAAGTACCTTCATCAATCCTTGATCAACTTTTCCCTGGGATGTGGGCTGACAGGACCCCAGGAAGGGCTAAAAACCCTCAACCTACAGAAGTAAGGCTAGAACCCAGAACACAGCCGGTAAGAATCAAACAGTATCCTCTCAAACTAGAAGATAGAAAAGGGATTAAAGACATAATTGACAATTTTCTCAAATTTGGGTTGTTAATTGAATGTGAATCAGAATATAATACCCCTATATTGCCAATCCGAAAACCGGATGGCAAAAGTTATCGATTAGTACAAGATCCTGAGAGCCATTAATAAAATTGTTGAAGATCACCACCCACTGGTAGCAAACCCATATACACTTTTGACCAAACTAAAAAACAAATATATCTGGTTTTCTGTTCTAGACTTAAAAGATGCCTTTTTCTGTCTGCCTTTGGACCCTAAAAGTCAAAAATTGTTCACCTTTGAGTGAGAAAATCCGGACACAGGTCGCAGATCCCAGTTCACCTGGACCATATTAACTCAAGGTAATAAATAAGCCTCACGATCTTCGAGAATCAACTTGCAAAAGATCTTGAAGAATGGACTGCACTGTCAGACAGCAGAGTCCTCCTGCAATACGTGGACGATTTGTTAATTGCCACCAGGACCCAGAACGAATGTGGAGAATGGACTGTAAGCTTATTAAACTTTCTAGGACTGAAAGGGCACAAGGTATCCAAAAATAACGCCCAGATTGTCAAGAAAGAAGTCACCTATCTAGGATATGAAATCTCAGGAAGACATCAACTAGGACCAGAGAGGAAAGAAGCCATCTGTAAAATACCTTTGCCCCAGACTCCAAAGGAACTTGGCACATTTTTAGGAATGACTGGCTGGTGTAGGCTTTGGATCTAAAAATATGGACTGATTGTCAAACCCCTATATCAGATTCTACAATAAGGGATTAAACAATTAGTGTGGACTGGGAAAGCTAGGCAAGCTTTACATCAATTAAAGAAAGAACTGATGCAAGCACATGCACTAGGCCTCCCAGATGTGACTAAACCCTTCTAGCTTTTCTCACACGAAAGGCAAGGGATTGCATTGGGAGTCCTAGCCCAACAGGTAGGAACATATCGACAAGCAGTGGCAATTAGATGAAGTAAGCAAAGGATGACCAGGATGCCTGAGGGCAGTAGCAGCAGTAGTGCTAAACATACAAGAAACACCACAGTTCACAGTGGGACAGAAAATGACTGTTCTAGTATGACATGCAGTTTCAGCAGTGCTAAAACAGAAAGAGAGTCACTGGCTCTCGCCCTCCAGATTTCTCAAATACCAAGTGTAGTGGTTTGGACTTTGTTTTTCCCCCAGAGGCTAAGGAAAGTGGTAGACCCCAAGGGGTGGAAACTCCTGGAAGTTTTGAAGTTTTGCCCAATGGGCGCTCCTGCAGAAATGTAAACATATCACAACCAGACCGGAAGAGATGAGTTGTAGTTTGAGTTGTTGGAGTGGTGGCCATGTTGTAGAGCCACGAGGAAGGGGTTCTGAGCCCCTTGGGGCCTCTGGCCCCCTCCCAGCCCCGGCTGGGGGGCTGCGGGGACCTGGAACAGCATAAAGCTGGGCTAGGTGCCTGTAGTTATGCCGGGAGATGTTTTTCTCCATGGGCACAGAGCAGCAGCCGGGACTGACCAGAGTAACGGTGGCAGAGAGCCAGAGATAAGGACCTGAACTGGAGGAGCAGCAGAAGCAACATGCAGCATCAGAGAAAGGACTCCTGGAAGACAGAGCCGGGAGAAAGAGAGCCAGCAGCTGAGAGACAGAGTTTGGGGTAAGACTGTACCAGATTCCCCAAAACTCCCTTGAGACCCCTCTTGGAGAAGAGGGACATGGACTCCTATTTTAGAGGAGCCTTGGAGTACAGCAGCACCAGAGAGAGAGAGGAGCTGAGAAGCTCAAGAGACGTCCCAGAGCTGGACCGGGACGGCCAGATGGAATGCGGGGGGAGTTGACCTTGGCTCTCCCCCCCTCGCACTGCTGCCATGGTGGCAGCCTGAGAGACAGGGCACAGAGGCCCTGCAAGAAGGAGCTGAGTCTCCTGGGATACCAGACCGTCACGAAGACCCCCCTGTGTCTTCGTGATATGACGTGGTGATACGACCTTGTCTGGGGTTACGAAGCCCACGGAAGACCCCTCGGTTGGAAGCGATGGGGCCGAGAGAGAGGCTTGGATACCTCCCTCGTGGATGCTGGCAGAAAGCCAGCCACAGCTGCTGCATGCATGAGTTGAGGAAAAGAACCTGCTGCCTCAGAAGATGCTGTTGCTTAAGGACTAGAAGGGATCTGTCCTTCTTTCCCTCCTGGACTTTTATTTGGAGGGGAGAAGAGATCTGATCCACTGTAAATACTATATGTCATGGTAGAGATAGTTGTGATCGTGTGTATAATGTGATATGGTATTTATTTGTACAGTCATTGTAATATATTCCCTTTCCCCCACTTTGAGTCTGGTGTGTTTTGTTTGGAAAAGCCCATCTCACATTGGGTTGAGATGTGGGAGGGGGATGGAGCTAGGGAATTGGATTTTTGGGGCTATCTCAAACCATGACACCAAGCCATCCTAGTAGAACAAGACGATGTTGAAATCATTACCACTAACATCTTCAACCTAGCTACATTTTTGTCCAGTTCAACGACTATGGGAGAACCAGTGAATCATAGTTGCATCAAAACAATTGAAGCAACATATTCCAGTCGATCGGACTTAAAAGACACACCACTGCCTGAGGCAGAAACGTGGTTTACCGACGGAAGCAGCTATGTGAAAAACAGAACCCGCAAAGCAGGGTATGCAGTAACAACCACAGATCATATCCTTGAAGCACAGGCACTCTCTGCTGGCACTTCTGCACAAAAGGCAGAGATAATTGCACTCACCAGAGCATTGCAATTAGGAAAGGGAAAAGATATTAATATATCGACAGACTCAAAGTATGCTTTTGGTGTAGTACATGCCCATGGAGCAGTATGGAAAAAAAGAGGGCTGCTCACATCACAAGGACAACAGATAAAGCACGCAGAAGAAATCCTAAAGCTACTCGAAGCTGTCCAATTACCAAGAAAGCTTGCCATTATGCATTGCGGAGAACATCAAAAAGGTAATACGGACCAGGAAAAAGGCAACCGACTGGCAGATCGAGAGGTGAAAAAGGCAGCAGAAAATGTCCAGATAGGACTTGCCTCCTTAATCCCTGATGGCAAAATCATAGAGGTAAGCTCTAATGTCTCATATTCAAAGGAAGATTTAAAATTAATAAAATATCAGCAAGCTCAACTCAAAGATAACATGTACCACTTAAAAACAGGACAAGTAGTAATATCTGAAAGGATACTATGGAAAGTTGTACAGACAGAACATAACAAAACTCATTGGGGGGGGGCAGATGCGCTGCATAAACACCTAAAGAAACAAATTATAGGATGAAATTTGTACACTACAATAATCCAGGTTACTAAACAATGCAAAACTTGCCTTTACAATAATCCTCACACAACCAATAAAATAGAGATAGGGACAACTGGCAAGAGTAACCTCCCAGGGCAACACTGGCAGATAGATTTTTCAGGACTGCCTAGGAAAGGGGGGTACCGATACCTATTGGTCCTAGCAGATACCTTCTCAAACTGGCCAGAGGCTTTCCCGACCCGAAGCAATAAGGCTTGAGAAGTTATCAAGGTACTACTTAATGAAATTATCCCCAAGTTCGGAGTACCTGACATCATCTCCTCAGACCGAGGACCACATTTTATAGCTATTATACAAAAGATTAGCAACATTATGCAAATTGATTGGCGGTTACACACTCCATATCAACCACAGGCAAGTGGTCAGGTGGAAAAAATGAATCATTTGATAAAACAACAATTGGCAATGATGCCTTAAGGTGTTTTTAGTTTTTTGATTTTTCTAATTTTGATAAGTTTTATAAGTAGTTATATAGTAGAAGTAGATTTAGAAGCAGCAGCCCTTATTCCCTTACCCTTAGCATAGTAACTACAACCCTCTTATCCCGATTCCGCATATCAATATCCCCTGAATTCCATTAGAAATGTTTAGTCTCTTGTCAAGGTAGACCTATTCTGTTTAGAGAACACTTGGACTTTGGCCTAAACCGCAGAGTACAGTCAAAAACTGGGTGAACATGTGCCCTTTGTGCTCTGAAGAAGATGAAGATTGATGAAGAAAGGGTCCCGAAAAGACCCCTGCCTCAATTCCCCAGGGGCAGTGTGGGGGTGGATCAGGGCAAAAGCCAGAGGGTGGAAACATCTGGGATTGGACAGGCAGTATTATAAATTGTAACATCTGAGACACGGGGGCATACGCACATCTTGTAACCGAATTAAATCCTTTTCTTATCTCATCCCCAATTAAATTGCTTTGGAGTTTTTTTCCTCAGCTCCTTTAGGCATTAGCAAAAATCTGTCAAGAAGTACATCTGCATTGGTACCAAGATTTACCTCTAGCCTTATTGCGAATAAGGGTCAAACCTAAAACTAAAGAAGGGTTAAGCCCTTTTGAAATGTTATATGGGAGACCCTATGAGAATTATTATCAAGGAGAAGACCTCATACAAGTTGGGGAAGGATATATATGGGAATATCTGATCACACTGAGTAGGCAATTGTCAGAAATTAACAAACAAGTAATGAGTACTCATTCAAGGGGAATAGACCAGCCCTTACATAACATTTCCCCTGGAGAGTGGGTGTATGTTAAAACTTTTTCAGGCCAACCACTAGATGAGAAGTGGAAAGGACCATACCAAGTGCTTCTGATGACCTTCACAGGAATCAAAATCAAAGAACAACCTACCTGGATTCATTATTCATGAATAAAGAAGGCACCTAAAGAAACATGGTTGTCAGAACCAGTAGGATCAACAACCCTCAAGTTTACTTGACACTAGCCATTGGAACTCTAATAAGTATAATAACTCTGGCTCAAGCCATTACCTTAGACTGGTGTATTAGGGAGGGTTCAGAACATACTGAAAACTGAAAACTATAACACCATTGAAAGCTCAACAAAAGACAATATTTACTACAAAGAAATGGCCAAAGCACACGCGAACCTGAGAGAAAGAGAAAACAATGAGGGAATACGACACCCTACTCACTCAGGTGTCATTTATGAGGTGATCTTACCAACTCCGAATGCCATAAAATCTTCTGCAGCAGCTGAGTTTTTCGGAGGGTTAGCGGGCTCACACGTAGCAGGCGTCCCCGCTAAAGACAACTTGGTCCTTCTTGTGGAGCAAGCTCTCCCAAAAAACGAGCTGTCTGCTTTTATACAATCAACTGATTACATCTGCCTAGGCAGGTGTGGACAGCACTGCCCAGCCAGAGGTTCTCAGTCCCACCCCCTTGGTTATGCAAGTGCATCACTTCAGCGCATGCGTGAGTACTTTGGAATTTCCCTTCCACATGTGCCATATGCTTAGGGGGTCTTTCCTAATTGAGTCTGGGGTCGTTACTTCATCATCTCCTCTTCGGTTTCTCCTTCAAATGTCCTTGGCAGACGATGAACCAATCACAGAACACCAATTAATACAGTTTATACAAGAAGCTCTCTCTCCAAGGACGAAGTTCGCTTTTTATCAGTGAACTTGGCAGGGAAAATATAAACTCTTAACAGGTGGCTGGGCTAAACACAGACCAAAAGTATCAACATCCCTGATACAGACTGACCATGGTCTCAGGTTTATATTCGATATTCTGGTATGTCTAGAAGAGACATTTCTAATTTAAACCTGGCCACTGTGATCATGCACAAAAATAAACCATATTTAAAACATGATTGGGAGAAAAGGAATGGGCTTAGTACCTTAACTGGAATAACTGGGGAGGAAATACAGATAGGATGTCCCAGACTCAAATCACTGTAATAGACCCCATAGAATATAACAGGGGAAAACTGATTAGTAAGTCCGTCTGTGCATCTGATCAATGCTGGCACAACTTTACGTTGGACAAACCAGTTTCCGTAGTATGTCTTTGGGCTACTTTAAAAGGAGGTTGATGCCTTAAGCCGCTATTACTTTTTTATTTTTCTAATTTTTGTAGCCTTTATAAGTTTTATAAGTAGTAGAAGTAGATTTTAAAAGCAGCAGCCCTCACTCCCTTTCCCGGTAGTACAAGTAGTTTACACATTCCTTAACCCTCTTACCCCATTCTATGCACCCCATATCAAATCTACCCCTGAATTCAGTGGCAATGTTTAGTCTCTTGTCAAGGCAAGGCCTAGGCTGTTTAGAGATCAGCCATATCAGGGCATGAATAACAAAACGGAGTCAAGAACTAGGTGACTATGTACCCTTTGTGCTCTGAAGATGGTGAAGATGATGAAGAGGTGGTCCCTAAAAGCCCCCAGACTCAATTCTCATGGGGTGGACCAGGAGGCGGATCAGAGCAAAGGCTACAGGGTGGACACACTTGGGATTGGACAGATAATATTATAAAATGTAACATCTTGGGCACAGAGGTGCAAGCGTCTTGTCACGTCTACTGCCTTGGCACAATTAAACCCTTTCCTTATCTCACCCCTAATTAACTGCTCCTGAGTTATTTTGTAGCACCAACATTCCACGGCATCAAGGCAAGGCACTATCAAAGAAATTTGTAATAGACACTGAAATAGACACCACAACAACAGTATCTATTTCAACAACACAGACTTCTGCTAAACTGACTCCTTCCTCATATACACCCTCAGAATGTACAGAAAAAAGTCATAATCTTTCTCTTGTAGGACCTTATGTAATTAGACAATCTAACAAGCAGAAGTTACTCCTGGACCCTACATATTCACTAAAAAAGGTCCAGGTAAAAATCCAAACAAACATATCCTCTATAAAAGGGGATTGTCAGCCCTTCTTTCTCCAAAGCCTTAAAGGATAGAGTGCTCGGTTGAGAACTAGATCTCACCATGAAAGAACATGAAAAGATCTAACAGGATGGTTTGGATCAGGACTAGGTGACAGGCACAGTCCCAAGTATACTATGTAGGTAAATATGTGCATGCATCAGGACACATTGCACAAATGTAACTATTGATGACTGTGAAGAATCAGCCAATGGTACTAACTTCTGTGTTTGCAATTTTACTAAAATAATAGGAAGTGACTTTAGTTACACTGCTCCTATGACCACCATGGAATTGATTTCAGATAAATATATTTTATATCATGAAGTGCCTAAACTACAAATAGGCATGGACATTAATATCCTCCAGAAAATGCTCTATCATCCTGATATGGAACAAATGATGGAAAAGATAAATGTTACTTCATGTCGCATGCTGTGGCAAGTGAAACGACACCACGGAGATTGAAAACATCATTACTGAAGTGGTAAAGACTGGAGAACATCATTGGTGGAACATATTTCTAGGAATAACCAATATACAATCACCTGCTGCAGCCCAGCTGTTTAACTTCCTGGTCCACCCAGTCTTGGTTTTGACGCTGGCAGCTTTCCTCCTTACAATCATCAATCTATAGGTGTGGTGGAGAATTAAGACCATAGCACAACAAGTACATATGTTATGGAATGTACAAAGGGTGATGCAAAAGAATTTTCAATAGTTAAAAGAAAAGGGGGGATTGAAATAATGACAAAACAAAATAAAATAAAAATTTAGGCATGTTAGTTGAAAGTTAGCATGAAATGTGACTTTGCAAAATTGTAACCACTTGCAAGTCGGTTTCTGCCCAAATTGTGGGCAGTTAGGATAAAGGGGAACTAGCTTATATGAACAAATAAGATAAGAGACTGACTGGGAAAGCAGGAAAAGAAAGGCTTTTAGCATGTAGCATTGCAAGGGAGACAGGAGGGGGGTGGGGGAAAATAGCTGCTTGAAATGATAAAACTTTATGTAATTACTCTATAGTAATAAAAATAGGGGATAGGTAACCAAATGTCTATTTAGATAAGGCAGACTTTGTACCTGTCTTGGTTTGAGACCCCTCAAAAATCCAATTTTCAAGTCCAAGCCCCCCTCCCACAATTTGCTTCAGTGTGAGAGGGTTTTCAGACAAAACACAGCTACTCAGCATTAGGGGAAAGGGAAAATACTTACAAGGTTTATTTACATATATAGGTAACAACTATCTTTTTTACGATGAAATAATATATTTACATTAGGTTAAATTTCTCTTTTTCTTCAACAAGAGTCCAGGAAGAAAAGAGAAAAGTCTTTTTGCCACTTTTTAGGTCACAGTTCCTTCAAATTAGTTTCTGTGGTATTAGTTAGTGTCTTTCCTTTTTAAGGTAGCAGGTTTGAGTATTGCAGTCAGAATTTTTCTGTTCTTACTTTGTGAAAATCCCAATCCCTCGAGCCTGAGCCTTCGGGGGACTTCCTTAGAGATTTTCACTCCTCTTCTCTGGTGCTGCTGCATTTAGAAACTCCCTTCAAATGGAAGTCCACCCCTCTTTCCAAAAGAGGGTCTCTGAAAGGGTTTTTTGGGAAATTTAATTCAGTCTTACCCCCAAAACAGTCTTCATTGAGTTTTCTCTGTTCTGTTGCCAGTTCTCCCTCCTTGCAGGAACATCTCTGCGTCTCTCTCAGCTGGTTATGTTCCATCTCTGCTGCTTGTTATCTCTTTTGGCTCTCAGCCACAGGTCTCCACTCAGCGCTGCCTCTGTCGCTGTTTTTCCGTCTTCTGCTGCCCACTCACAGCAAGGAAATTTCCTCCAGTTTTTAGCTACAGTACTTGGCCCAGTTTAATACTGTTCCATGCTCCTGCATCCCCCAGCCAGGGGGTTGGGGGCTTTAGTCCCCAGCAGGGCTCGCTGGCCCCTACCTCCTCGTGGCTCAGACCATGGCTGTCTCCTTTTCAACTACCTCAACTTCCTTCTGTTCCAGCCTGTGCCATATGTTGATTTTTACAGTAGCGAAATGTAGCTTCTGATTGGCCCTGGCACACCAGGAACACCACCCCCCGGGGTTAACCACTTTTTCTAACTCCAGGGGAAAACACTTTTTATCCCAGGACATCTCTCTTCCAGTGGCTGAAGGCAACAGGTCTCTCTCGCAGACAGTTTTGCTTGTATAGGTCAAAGCCTGCCTGCTACTCAGACCTGCTGTTATCTCCGGTCTCTCCAGGAGGTGTGGGGGGAGTTGGCTGCTGCCTTGCACAGTTCTACTGTCCCGTTCAGGGAAGTATTTAATTTGGTTTTTGTATTTATTCACTAGCTCTATAGTAACGGGTATGCAGTGGTTTGAAAAACACAGGAATTTCAAAAGGCCAATTTAAAGGGGTTGTTACGATTTGTTCTAATGTGAAAGGGAAGAAGTTTTCAGACAACTTGATATTAGGGGAAGGGAAAATATTTACAAATTTTATTTACATACACATATATATATAACAACTTAACTATTCTACAGTAAAATAATATATTACATTAGGTTAAGTCTCTCCTTTCTTTCAAAAAGAGTTCAAGAAGAAAGAAGTCCTTTTTTTCACTTTCAAACTATAGTTCTTCTAAATTAATTTCTTATGGCACTGTTAAGTGTCTCTTATCTTGTCTTTATCCCCTTTTTTTACTTCATGGAAATTCCGGCTGCCTCGAGCCCGAGCCTTTGGGGAGCTTCTTCAAAGATTTCACTCCTCCGCCTCGGGGTAAAAGAATTTTAAGGGTTCTTAGTTTAGTCCTTACCCTAGAATTGATTCCAACCGATTCACTGGTGCTGCCGACCTTTTGCAGGGGGCCTCTCTGTTCCGAGCTGCCGTGATAGCTCGGACCACTCTTCCGCAGAAGTCTGCTCTGTAGCTGCCTCCGCCTCGGAGTCCATAGCTGAACAACTAGACTTGCTCCGGCCACACCTCGCCTGTCCCTGACTGTCACAGGAGAGCCACGGCAGTCGCCATCTCGCCAGTGCCCCCTAACGCCTCCCTGCTGCCTGCCAGTGAGTCACTGCACCCCTCGCCTCCCGAAACGTGTGAGCAGCCCCTGCTTGGGGTGGTTTATGGTTACACGGAGAGGGGAAGTAGGACTTTGTTTTGAACATTTTGGTTACGGTATTGTTGCTTGTTCTGTTTTGTTATATATATATATATGTTAATAAAGAGCTGTTATTTTCCTTTTCCACACCTTTTCACTTGAAGCCTCTTAATTTCAAAGTTATAATGACTTAGAGGGAAGAGTTTGGTTTCTTTTTTTTCCTAACCCGCCCTCCTTAGCAAACATTTGTGTCTTGTTAAACTAAGACAATATATAATCAGGTCAAACTTTTCCTGAAGCAGTCTCAAACTGGAGGGGTTTTTTGTTTGTTTTGGGTTTGGTGGTTGTTGTTGTTGGGGGGGAGTGGGGTGTTTTGGTTTCGAGGTTGGTGTTGGGGGTTGTTTTTAAATAAGAATAGTGAAGTTGCAATTCTTATTTGGTTTCAGATTTGGACACTTTTGAGGTTATCTTTGCAAAATTCTTCATGAAAACCACTGGCTGAAAACGTATTTTACAATAATAGCAGAATTTTCCAGTCAAATTATTAACAGAAAAACCCACGAAAAAATTAGCATAAGGTTCTTTATAAAGTGCAAGTGAGCAACTTCATGAACAAAATCACGAAAAAGTCCTATAGTGTTTCAGAAACAAAAAAGTCCTTTAGTTTTCTCATCTTATTTTTAAGAGAGTGATAAATGGACTGAAATCCACATAGCAAATTCCTCTGTCTTATTTAAGAACTGAAAAAACCCCTATTTTTCTAACTTCCTGAAAGAGTACACTAATACATGCGGTCTTTCACAAATAGCCTTTTCATCAAATAAATTATGCAGCTGACTTCCTGGACAAATGTATCAATGTTAAAAATGTATGAGGATGCAATAGAATAATTTTTGCTAATCTAATTGAAGCCTGAATTAAAAAGACTTGTTTTTCAATGCATCCTTTGTCAGCGATCTTTATTAAATGCTATACTATATCAGCTCCCAAGACGTAGCCCAGTATTTAAATATTCTTTAAGATAAAGTCTAACTATCAATAGATAAAGTTTAAAGCAACAGTCAGACTAGCTAGCCTATTCTCTGCAATGAAACTGTGCAGAGAATTGTGGAGCATACAGCTGGAACTACATCATACAACACAATGCAAGTGATGTCTTTTGTAGAGAAAAAAAAATAATGAGAAAGTTTATTAAGATTCAAGAATAAATGTATATGGTTTCTTTACTCATTTCAGCATATCTGAAACTGTACTCAGAGATGTCTGGATTTATCTATGTGCACATAATAACAAACTGTATGAAGCCTAACCCTAGCAGTAATCACTTAGACTACAAATCTAATATTAATGAACTGTTTTATTTGCTTGGGTTTAATGTCATCCTAACACAGTTACATATTCCCCCTTACCATCATAATATGATACAGAAATCCATGGTCCAAAGGTCAAGAATCTTTTTAAAACAGCTACCACTCCGAATGCTCTACTAATTAATATATAATGAGGAATGCAAACTAATAACTAAAGGCTAAACTAAAAAGCAGAAAACTCAAACTTACTTGCTGAACAGTATGGTGCATTTTGTATTTCTCCTCGCTCTGGTGATGTTGCTGGATTTTTTCATTATGCTCTGCAATACAGATCTCCTGTAGAGACATCCAATTCATACTTCATACTTGCTGTGTGATGGACTGAATTGCTGAGTCTTGGACTACACGACTAGTACTGAAAGAGTCTGAAAGCGTTCAGACCATCGATTCAGAATGGAGGTTTTATCTGTCAGAAGCATTTGACCATCAGCGCTGAGTAGAGGGCTTTGGACCTGGTATGTAGGCCCATATGCTTTCTTCAAGGCCTCATAGAATCCTCTGTGATCACCCATATCTGTGCATAATTTTTTTCGGCTAGATTGATCCACCACTTGTTCTGGATGTCATGGAATTTCTGTTGGAGCTTGCTGCATACAAGACGAAAGACTGCTTTTCTTACGTGACAGGATGGCAGTGCAAGGTGTGCTTGGTGAGCAGTTCTCTTCTACCTCAACAATTCCTGGATCTCTTGATTGTTTTCATCAAACCAGTCCTTGTTCTTCTTCAAGGAGAACCCTAAGGACTCTTCAGAGGACTGCAGGATGCTGTTTTTAATAAAATGCCAAAGTGTTTCAGGAGAGGCATCTATAGAATCTATGGAATCATTTTTGCTGCCCAGGCTTGGTTCCTCCTCGGAACCAATTAAGGTGAGTGGGGGGGGTCAGGCTCGTTAGCAGGCTTGTTAGCAGGTGATAGGGGAGGCAAAATAAGAGCCTCCAAGAGAGCTACTAGGCCATTTGCTGCCCAGGCTTGGCTCCTCCTCGGAACCGATTAAGGTGAGTGGGGGGGGGTCAGGTTCGTTAGCAGGCTTGTTAGCAGGTGATAGGGGAGGTGAAATAAGAGCCTCCAAGAGAGCATGAGCGAAGGCCGCTCATGCACCCCACAGGAGTGGGCAAACAGGGGCGTGGCATGTCAGTGAGGGCGTGGCACGGCAGTTTGCACGGCAGTTTGCACGGCAGTTCGCACAGGCAGGGCAAACAGGCAGGGCAGAAGCCTAAGGTATTTCTGCGGCTTTTTTTTTTTTTTTTTCCTCACAGCTCAAGGCAGTCATGCCTCCCAAAAAAATGAAAGCTGTTGCTCCTATTACCAGTAGAGGGGTGTCAATACAGACAGAACCCTCTAAAAAGGATGCAACCACTCAGGCCTCTGGCTGCATAGACTGTTTGAGCCTGGAACTGCTACCAGAGGACAGCGTGAGAAACACTTGCATACGATGTGAGCAGGTGGATGATTTGCTATGTCTGGTGGCAGAGCTAAAGGAAGAGGTGGAAAGGCTAAGAAGTATAAGGGAGAGTGAAAGGGAAATTGACTGGTGGAGTCACACCCTTTCGATTCCTAAGGAAGCCCAGCAGGAGGCGGTGAAGCCCAGCCCCCCCTGCCATCAGGTAGACAGAACGGACAATATGGATGGGGAGGAATGGAAACAGGTGCCTGGTCGTAGAGGCAAAAACACCCCCTCTCGACCCCTTTCACCTGCCAGGGTGCCCTTAAAAAACAGATATATGGCCCTGGTTTCAGAAAGTCTGATGGAGGACAGTCAGGAGGAAGATCTGTCTACAAGGTCTTCTGGTTACCCCCGGTCTACTGGATCTGTTACAACTACAGGTAAGAGGAAAAAGAGAAGGGTTATTGTAATTGGTGACTCCATTTTGAGGGGAACTGAGGGCCCTATATGTCGGCCAGACCCATCCCACAGGGAAGTTTGCTGCCTTCCCGGGACCAGGGTGAGGGATATTACGAATACACTTCCTAAGCTTATTCAACCCTCAGACTATTACCCGCTGTTGGTTGTCCAGGTTGGAAGTGATGACATCAATAATAGGAGTACCAGGGTAATTAAAAAAGATTTTAAGGCTCTGACCCGATCACTTCATGGGACAGGAGCACAGGTAGTAATTGGCTCAGTTCCTGTGCTAGCTGGGATGAATGAGGAGATAAATGAGGAGAGGTTTAGGAAAGCACAGCTTACCAATAGGTGGCTTAGAGGATGGTGCTATCATCAAAATTTTGGGTTTTTTGATCATGGGGCAAACTCCATGTTGCCTAGTCTCGTCAAACCAGATGGGCTTCATCTATCTGGGAAGGGCAAAAGAACTGTAGCCCGTAAGTTGGCAGGGTTAGTTAGGAGGGCTTTAAACTAGGTTTGAAGGGGGAAGGGGCAGCAACTGGGCTCTCCAGAAATAAGCCTAAGGGTGTAGAGCCCGAGTTGAGAATAAAATCAATGGCCCAGCTGAAGTGCATGTACACCAATGCACGCAGTATGGGAAACAAACAAGAGGAGCTGGAAGCCATAGTGCAACAGGAAAACTATGACATAGTTGCTGTCACAGAAACGTGGTGGGATGACTCACATGACTGGAGTGCTGCTATGGGGGGCTACAAGCTCTTCAGAAAGGACAGGCAGGGTAGGAGAGGTGGAGGGGTGGCTTTATATGTTAGAGAGTCTCTTGACTGTTGAAGTTGAGGTCAGCAGTGACAAGGTTGAGTGCCTGTGGACCAGAATCAGGGGGAATGCCAACAAGGCTGACATCCTTGTGGGTGTCTGTTACAGACCGCCCAACCAGGATGATGAAGGAGATGAATTATTCTACAAGCAGCTGGCAGATGTCTCAAAATCTCCAGCCCTTGTGCTTGTGGGTGACTTTAACCTGCCGGATATCTGCTGGGAGCTTCATACTGCAGAGAAGAGGCAGTCAAGGAGGTTCCTGGAGTGTATAGAGGATAATTTCCTTCATCAACTGGTAAATGAACCTACCAGGGGTAAGGCCCCGCTAGACCTACTGTTTACAAACAGAGAGGGGCTGGTGGATGATGTAGTGGTTGGAGGCCATCTGGGAAATAGTGACCATGAAATAATAGAATTTTCAATGCTCAGAGATTCAAGGAGAACCATCATTAAAACCTCTACTCTGGACTTCCGGAGGGCAGATTTTGGCCTATTCAAAAAACTAATTCAGGGCATACCCTGGGAAACAACCCTTAAAGGCAAGGGGGTCCAGGAGGGATGGGCATGCTTCAAGCAGGCAATTTTGAGCGCACAGGAACAGGCTATACCAGTGTGCCGAAAGGCCAGCTGGAGGGGAAGACGGCCGGCTTGGTTAAATAGGGAGGTTCTAAAAGAAATCAGGGATAAAAAGAAAGTTTACAGACTGTGGAAAAAAGGGCTGGCTACTTATGAAGAATTTACGAAGAGAGCTAGGTCATGCAGGAAAAAAATTAGGGAAAGAAAAGTGTAATTTGAAGTTAATTTGGCTAATTCAGTTAGGGATAACAAAAAGTCCTTTTATAAATACATTAATAGCAAAAGGGGGGGCAAGGAAAACCTCAGTTCTCTGTTGGACTTGGAGGGAAATATAGTTAACAAAGATGAGGAGTAGGCTGAGGTACTTAACACCTACTTTGCCTCAGTTTTTAGCAGTAAGACAGGTGGCCCTCAGGACAACTGGCCTCTAGAGCAGATAGACAGAGACAGAGAGCTGAATAGCCCTCCTGTATTCCAGGAGGATGTAGTTAGCGACTTACTGAGCCAGCTGGATCCTAACAAGTCTATGGGACCAGACGGAATCCATCCCAGGGTGATGAGGGAGCTGGCAGAAGAGCTTGCCAAACCGCTCTCCATCATCTTCCAACAGTCCTGGCTCTCTGGGAAGGTCCCAGATGATTGGAGGTTGGCGAATGTCACCCCAATCCACAAAAAGGCTGCAAGCAGGACCCTGGCAACTACAGGCCTGTCAGCCTGACCTCGGTGCCTGGCAGGGTTATGGTGCAGATCATCCTGAGTGCAATCACACAGCACCTTCAGGATGGACAAGGGATTAGACCCAGCCAGCATGGGTTTAGGAGGGGCAGGTCCTGTCTGACCAACCTGATCTCTTTTTACGATCAGGTGACCCACCTGGTGGATGAGGGAAAGGCTGTGGATGTGGTCTATCTAGACTTCAACAAGGCCTTTGACACTGTCTCCCATAATATACTCCTGGAAAAGCTGGTAGCCCATGGCTTGGACAAGTGTATCCTCTCCTGGGTTAGGAGCTGGCTGGAGGGTCGGGCCCAGAGAGTGCTGGTGAACGGAGCTGCATCCAGCTGGCGGCCGGTCACTAGTGGTGTTCCCCAGGGGTCTGTGTTGGGTCCAGTCCTGTTTAACATCTTTATTGATGATTTAGATGAGGGGATTGAGTCCATCATCAGCAAATTTGCTGATGACACTAAATTGGGAGGGAGTGTTGACCTGCTGGAAGGCAGGAGGGCTCTGCAGAGGGATCTGGATAGACTTGAGAGATGGGCTGATTCCAGTGGGATGAAGTTCAATAAAACCAAGTGCCGGGTCCTGCACTTTGGCCACAACAACCCCCTGCAGCGCTACAGGGTGGACACAGAATGGCTGGAAAGCAGCCAGGCAGAAAGGGACCTGGGGGTACTAATTGACAGGAGGCTGAACATGAGCCAACAGTGTGCCCAGGTGGCCAAGAAGGCCAATGGGATCTTGTCCTGTATCAAAAATAGCATGGCCAGCAGGACCAGGGAAGTGATCCTTCCCCTGTACTCTGCGTTGGTGAGGCCACACCTTGAGTATTGTGTTCAGCTCTGGGCCCCTCAGTTCAGAAAGGATATTGAGGTGCTGGAGCGGGTCCAGAGAAGAGCAACAAGGCTGGTGAAGGGACTGGAGCATAAGTCCTATGGGGAGAGGCTGAGGGAGCTGGGGTTGTTTAGCCTGGAGAAGAGGAGGCTCAGAGGTGACCTCATCACCGTCTATAACTACCTGAAGGGAAGTTCTAGCCAGGTGGGGGTTGGTCTCTTCTCTCAGGCACTCAGCAATAGGACAAGGGGGCACGGGCTTAAGCTCTGCCAGGGGAAATTTAAGTTGGATATCAGGAGAAAATTCTTTACAGAGAGAGTGATCAGGCATTGGAATGGACTGCCCAGAGAGGTGGTGGATTCACCATCCCTGGAGATTTTTAAACGCAGATTGGACGTGGCACTGAGTGCCATGATCTAGTAAATGGACTGGATTTGGACCAAGGGTTGGACTTGATGATCTTGGAGGTCTTTTCCAACCCAATTGATTCTATTCTATTCTATTCTATGAATGGTTTTTGAGCCTAGTTTGAAGATTTGCCTGGAATCTGTCTGTCACTGTGACTGATTGGAGATTGTTAACTTGGAGTATCCTGCTTCGGATACTGCCCCTTTTAGGTTTGAATTTAAGACTGAAGTTAAGTTTACAGTGCACAAGTCGATGGTCTGTTTTGCATTCTGCACTAGGCATCACGCGGGTATGGTGGACATCGTGAACATCTCTCCGTCGCACCAAGACATAATTGATGAGGTGCCAATGCCCAGATCTAGGATGCATCCAGGTTGTCTTCAGACTATTTTTCTGCTGAAAGATAGTATTAGTGATGGTGAGCTGTGGGTCCACACAGAATTCTAGAAGAAGGCGACCATTATCATTGAAGTTTCCAACACCGTGCTTGCCTTGTACTCCTTTCCAGGCTTCAAAGTTCTTTCCTACTCTGGCATTGAAATCACCAAGGATAATGATCTTATCATCTGCAGGAACCTTTTGTGTAAGGCAGCACAGGTCAGTGTAAAATTTATCTTTTTCGGCAGGGTCAGCTTGGAGAGTTGGGGCATATATACTAAAGAGGACAACATGTTGCTTGTTGTGTAGTGGAAGGCATAGGGAAATAATGTGATCAGAATGACGTGTCGGCAGATTTTCGAGTGTAGGAACAATAGAGTTTTTAATGATGAAGCCAACTCCTGAGAGATGCCTTTCGGTTCTGGGTTTGCCTGACCAAAAGAGTGTGTAACCGGCACCATGTTCTCTAAGGCTGCCTTCCTCGTGGAGATGAACTTCACTGAGACCAGCTATGTCGATGTTGAGACGTGATAGTTCATGGGCAATTAGGGCAGAGCGACACTCAGGACATCCACTATCCACAGTATCAAGCATGGTTCTGATGTTCCAGCATGCGAGAGTTAATTTGGGTACACCTTTGGAGGCAGGTGTATGCCTTTGTCTTTTGATCTTTGGGTGACCGCATTAGAAGAAGATGCCCGTTGGCCGCAGTTAACCAACCGGGTGAAGGGGGAGATGAGCTTTTGTTAGGTCACCTTTTCTAGGCCCCTCTCCAAGTGGAGCAAGCAGTGCTGTCCTTATAACAGGCTGCTTGGTCATTCAGGGTGGTGCCCCAAGAGACTGTCATCTCTGGTCATTCTCTAACGATCAATGTCCTCAACAGCCTGCATGCAGGGTTGGGTCTGCGGCTTCCAGTGCATCTTTCACCTGCTGTTTCGACCCTCACCCGTTGCTACAGGGCTTTGCAAATGTGGGTAAAGCCTTCCAACCTGCGCAGTGGATTTTTTAGGTGAGATGCAGTATGCGCAGAGCTAGACCCACCCTTTAATCCTATGGTTCATCTGCCAGGGCCGAGCAAGCTTGGACAGTGGCAGCGAGGTCCTCAGGACGTAGGTTTAATTAGAGTGTCTTTCTCTTAGATGGATGGCTTTATGGGGCTAAATGAGCTCCATCTGCCTGGGTTTGGAATAAGAGTTGTCCTTCTCCTAGGATGACTGCCAGAAGGCTAGCGAGCTCATCCTGTCCATGGATATATTCTATCTGACCCTACTGTTTTGACCTGTCTGGCATGGGCAACCCTACCGAAGGCATGTACCATTGCCAGCATGTAGGGGTATGCAGGCTTCTTACCCACTCAAAACGATTAGGGCAAGCCTTACACTTCCTATGTTTTCTGCCACCCATCTGTATTCTATCCCAAGGAATTACCCAGGAACAACCCTTTGTCCTGACCACCCTTTCAGGATGCAACAAATATATCCAGAACATAGGAAACCTGGGCAGTAGCCACAGATGAGCCAAATACAAACGGTTCCATCCCTCATACCCACCTGAGGCTCGGGTACCTCTCAAGGACCCAGCCTGGCCGAGGCCTCCAACCCTCAGAAGAACCCACTATCCACCCCGACCTTATCCTCCCCTCACCATGTTACCACAGATCTTCCCACGCACTGGTCACCTGCGACACTTAATACAGGGCTGCCCTGCCTGCTCTCCCGCCAGTCCGAGAATACCCACGGCCCTCCCGACACCCTTACCCTCCCCCAAACTGGACCGGCAAACCTCTGTGTGCTCCGAAACTCTGCCTCTCCTCTCCCACGAGGGCACAAACCACACTGGCGAAGCTCCCCCCTCCTTTCCCCTGCCGAGGGGTGGCCCCACGTGGAGTTGGGGGGCGGCCCTGGGGCCGCGTGGTTTCGGCAGGGGGGGCCCCTACTGGCCAAGCGCGCGGTTCCGGCGGGGGGGATTTATTTGTGTACATGGATAATAACTAACTCAAATCTAGGAAAGCCAGTAGATGTAATCTTTTTGGACTTCAGCAAAGCTTTTAATACTGCCTCTCACAGTATCCTGGACAAATGTTCAGCACACAGCTGGATAACTGTGTTATGTGATGGGTAAGCAACTGGCTCACAGGTTGAGCACAGAGGGTAATAGTGAATGGGGTAACATCAGGCTGGCGTCCAGTCACTAGTGGGGTTCTGCAGGGCTCCATCCTTGGTCCAGTTCTCTTCAACATCTTCATTAATTGCTTGGACACAGGACTCAAAGGTATACTAAGTAAGTTTGCCAATGACACTAAATTGGGAGAAGCTGTTGACTCCCTCAAGGAGAGAGAGGCCCTGCAGAGAGACTTTGACAAATTAGAGAGATGGGCAATCACCAATGGTATGAAGTTTAACAAGGGAAAGTGCCGGATTCTACACCTGGGACAGGGCAATCCTGGTTGTGTGTATTGACTATAGAATGAGAAGCTGGAGAGCAGAGCTGCAGAAAGGGACCTGGGGATCCCAGTTGACAAAAAGTTGATTATGAGTCAGCAGTGCCCCGGCAGCCAGCAGGGCCAACCGTGTCCTGGGGTGCATCAGGCAAAGCATTGCCAACTGGTTAAAGGAGGTGATTGTCCCTCTCTACTCTGTGCTGGTGCAGCCTCACCTTGAGTACTGTGGGCAGTTTTGGGCACCACAGTATAAAAAAGACATTAAGCTATTAGAGAGCATCCAAAGGAGGGCAATGAGGATGGTGAAGGGTCTGGAGGGGAAGCCTTATGAGGAGCAGCTGATGTCACTTAGCTTGTTCAGCCTGGAGGAGACTGAGGGGAGACCTCATTGCAGTCTTCAACATTCTTATGAGGGGAAGTAGAGGGGCAGATACCAATCTCTTTACTCTCATGACCAGTGACAGGACTTGAGGAAACAGCATGAAGCTGAGTCAGGGGAGGTTTAGGTTGGTTGGGCACTGGAACAGGCTCCCCAGAGAAGTGGTCACAGCACCAAGCCTGAGTTTAAGAAGCATTTGGACAACGCTCTCAGGCACATGGTGTGATTCTTGGGGTGTCCTGCGCAGGGCCAGGAGTTGGACTTGATGATCCTTATGGGTCCCTTCCAACTCAGCATATTCTATGATTCTATGATAAATATACTACATATTTCTAAATAGGCAACTAGTCAGGTTCCTTTTTACAAGTATCAGTTCATCTTCTGCATGTACAACTTGCAAGCACAAACAATAAAGTTTTTACAATTTTATGCATACACAAGCAGGTTCACATACTGAGTTCACACCTGTAATGTCTGGTTTAAAAACAAGCATTTATTACATTGCCTGCAAATAAGAACAGGTTAAAAAAACCCAGGATGTTACAATAGATGACGGGAAGTAACATGACACTCAAAGTCAAGGTAGATTACATAAAAAAATCTGAATTAAGTATGAGTTGCAAAGAAAAGGTATGTGCAGGAATTTATAGTAGTGAAGAGACAGACAAGCTCATAGGACAATACTGAGGGCCAGGAAATCAGACAGTATGGGTAATGAAATTAGGCCCAGTACAAGTAACAGACAGAACTAGAACAAGGTCAGATATGCAGTTAGAAACAGGATTGATGGCTATGTAAGAGAGGGCAGTGTTAGGAAACAGTTTAGAGTGTGACTGCAGCTAAAAGAACACCAAAGTGATGGGCTTTCCAGACATCAGACAGCTTGACTTACTGGGTGGAGCCAGACAAGCTTTGATGTTGAAAGCATTGCTTGGGGCAGCTGATAAATCGTCCATCAAGCAAGATACAAGATACTACAAGTAGTAGCAGAAAGACATGAAAAACAAGGAGGGGAGGGATAAAAAAGCCCACAATTTTGGACACTGGGAACTGCAGAAAAAGCTACATTCTCCTAAAAACTAGAGACATACCATGATCAGGGTTCTTGTATAGGAAAAAAATACTATGCTGTCTTGAAGGTTTCTAAGCAGTAAGGCCAGAACATGAGAAACTTACAAATACCTCACAGTGCTATTGAAGCACTGGGCCCCAGGGAGAAAAAGGCAAACCTATTGTTCGCTCCCAGGCTTTATCATCTCTGTCCCCCCAAACTATCCCTGGGCCAAAACACGTTATCTCTCTCCTTTCACATATTGGAGAAAGAGGTTGAGAACTTCTCTTGCTATGTGTGGGAGCAGAAAGCATTGAAATTGCCTTTGAGAAAGAGTTACCTTTTAGGCAGAAAGCCTTCCTAAGCGAAAACTCTGTCTCCTTGTAACAAAATCTTCGGAATAAAAGGGCATTCTATCCTCACAAACACTAAACCATGTCCCCACATGCCTCATTTACCCATCTTTTAAATACCTCCAGGGATGGTGACTCAACCACTTCCCTGGGCAGCCTCTTCTAATGCTTGACAACCCTTTCAGTGAACAAATTTTTCCTAACGTCCACCTAAATGTACCCTGGTGCAACTGGAGGTCATTTCCTCTTGTCCTATCACTTGTTACCTGGGAGAACAGACTGACCCTGAAACAGGAGCCAGGCCTAAAAGAGTTAACTGAGATATCTTGGCCTACTAAGAAACCCAATACCTGTTTTGCTGGAAGAACATTTTAGGAGCACTGTTTAATATCATGTTCTGTTCTGCTTACTGGACCAAAGGCCTTATTATAGAAAGGAGTAGTAGACACACAGTAATAAATTAGGTAAACTAGATGTTTGAATAAGATCTAGAAGGTCCAGAGCCAGGATTTTGCAAACTTGAAGAATTCACGTCACCTAACTGAAGAAGTCAAATTGAGGAAGACGTCCATGGCGACCACCAGGGGGATGAAGGGTTGAGGAGACGACCCCCACAGTAGAAGACTGCGCATGTCTGGAAAGACTCCACCGAGAGACTAGCCTACTTATTAATATGTATGTTAAATGATGTAACCATGTATCTAAAGTGTATAAAATGGCTTGCTTTTGCACTTACAAGTCGAGCAAGCTGGCTTGCTGCTTAAAGATAAAAAAAGTCTCTGAGCAGTTTCTTGGACCGAGTTTTTTGGAATCAATTTGATGACCGCGGCAGCACCCTCTCCACCCCAGCTGCAGAATTCGTCGAAGCTCGGGACCCCCTGAGTGCGCCCCGGGTGAGTTTTACTCGGAGGGGGCTCCCCTCTTCATCGGCTTACTGCGGGGGTGGACAAGGACTTGCTGCCTATTGATAAAAGGTATTTGTATCTGGTTTATGGTTTTGTCTATTCTGGTTATTCTGGTTCTGGATTCCCATAAGTCGAAGGTGGGACGCCATCACTTGTGGGGGTATGGGAAAGGACACTCTTCCAGGGGAATATCCCCTCTGGTCTGGTCTGGTCTGGTTTTGTTTGTATTTGGCCAAATATTGTTTATTTTGAGGGAAACAAGGTAGTCTTGGTTTTTTTCGGAAAAGTTATTGTATACTTGATATACCTTGCTTACCTTGAAACATCCAGGCGCACATAATTAAAGGTATTATCATGCTAAGAATTGCTATATGAGAGGTAGTGCTGAAGAGTTAACTATAAGCACACCACTTTGGATAAGACCTAGAATTAAGATTTGTCCGTTTTACAACTGTTGGTTATATGTACGAGCCTTGTGTAACAGATGTAAGGTTTGCCTCCACGACAGACAAGGTTGGGTCAGAACCAGTGTGCATATTGTAGAAAAGAGGGACACTGGAAGCAAGAATGCCCTGAATTAACAGGTGGAAATACAGGCACAAGAGGGGCTGTTGTTGCTTACAGAGTACTGAGTGAAGGGGGGGGGCAACGGGCCAGCACCTAGGGAAACTGCTGGTAAAAATTAAGCTAGGGGAAGAAAAAGAAGAATTAGATTTTCTAATTGATACCGGGGCTACATTTTCTGTTTTGAATCAAAAATTAATACCTAAAAGTGATAAATATGTTTAAGTCGTGGGTGCCACTGGCCAATCAGAAAAGCTTTCTTTTGAAACCCCTGAAGTTCAAAATTGGAAAATCTGGGAGCTGTAACAGAATTCAAACAAGGTAAAATTGAATTTAAGGTAAAGGAAGAACAATTAATAGCAGCTCTGAGTTTAGCAATGAGCTATGTGGAGCCAAACCAGGATAATTCAAATGTCAATCAAAGTTTAGATCAGGTATACCCAGGAGTTTGGACTATTGAAACACCAGGAAAGTCGAAAAGGGCAGTTCCCATTCAAATAGAATTACGGCCAGGAGCAAACCCAGTAATTAGGAAGCAATATGCACTGAGGCTAGAAGATAGAAAAGGAATTGAACCAATAATAGATAACTTCTTGAAATTAGGGCTTTTTGTAGAGTGTGAATCAGATTTCAACACCCCAATTTTACCAGTCAAAAAGACAAATGGAACATATAGATTGGTTCAGAATTTAAGAGCAGTAAATAAAATAGCTAAAACATACATGCAGCTGTTGCAAACCTATATACCCTCTTAACAATATTAAAAGAAAATCTAATTTGGTTCACAGCATTAGACTTAAGAGATGCCTTTTTTTTCTGCCTTCCCTTAACATAGGAAAGTCAAAGGATATTTGCCTTCAAGTGGGAAAATCCCACCACAGGAAGGAAAACTCAGCTCATTTGGACAGTGTTACCTTAAGAGTTCAAAAATTTTCCCACAATTTTGGGGAATCAATTAGCTAAAGAATTGGAACAATGGCAGTCACCACCGGGAGAGGGTGTACTTTTATAATATGTGGATGATCTATTGATTGTTACTGAAAAACAAGAAGAATGTGTCCAATGGACAGTAAGCCTCTTAAACTTTTTGGGTTTAAATGGGTATTGAGTCTCTCAACAGAAAGCGCAGCTGGTGCAGAAACAAGTGGTGTACCTGGATTGCAAAGTATCTGGAGGACAATGATCTCTGGGGACAACAGGAAAGGAAGCCATTTGCCAGACACCCAAACCACAGATGGTGAGAAACCTTCGAGCCTTTCTAGGCTCTTGGTGTTGTTTATAGATACATCAGTATGGACTAATTGCAAAGCCTTTATATGACCTACTGAAAATAACTAAGGGCCACCTAGTCTGGACCCCCGAAGCAAGTGGAACCTTCAAACAACTGAGGCGAGAACTCATAAGGACTCTGGCGTTGGGATTGCCTGATGTAACGAAGCCCTTTTGGTTGTTCTCGCATGAACGATAAAGAATGGCTCTAGGGGTCCTGGCTCAACAACTAGGGCCATACAAAAGAGCAGTAGCCTACGTCTCCAAGCAATTGAACAAAGTAAGCAAAGGATGGCCCACCTGCCCGAGGACAGTAGCAACAATGATCATAAATATAGAAGAAACCAGGAAACTTAAAATGGGACAGAAAATGACTGTGTTAGTGTCCCACACTGTATCTACGGTACTGGAACAGAAAGGAAATAATTGGCTGTGACCCTCCCAATTGGGTAATCCTGGCTGAATCAGATGACATAACCATTCAGATGACTAACATTGTTAACCCAGCTTCATTCCTAGAAGGAAGAATCTCGACTGCACCTGTCGTGCATGACTGCCTGGAAACCATTGAAGCAGTGTAGTCCGGCTGCCTGGACCTTAAAGAAGAACCACCCCTGGATGCAGAAGACTGGTTTACCGATGGCAGCAGTTTCATAAGACAAGGTGTGAAGATGGCTGGATATGCTGTGACCACCACTACTGAGGTAATCAAATCAAATCCTTTGTCCGCATGAACCTCAGCCCAGAAAGCAGAACTGATAGCTCTCATTCGAGCTTTAGAATTGGCAGAAGGAAAACAACTGACTCCAACTATGCGTTCATGCTCATGGAGCAATTTGGAAAGAAAGAGGACTTTTAACTCTTCAAGGAAAAGTTGTGAAATATGCTGAAGAAACTCTATGATTACTAGAAGCTGTACAACTCCCCTCTCAGGTGGCAATTATGCACTGCCAAGGACACCTGAAAGGTAACACTGTCCCGGAAATAGGAAACAGAAAAGTTGATGCAGAAGCTGAATTAGCTGCTGCAAGAAGTAAAGAACTACCAGTAGCAGCTTTAGTGCTGGAAGAACTAGACACAGATCAACAGGTAGAATATCAAGAAACAGATTATAAGTGGATACATGAAAATGAAGGCAAGCTGTAAGACAATGGGTGGGGTTAACTAAAAACAGGTCAGTTAATACTATTAGAAAAATTAATGTGGCAATTTGTAAAAGTAAAACATGATAAAACTGTTGGGGCTTAGACTCACTCTATTAGCATTTAAGGACCAGAGTAGCAGGACCAAATTTATTTACCACAATAGAGCAAGTCACATCCCAATGTGAACTTTGTCTGAAATACTGGAACAAAAATACACCAAGGGGCAATAAGCGAAGGGCATTTCCCAGGTGAAATTTGGCAAATTAATTTCTCTGAGCTCCCAAGAAAAGGGGGGGGTCCTGTTATCTCTTAGTTTTGACTGACACATTTTCTGGATGGCCTGAAGCTTTCCCATGTAGAACAAATGAATCAAAAGGAGTGGTTAAAGTCTTGTTGAATGAGATTATACCATGGTTTGGAATGCCTAAGAGCATCTCTTCAGATAGCGGTTCACACTTTTGTGCACGAATTGTACAAGCAATAAGTAAAGCACTAAAAATCAATTGGCAACTGCATATGCCCTACAGAACACAAGCAAGTGGGCAAGTAGAAAAGATGAATCATCTCATTAAGCAACAAATTGCTAAAATATGTCAAGAAACAAATTTTCATTGGTATCAAGCTTTACCTATTATTGCTTTAATCAGGCTAAGGGTCAAGCCGAGATCAAAAGAGAAACTGAGTCCATTTGAAATTCTATTCGGCAGACCCTACATGATGCAAGCTATGAATAGTGAAGCTTTAGATCAAATCAGTAATCAGTATGTGTATGATTATGTTATGGCTATAGGGAAACAATTGCAGAAAAATGCTACGGTGGTGCTAGAACACCAACCCAAACAACCTGACAGTAAATTGCATCCATTCAATCCTGGTGATTGAGTATATGTTAAGAATTTTTCAGGAGACTCTCTGCAAGAAAAGTGGGACAGACTCTACCAAGTGCTGATGACCACCTTCACAGCGATCTGGGTGAAAGAGAAACCCACGTGGATCCACTGCTCTCAAGTCAAGAGGGCTCCAGAGGAAGCATGGACCTTGGGAGAGGAATCATCTACTCTCAAACCTTCTCAGTTGCTGACCTTTGGACTGATAAGTACATCGGTGTTAGATCAAGCCCTTGCCCAGAACTCATTATGGTCTCAGGCCTATAATGGGGTCTCTGGTCTATTATTTTATTTACAACCAGATCTTCCGCCTCAGCCAGCCAAAATGAACCAATACAATGCATCTGTTATAGTCCTCCAAGGAACGAGGATACTGACTAATTGGCAAAATCCTGGTACCCTATACGATGCAAGTGTTTTAATAGGAAAAATTGGAGAACAAACTCGAGTTGGATGCAAAGCGTATAAACCACCCTCACAGATTAGATGGTCACCCAAAACTGACGTTACTGTACGGGACTCTGTGAAAGTATTTCTTACCTACCCGTATGACTATGGAAATGTAATTAGTGGACATGCATGTGATTCTGATCAATGTTGGCACACCTTCACTCTAGATAAATCAGTTTCTGTGATGTGTCAGTGGACATTCAGGGAAGGAAATATAACCAGGAGATTTATAATTAATGCTTCATCAAGTATTCCAACTATCAAATTTCCTACCACCCCATTGACTAAGACCACCACCAGTTCTACAATTCCTTCTTTAACCTGTGAGAGTGTCCACAATTTAACTTTTGCTGGACCTTACATAATTAGACAATCAAGTGAGAAGATCTGTTACCACAGATCTTCCCTTGCACTGCTCACCTGCGACACTCCATGCAGGACTGCCCCACCCGCCCTCCCGCTGGTCTGAGGACCCCCACAGCCCACCAGACACCCTTCTCCTCCCCTAAATTGGACTGGCAAACCTCTGTGCACTCCATAGTTCTTCCTCTCCTCTCCCACGAGGTCGGAATCCCCACCGGCGGCCGCGCAGCACGCCCGGCGACCGCACAGCCCTGGCGCACCCCAGCGGCCAGCGCGTGGCTCCCCGGCACAGCTCCAGCAGCCAGCGCGTTAGAGGTTTGTAAAGTACAACAATCCATATTGGACACTATAAGTAGTATTCATTAACAATGTTTTGCAATATCACTAGAAAGGTAACTCAAAGTAAAATGCTTCCACATGCTTGAATCAAAGACAAAAGAGTTTTTTTCAGCTAATTATTAATAAGTTGTATTTGTTTTGAATGGAAAGGTTTTGGTAGAGGGGTGTCTTCTATGAGATGCTAGAAGCTTCCTTCATGTCCAATAGAACCAATTACAGCTTCAAGACAGACCTGCCGCTGGCCAAGGCTGAGCCAATCAGCAACGGTGGTAGCACCTCTGGGTTATTATATTTAAGAAGGAGGGGGAGGAAGCCCCTAGCAACTTCAGCCAGAAGAGAAGAGAGAGTATGTGAGAGAAACAACTCTGCAGGCACCAAGGTCAGTGAAGGAGGGGGAGGAAATATTCCAGGTGCCAGAGCAGAGATTTCGCTGCAGCCTGTGATGAAGATCATGGTGAGGCAGGCTGTCCCCCTGCGGCCCATAGAGGTTAATGGTGGAGCAGATATCCACCTACATCCTGTGGAGGACTCCATGCTGGAGCAGCTGTATATGCCCAAAGGAGGCTGGGACTCTGTGGGAAGCCTGAGCTGGAGCAGGTGAGCAGGTTTGATGGCAGGACTTGTGACCCTGTGGGGGACCCACACTGGAGAAGTCTGTTTCTGAAACACTGCACCCCATGGAAAGGAACCATGATGGAGCAGTTCATGAAGAACTGCAGCCTGTGGGAAGAATCCATGTTGGAGAAGTTTATGAAGGACCATCTCCTGTGGGAGGGATCCCACACTGATGTCCAGGTGTTAGAAAGACAAATTACTTCTTGGTAGAATTTCCTTGTTAAGGTTTAGGGCTGGACATGCTTCAATGATCTCAGACCTAAGGGGAGGTTAACAAAGCTTGTGATGAAGGATGTACCACTGATAGTGGATACAAAGAATGCAGAATTAACAGGCCACAAGGACATTAGGCAGAACTTCCAAGATAAGGAAGAAACTAACAAAACCAACTCAGCATCTGTGCTGAAATCAGCTCCAACTGGATAAAAGGTAATTCCAGAAGGGGGAGATCTGTGACTGCCTACCCACAGACCACTGACCCAAGAAACCCATCAACCCAAAAGAAGAGAAAGCCTGAGCATGTGGACTAATTAGCATGAGAAGCAAGAGAATCATTAACCAATAGAAGGTACAATAGTAATTAATGAGAGAACTATGTAAGTTGTAGCCAATGAACCATGATTTCTTTCTTTTCTAAAATGTCTAAATGATGCAAAGTTTTGATGATCAGGGAGCCAACCTTTTGTGGGTTATTGCCTAGCTCCCTACTTTGCTCAAACTAGAATAAAGAAATAGAAAAACCTCATCTTGGTGTGTAAATTGGCACTGCACACCAGACAGCAAGTCTGCATTTGGGACAAAAATGCTGGAGCAGGGGAAGAGTGTGAGGAGTTCTCCCCCTGAGGAGGAAGTAGCAGCAGAGACGATGTATGATGAACTGATTTCAACCCCTATTCCCTGCTCCCTTTGCCACTTGGAGGGAGGAGGTAGAAAATTCAGGAATGAAGCTGAGCTCAGGAAGAAGGGAGGGGTAGGGGGAAGGTGTTTTAAGATTTGTTCTTATTTCTCATTATCCTACTCTGATTTGATTGGTAAGAAAATTAATTTCCCTGAGTTGAGTATGTTTTGCCTGTGATGGTAATTGGTGAGTGATCTCCCTGTCCTTATCTCAACCCATGATGATTTTGTCATATTTCTCTCCCCCATCCAGTTGAGGAGGGGGAGTGATAGAGTGGCTTGGTGGACATCCAGCCAAGGTCAACCTACTGCATAAGTTTAGTAGTGCTCCACGTTATTCAGCAGTATTAAGAGAAGCTACAATAAATACCTCTAAAAAAATATCCATCAGTATGGCTATGTTCTTTTCTCCCCAAGCAGTACTACAAAATGTCACACAACAACTGGTCCTGCCTATTCTTTTTGCTGAAATCAAAATCTTTAATTTCCTCCTGCAAGTTTAAATATGTGTTATTCTAATCTGTGATTTCTTTAGTAGCTGAAAGCTACATATCTCACTGCAGCACTCAACTGTAGATAATGCTACACTGGACAATGAAATCAGTAGAGAGCTGGAAGTAGTTCTGAGAGTACTGTGATGTCCATGCTGTGATGTCCAGCAGTGAAGTTCAATACAAACACATTACCTCAGGTCCTAAAAGCAATATAGCCACATTCTTCCAGCACAATGTTGAGCAGCCATGACTATATTACTCCTGCATGCAGACCCAAGTGAGCATTACTACTATACACATCTCTGCATCATGTCTCTGTGCACTCGTAGGCATGCTGCAACTAGTGTTACAACCTAGAACAATGAATTCCTTCAGCTTAAACAAGGTATTTTAGCATAGCATAACCTGAAAAAAAAAGCCATCTGAAGGTTACTAATTAATTCTATAGATAAGAAAACATAGTAAAAAAAATCACTACTCCTGCTTCAAGGTTGCTTCTCAACTTGTTAACTCCTGTAAGTTAAGTAAGGAACAGCAACCATCCTGTTGCTTTTAAACAGGTTTGTGTACTCCATAAGATGCCAGTAGTATCTTTTCATATTCAGGAGAAAATAACATAATTATTATAATGTAGCCTATATTAATTAGCATAAATGACAGATATTATCTATTCCTTAAAGTACTAAAAAGCTCAGCTTCTTGATACTTTTTTCTTTTTACAAAATCACATAAATTCAATGACTGAGCAAACTACTTTCCATAACTAACTAACAAGAGGCATTTCTTTTATAATAATTTACATGCAGTCTTCTGCATATTGTGCTAATCAGAGACAAGACAGTGACTGAAGAAATATACAAAAATCCAAAATATATTTCAACTACTGTGTTGCTTCAGATTTAAGTATAGAAATAGATATATTACTTATGAAGGAAAGATCTGAATGTTTTACCCTCAACCTACTAGAACTGTTTATATAAAACTGTCACCTCCCTCAAGTGACATGACTGGGAACATACAACCACTCCAACCCTGATCCTCATTTAGAATGAAGTGTCAACTGAGACTTCCACATATCCTTATAGTACACAGCATGGGGTGAAAACCTATTTTTTTAACAAGTATTACACTGCTCTCTCAAAACCTTTGATCTATGCTACTAAGCTGTTTCGTTCATTAATAATGCATATTGAAGTAACCACAAACTGGTAGGGAACTGTAAACAAGTCATTCTGGAAAAAAGGAATGAAAATATTTACCTACATTTGATACAAAATTTCAAAACATTAGCTATATTAAAACAATTTTTTGCACAACATCCCAACCATGTAACACAAAGTGTCCATAAATAGCATACCTAATTTTACAAATGAGAATATACTGGATTTCATGTATTTTTCCTGAATATAGAGAATCAATTACATATGACATAAGTTTAATAGGATCAAGTGAGAGAATGAAAATAGAACTCAGTGAGAAAACGCTCTTGATTCTCTTCTGCAAATACTATTCTTTCTCTAAGCATACATTCTAGCATGTACTTTCTACATGAAGGTATTCGAATTAGTTACGAGAAACAAGTTTATTTGTTGACTTCTAAGTGATTAAAGGTTCCTCTAAAGTTAAAAGGTAAACTGAATCTTTAATATAACAATTTAATAATACATGCTATTGTACTTGGTAATCTGTAAAACAACTTTTAGTAAGTAGCAAATGTAACGCATGAAAATTCTGAGAGACTTGGAAGTTGTATCTGAAATGAAATCTTTTGAAGTTTTATTATATTTGCTAATTATGCTAGAAATTTGTAATGTAATACCTTATTTCTGAGGTAGACTTTCTTGGATGAAATACATCCACATCTTGCTTCCATCTGGCAGATTTTTTGTTGCAACTTTTGCAGTTCCTCTTTTTGCAAGTGTACAGATGTTGCCATATCCTCTTTTTCAAGCATGGCTTCCATACATGTCATAATACACCACTTCATCTCTCTTCTCTGTTTTAAAAATGTCAGCAATGAAAAAGTCAAATTGATAGTTTGTATTCAATTAGCATTTTATTTTGTTCAACAACCCCCTTCCCACTAAGTTGCAAGATTTAATGTAGAAGAATGCTATACTTTCAGAGGAAGAGTAAAATCAAAAGCTCAGAGGAAAAGCACTAAAAAGCAAAGCACTGTGGGGCTTTAAAGTTTATATGAAGAAGAGAAATCAATACCAATGATATTCATCAATACCAGTCTGATATTGAGGTAAGCTCAGAGCATTAAAGAACAAATGCAACTGTAAATGTACTCTTGTGTCTGTAGTCTAACTTGATCACAATGTCTGCACATGTTTTTGGGTCTCTTAACTAATACATGGGACCCATGATGTGCAGCAATATCCTCTGGTCTTCACTACAAAGTTTGGGATATACAGACTCTCTCAAGTCTTTGACATGAGATTCTTCTGCCACAACCGACTATTAATTTCATAAAATGGTAATTAGGCAACAAAACACCAAAAATCCTCTCTTAGGAGGTTTTTGACCTCCCAGAGTTCAGAGATTGCAGTGGGAGAGTAACTTTAAGGCAATCCTTCAAAGCATTACAGGCCTAAAAAGGTCTTTACTAATAGTTGTATAATTTTTAGCCTCCTGAGTGTAGTGCTGAGTATAACACTGAGCTCATTTCTGAATGCTGACTTCTCATCTCTTGCCAAGAAGGAAATCCTTGCAGAATGTTGGGATGAAGAAGAAGCAAAGGCCTGTTGTTCCTTATTTCATTGTGTAGTGGGTTGACTCTGGCTGGACACCAGGTATTCACTACAGCCGCTCTCTCAATCCCCTCTGCAACTGGACAGAGGAGAGAAAAAAAAAAAACAGGAAGGATTCATGAGCTGAGATAAGAGCTGGGAGAGGTCAGTTACTGATTACCTTCATGGGCAAAACAGACTCAAAGTGGAGATATTACTTAAATTTATTACTAAGAGGATCAGAGCAAAAGAGTGAGAAGTAAAATAATGTTAAAACCACCTTCCCCCACCCCTCCTTCCTTCCATGTTTTCCCTCCTTCCCCCCAGCGGTGCAGGGGGATGGGGAATGTGGTCCCTCCCATGGGAGATAGTCCTTCATGGACCTCTCCAGCGTGAGTCCATCCCTCGGGCAACAGCTCTTCATGAAACTGCTGTCCCGTGGGTCACTCCTCCATGGGGTGCAGTCCTTCACAAATGAGCTGCTCCACCGTGGGTCCCCCACAGGGGCCATAAGTCCTACCTGGAAAAACCTGCTCCAGCGTGGGCTTCCCTCTCCACGGGCTGCAGGTCTGCGGCAGGACCCCTGCTCCATCTTGGGCCTCCCATGGGGTCACAGCCTCCTTTGTGCATCCACCTGCTCCAGCATGGGTTCCTCCATGGGCTGCAGGTGGGTCTCTGCACCCCAGTGGTCCTCCATGGGCTGCAGGGGGACAGCCTGCTCCACCATAGTCTTCACCATGGGCTGCACAGGCCACAGCTCTGGCACCTGGAGCACTCCCCCCCCCCTCCTTCTGCACTGACCTTGGTGTCTACCTTGTTGTTCCCATGTTCTCATTCTGCTCTTCCCTGGCTGGAATGCTGGAATTTCCTTCTGCGAAACAATCTTTTGTTCTTAAATATGTTATCACAGAGGCGTTACTATTACTCCTAATTGGCTCGGCCTTGGCCAGCTGCAGGAAGTCTGTCCTGGAGCTGGCTGGCATTGGCTCCACCAGACAGGGGAAGCTTCTAGCAGCTTCCAACAGAAGCCACCCCTGTAGCCCCCGCCTACCAAAACCTAGCCACTGAAAACCACTACACAGTGTCGTATCAAGTAGGACATTTTTGTAATACGCTAAGAGGGATATGCATTACTGCTAGCTGAAACAGGTAGCTACAACTGGCATGACAGTCAAGTATCTACACTGCAGCACCACCAAACCTTCTCATTTCACCTTCATCAAATACCTTTCATGAAGACTGTAACTTCCTTGATCCTGTCCATTTTTGGCTTGTGGCACAAATGACATGACAAGCCAAAAAATGGGCAGAATCAAGGAAAGCTATAAAGTCCTGGAGAGGTAGGTGAAAAATATTGGTGCCCAAGTCACCTTCTCATCTATTCTACCGGTTAGAGAAATGGGGACAGGCAGAAGCAGATGCATAGTGCAGATCAACATCTGGCTTTGTGGCTGGTGCTGTTGAGAAGGTTTTGGCTATTATGACAATGGGTTGTGCTTTAATGATTGTAGCCTGTTAGGGAGGGATGCGATCGACCTGTCTAAAAAGGGCAAGAGATTCTTTGGCATCAGGCTGACCAATTTGGTGTGACAGGCTTTAAACTGAAGAACTCAGGGAGTGGGGTAAAAAGTGGCAATGCTCATGTCATTGCTTCCTTCTGGGGAGTAGGTCATGCCAACCAGTGCAACGACAGATGTTCCTTGGCTGCCTCTCAAGATGAGGATCAAAGGGCTAATGATATCAAGGGTGTGTATGGCTGTGGTGAATCCTCTTATGCCCCTTCTGGGGCACCTGGTTGCTTGATTACCTCTCTGAAGTGCCTGTACACAAACACATGCAGCATGGGGAATGAATAAGAAGAACTAGAAATCTATGTGCAGTCATAGGGCCATGGTCTCATTGCAATCACTGAGACATGGTGGGATAGCTAGCATGACTGGAATGTTGTCATGGATGGCTACATATTTTTTAGAAAGGACAGGTCAGCAAAGCAAGGTGGTGGAGTTGCTCTTTCTGTGAGAGCAACTGGAATGTATTGTTCTACCCAGGGGCAGATGAATGAATTGAGAGCTTATGAGTAAGAATTAAGGGACAGGCTAATATGGGTGACACTGTTGTGAGTGTTTACTACAGGCCACTGGATCAGGAGGAGGGAATTGATGAGGTATTCTATGGGCAGCTGGAAATAGCCTCATGGTCACAGGCCCTGGTTCTCCCGGAGGACTTCACCCTGATATTTGTTGGAGAGATGACACAGCCCAGCACACACATTCCAGGAAGTTCCTGCAGATCATTGAAGATAATTTTTTGATGCAAGTGGTGGAACAGCCAATGAGGAAAGGTGTGTTGCTGGACCTTGTACTAATAAACCAGGAGGGACTGGTTGAAGATAAGGTTGGGGGCAGCCATGAGATGGTGGAACTCAGGATCCTGTGTGGAGGAAACAAAACAGTAAGCAGAACTAGAACCCTGAACTTCTGGAGAGCTGACTTCAACCTCCTCAAAGACCTACTTAGAGGAATCCCATAGGTTAGGGCTCTAGAAGAGAAGGGGGTCCAAGAAAGCTGGTCAATATTCAAGCATCACTTCCTCCAAGCTCAAGACCAGTGTATCCCCATGATCAATAAATGAGACAAAGGGGACAGGAGAACTGCATGGAAGAGCAGGGAGTTCCTAGTAAATCTCAAATGGAAGAAAGAAATTTATGAGATGTAGAAAAAGGGACAGGCCATGTGGGGGGTGTAAGGTGATAGATAAGGCCACACAAAAGAAGAAAAAAACCCCTCCTGATGGCTTCCTGGAAAACCCCAGCACCTGGGGAGACATTTCCAGAAACAGATAAAAGGATTAAAATCAAAGAAAGGAGTGATACGGCCTTTTTTCAAGAACATCCTGGCTTCCAGGAACTCAGGAACTCGACCCTTGGGCCTATTTCATCTGTCTATCACCCCAAAATTAGTTTATTGACTATAGCCACTCAAACTGCCTAAAGAAAAAAGGTATAAAAAGAGATTGGACCAAAGCAAATATTAGGGAGAAGTTCCATCAACTCTACGGAGGTAACTGACGGGCTACCTTTTCTTCCTCCACCATCTCGGGACACCTTGGGGTGAGCGATTGCTTTATACACATATAGTAATTTTACTTTTGCTCCATTGTACTTTAATATTTTTAATTATTACTTCGTTGTAAGTTGCTTTTGCTTTATAGTGTTGTAGTGGATTGACCCTGGCCACCCCACCAGGTACCCACTAAAGCCGCTCTCTCACTCTCCCTCTGCAAGTGGACAGAGGAGAGAGGAAAAAACCAGCTAAGAATTCATGAGTTGAGATAACAGCTGGGAGAGGTCAGTTACTGATTACCTTCACAGGCAAAACAGACTCAAAGTGGGGATAGTACTTAAATTTATTACTAACAGGATAAGAGCCAAAGAATGAGAAATAAAACAGTCTTAAAAACACCTTCCCCCCACCCCTCCTTCCTTCCATGTTCTCCCTCCTTCCCCCCAGCAGTGCAGGGGGATGGGGAATGGGGGTTGTGGTCAGTTGTTGTTTCTGCCACTGCTCAGAGAGAGGAGTCCTTCCCCTGCTCCCGTGGGGTCCCTCCCACTGGGGACATGTCGCTGAAAGTGTCGGAACGGCCAAAGCGACACGAAAAAAGGTTCCAGCAAAGTTTATTCCAAGAAAAAAGCAGGGACCGCTGGGGCTGCTGCGCAGCCCCTTAAGTACAGTTTTTGAACACATGTAATGCACACGGATAGGACAGTTCAAACTTTCACACCAGAATTCTTACAGCTAATAGGTGCATTTTCTAAACTCTACTTTCTCACAACAACTTTGCTCTTTCTCAAAACAGCCCAGTTCTTTCCCACAACAGTCCCGAGCACCTGCTCGTATTTTTCTCTCATGTTGATGTTCTTCCCAACTACTCTCATTCAAAACAGGTCCTTGTTCTCATGAGACAGTATTCTCTGTTCCCACAGGACAGCTTCTTCAGGATGCATCAGTATGTTGTCAGGATCAGGGCCTCCATTTTCAGTCCTCTCTTTCAGTCCATCTCAGGGGTATACTTTGATCTGGTCAACATCTATTGCTTCGTCAGTATGTGCCGAGGTGCTGACAGACCCACTGTCACCCGTGACAATTCCCCCTTTTTTTGTATTTGTGCGACAAAGATGGTCTTAACAGTCTGCTGCAGGGCCCTTTGCAACAGGCTGATCAAACAGGGCATCATTAATAGCACAACTACAATAATTACCAAAATCAGCAATCCTGTTTTTATGATGGATAACAGCCAACCAGACAAACCCCATTTACCAAACAACTTATTTAACCAATCCCATCCATCATCAATTTGTAATTTGCGGACACCTTCTTTCAAAAGCTGAATGCTTCTGTGTATGGATTCACTATGGTCCGACAAATTCATGCAACACATTCCTTCAAAATCTTGACACTCCTGTAAAGTATTTTTAAGTCTACACACATATATATCTACACAGTTTCTCTCTCTCACACCATCTCTCTTCAGTCATTCATTGGTGGCCACCTCAGTCACACTTCACTCACGCATAGCTGGAATTTCTATTATACTTTTACATTTTAATTACACACTTTACATTTTAAGTAGTTATTGGCTGTGTACTTCTCAGTGTGTCATCTTTGGCAGTCACGTCCAACAACTGTACCTGGCTTGAAAAGGAGTACATACAAGGAATATAAGGCCTAACAAATTTAAATGAGATCTACTCCAATATAGCATCTGTTTATGCACCTGCATGGTCTCTTTCCCCCCCTTTTTGTATTTTAAAATGTTCATTTGATGTGTAAAATATTTTCTTGACAACAATTTGTCCTATAAGTGAGTTAGGAATCTCTGCATAATTTTCTTAGCTCTGGAAAACCAGCAAATTACATCACTTGTCCTTACAGTTTTTTTAAAACTTCCTAAATTGTGGAGAATTAAACCAATGTCTGAGTTACATGAGTAATGTGTGATTGGCAGCAACACATGATTTCTGGCTATAGTCGGTACCTAGAAAAATGAATAAATAAATCACTATTACAGTCTGCTAATACAGCTTGAAATTCAGGGTCTTCTGTGAGAAGTCAGTCCAAGTCATCTCTGATGTCTGGGACGTAATTGACTCTCAGCTCTTGTTCATCTGCTTCTTTTAGTTGTTCTTCACCTTTAACAAAAAACTCACAAATTTGTTATTAATAGTTCAGTCAGTTTTAAGTGGGTATCATGGGTAATTTTGCAGTTTTTCTTTGAAGCTGAAGGCCTAGTGATGATTCTTTGCAGTATAATTCTCTCTGTAGGAGATAGGTTATATGGCTTGGTTTTATGAATTTTTTCCTGGAGCATTCTTCAATCCTGCTTCTCAAAGAACATTGGTTAGAACAATCACATGTAGTTTTTGCTCATCTTTTTAGGTCTCTAACTTCTGTATTTACTTTTATTTTGCTTTTATCATTTTGAGCAGCATTTTATCATGTTGTACTGCAGAAAATTTCTCTCCTATTGTAAAGGAAAACACTGAATTTCAGGAAGGTCACTGTAACTTCAATAAAAGCAAATAGCAGTTTTCATTATGAAGAAACAATTGACTGTTTAAAATCCCAGCATATGGAAATCTTTCAAAGGATGGGATTACTGATTTTTATGAGGTCTTAGTTGCATAATTGGATTAAATGTAGTTTTGTATCTCTTACTTTTCCTTTATCAAGCCACGCATGGCTTGGGATTTTAACAGGATTCACAAATTCATAGGGCAGATTCCTGCCTCTCTGAATGTAAAAAATGAAACTGGAGAACAGTCATGTCCTTTTTAAAACTTAAGTAGTCTCACCTAGCCTCTGAAACAATATGATCAGCTAGGATTTATAAGCAGTCAATTCTGAATTTTTGCTGATATTTATATATTTTTCTGGGATATGCGTGAAAACTTTAAACATCTTATTTAAACAAAATAGGTGTAACAGTTTAACTTACATCGATGTATTTAAGAAGTTAACACTCTTAAAGTAGCTCTCAACTTTAGCAATTTACATAAAGCCACAGTAAAACTCACTCAGGCTGCTTTAAACTAAGGCTTTGCTCATAAGAGTATACCAGGGGATCCAAAATGCACACCTTGCAAAGCAGCAAAAGTTCTGGTTTAAGCTTGTCACCTGATAACAGGGACACACCTCTGCTGCTTAGCACAAGAGACTAGGACAGATGCAGTTTAAACTTGAAACACTGTCTGTTGTTAGGCAGTTTCCTGTATTATATCTTTAGAATTTATCTCTCCTTCCACAAAGCTGGAAACTTCCAGCTAGAAACAGTTTACTTATTTTTCCCTTTTTGCTCTGGCAAAAACTGCCCCTGTCAAATAAGATATTTTGACCTAGGTATTCCACCAAATAAGTCTACCTTAAAGCTTCTTCAACAATCTCAAAAAAAACTATCTGTAAAATACAGAAGCAACAAAAGAATGTTTACAGAGCTGTTTGAGCGGGGGGGGGGAAAGAGGGAAGGTAGCGCAGCTGTGCTCAGCAGCTCTGCCGGAGAACCGCTCCCCCCACATGCATTGGAATTTTCTTATCACGACAGTTGTCAGCAGTTAATTTAAAAACTCTATTTCTCCCTTACATTTATGTATGCATTCTAAAACAATTTTGGTTATTTTAATGAACAACTTCAGAAAACAGTTAGTGAGACTATGTTATGAAATTGTAAGACAATTTCTTTCTCCAATCAGAAGGTTACAAAGTTGCAATTTTTACAAAGCAGGATATTTTCATTCCCCTCCCAGCTCTGAGGGAGGGAATAAAGTTTTTGCTTAGTTATCAAGCAACAGACCATCTCTATCATGTGAAATACACTCTGTTTCTTTCCCTGGTAAGGTTAAATCTTTTCAAGGGAAGGCTTTTTACTTTTCTTTTTTCCTTTTTCTCCGGGCAAAGAACTTTGTTTCTTCACATACACACACAGAGTAACAATAATATTGTGAGCTCACAAAAACACATTCAACAAACACTACAGTTAACACAAGAATTAACAGAAATATCAGAAGGCAGTTTTTTGCCCCCCCCTTTTCTTTCGAACCCCCAGTAGGGATCGTCGTCTTCAGGCTTCCATGACATCAAACTTGATTTGTTGCATATTTTTCTGTGTTTTATCTTACACACATTGTGAGACTGAAACAGCCAATTAGTACATGAACAAAAAATAAGTAACTCAGGCTGCGAAGAAGCAAGAAAAGGAGGTAGATGCTGACTCTTAAGTTCAAAGGCTTATACAGGGACGGGCTTTGCTGTCTTGTTTTCTGCCCAGCCCCCATTGTTCTAATTTATCTCTGTCCCTCTCAATTCGCTTATATATCTTGATTTAGATTTCTTTTCTTAGTTGTTTTCTCGGTGGAGTTATCTGGTGGAAAAACTGCTTTTTCTGCAGTGGTGGCAATGGAGAGGGGGGGTCCTTACTTCTTTTCTGTCTCCGGGAGTGAATTATTAAATTTCTCTGCATTTTTTTGCTTGGAGGTGTAGTTCAAGGACAATTTGTTACATCGGCAACCTGCTTATCTTTCTGGGCAACTGCGTTTCAGAGTTTTAGTTCTTATATGAATTATTGCATAGATCGTTGCCTCCCATACTCTTCTAAATCTTTCAAAGTCTCACGGAACAAGTGTTAGGCAAACACATGAAATGCAACTTAACGTAGTAGCTTCAAAGCCTTATTTTCAGTACTATAACAGCACACGTCGTAAATTAAATTCAGCAACCTTGACATTCTTTCGGTTAAGGAGGGATTTCCACGCAGATAGAACTACGCTTTCCTCCTTCGTTATGTGCTGTCCCATTGTTAAAAGATAGTCCCCGGTGGCACCCCCGTTAGCTTACCTAATGAGGGTCAAAAAGTTCAGGTCCGGACCGTTTCGCGGGAATCCCCCCGCTCTCAAGCTTCACCGGGCTCCGTTCCCCCTGTGCTTCGCCCCACAGGTCCAATCTCTCTCTAGGAGAGAAAATCCTCTGCTCTTTCCCCCTCTAGGAGGGAAGTCACGGCAGCTCCACAATTGGAGATAAATCCGTCTTCAACGTTGCAATCACGTCGGCGTCGCCAGATGTCGCTGAAAGTGTCGGAACGGCCAAAGCGACACGAAAAAAGGTTCCAGCAAAGTTTATTCCAAGAAAAAAGCAGGGACCGCTGGGGCTGCTGCGCAGCCCCTTAAGTACAGTTTTTGAACACATGTAATGCACACGGATAGGACAGTTCAAACTTTCACACCAGAATTCTTACAGCTAATAGGTGCATTTTCTAAACTCTACTTTCTCACAACAACTTTGCTCTTTCTCAAAACAGCCCAGTTCTTTCCCACAACAGTCCCGAGCACCTGCTCGTATTTTTCTCTCATGTTGATGTTCTTCCCAACTACTCTCATTCAAAACAGGTCCTTGTTCTCATGAGACAGTATTCTCTGTTCCCACAGGACAGCTTCTTCAGGATGCATCAGTATGTTGTCAGGATCAGGGCCTCCATTTTCAGTCCTCTCTTTCAGTCCATCTCAGGGGTATACTTTGATCTGGTCAACATCTATTGCTTCGTCAGTATGTGCCGAGGTGCTGACAGACCCACTGTCACCCGTGACAGGGACAGTCCTTGATGGACCTCTCCAGCGTGAGTCCATCCCTCGGGTAGCAGTTCTTCCCAAACTACTGTCCCGTGGGTCACTCCTCCATGGGGTGCAGTCCTTCACAAATGAGCTGCTTCACCGTGGGTCCCTCACAGGGGCCATAAGTCCTACCTGGAAAAACCCTGCTCCAGCGTGGGTTTCCCTCTCCATGGGCTGCAGGTCTGTGGCAGGACCCTGCTCCATCTTGGGCCTCCCATGGGGTCACAGCCTCCTTTGTGCATCCACCTGCTCCAGCATGGGCTCCTCCATGGGCTGCAGGTGGGTCTCTGCACCCCAATGGTCCTCCATGGGCTGCAGGGGGACAGCCTGCTCCACCATGGTCTTCACCATGGGCTGCAGGGGCCACAGCTCTGGCACCTGGAGCACTCCTCTGCCATGGTCCGTGGGGGAGGGGCGAAGGGCCGCAGCACTGCACAAAGCGGTCCGACAAGGTTTGAGGCTGCAGTGCTGGTTTAATGAGGGTGCACAAGGGTTTTATGAGCTCTGGCATGGAATGCACTAGAAAATGGGGTGGAGCATGAGACAGATAACCAGGGAACAAATAGGGATAGGGACTCAGGCGAAGAGGGAGGAACTGGGGAGGAACTGGGGAAGGAAAGGACGAATGGTAACTCTCTCCTCAATGCAGCTTCTTCAACCAGTCAGAGGGAGAAGCAGGGAAGCAGGGAACAGGTACCAGGCATGCCTGGGCAAGTCCAGGTATTACAATCGTCAGGGAATCATACAATGCACGTAGTTGTAAACACGTGATAACTGTAAAGTCCATTTAATAAAGTCCTTTCAATTGCTGTATATCTTTTTCCACTCCTGAAACCGTTCCCATTCTGATTCTTGTTCCTCCACACTCCTCCCCCTCCTTCTGCACTGACCTTGGTGTCTACCTTGTTGTTCCCATGTTCTTGTTCTGCTCTTCCCTGGCTGGAATTCCTTCTGTGCAACAATCTTCTTAAATATGTTATCACAGAGGTGTTACTATTACTCCTAATTGGCTCGGCCTTGGCCAGCGGCAGGAAGTCTGCCCTGGAGCTGACTGGCATTGGCTCCCCCAGACAGGGGAAGCTTCTAGCAGCTTCTAACAGAAGCCGCCCCTGTAGCCCCCCCGCTACCAAAACGCAGCAACAGAAACCCACTACAAGTGTGTACTTAAATTTTTGCTTTACTTATTCTTTCTAAGTTGTCTTACTTATTTCTAAGTTGCTTTTTCTTTAGGGTCTTTGCTTATGCTTGGCTTTATTATTATTATTACATAGTTTAAGTGTGTTTTTGCAGTTAGACCCTATTCCAGACACAGTGAACCCCATAAATTGTCACAAATTTGTATTAATGTGTTATTTTGTGAACTATTAGAGTGAATCTGTTTTTAGGTGCTGAAATAACTCTTAGGAGAAACCTGCTGAGGGGTTTTTCTACTGCTATTAAGTGCAGTCCTTATATAAAAAGATATCAAATGTCCTGTCCATCTCAGCAAACCTGTTAAGCGAAGAGTCTCATTAGGTGAGATGCTAACAGACTGTTTTGGACATTAAAAGGCTTTCATTTCCTGGGAGGGGGACACACACTGATAGACAACAAATAAATTAATACAGGTTGGACAGAAAATTCTTCTTTTCTGCCCCTTTTCATGTGACAGGAGGACTATAGGACCATTGTCAGAGTATTCAGGGATGTGACAAGGAAGCCCAAGGCCCACTTGGAATTGAATCTGGCAAAGAATATCAAGGACAACAAGAAGGGTTTCTACAACTATATCAGTAGCAAAAGGAAGATTAAGGAAAATGTGCGGCCACTGCTGAATCAGATGGGTGTCCTGGTAATGGAAGACACAGAGAAGGTAGGATTACTGAATGCCTTCTTTACCTCAGTCTTTACTGCTGAAATTCCCTCAGGAATCCCAGACCTTGGAGGTAAGAGAGAAAGGCTGGAGAAAGGAAGACTTCCCCTTGGTCATAGAGGGTTGGGTTAGAGATCAGCTAGGCAGACTTAATACCCATAAATCTATGGGCCCTAATGGGATGTGCCCATGGTTGCTGACAGAGCTGGCAGATGTTGTTGCTAAGCCACTCTCCATCATCTTTGAAAAATCATGGCGAACAGGAGAGGTGCCCGATGACTGAAGGAAAGCCAGTGTTACTCCCATCTTCAAGAAGGGCAAGACGGACGACCCAGGAAACTACCAGCCAGTCAGTCTCACCTCCATTCCTGGAAAGGTGATGGAACAGATAATTCTGGAGGTCATCACCAAGCATGTAGAAGAAAAGAAGGTCATCAGGAGTAGTCAGCATGGATTCACCAAGGGGAAATCATGCTTGACCAACCTGACAGCCTTCTGTGATGGCATGGCAAGATGGGTCGACGAGGGGAGAGCAGTGGATGTTGTCTACCTCAACTTCAGCAAGGCTTTTGACACTGTCTCCCATAACATCCTCGTAGGTAAGCTCAGGAAATGTGGATCAGATGAATGGACAGAGGGATGGATCAAGAACTGACTGAATGGCAGAGCTCAGAGGATCATGATCAGTGGAGCAGAATCCAGTTGGAGGCCTATAGTCAGTGGCATTCCCCAGGGATCAATACTGGGTCCAGTCTTATTCAACTTGTTTATGAACGACCTGGATGAAGGGATAGAATGTACCCTCAGCAAGTTTGCTGATGATACAAAACTGGGGGGAGTGGCTGATACACCTGAAGGCTGTGCTGCCATTCAGCTGGACCTTGATAGGCTGGAGAGTTGGGTGGAGAGAAACCAAATGAAGTTTAACAAGGGCAAGTATAGGGTCCTGCACCTGGGGAGGAATAACCCCAAGTACCAGTACAGGTTGGGGGCTGACTTACTAGAGAACAGCTCTGTGGAGAAGGACCTGGGAGTCTTGGTGGATGACAAGTTGACTATGAGCCAGCAGTGTGCCCTTGCAGCCAGGAGGGCCAATGGTATCTTGGGGTGCATCAGGAAGAGTGTGGCCAGCAGGTCAAGGGAGGCAATCCTCCCCCTCTACTCGGCCCTAGTGAGGCCACATCTGGAGTACTGTGTCCAGTTCTGGGCTCCTCAGTACAAGAAAGACAAGGAGCTCCTGGAGAGGGTCCAGTGGAGGGCCACAAAGATGATTAGGGGACTGGAGCATCTCTCTTATGAGGAGAGACTGTGGGAGCTGGGCCTGTTTAGTCTAGAGAAGAGAAGACTGAGAGGGGATCTTATTAGTGTATATAAATATCTCAAAGGTGGGTGCCAAGAGGATGGTACCAGACTCTTTTTGGTGGTGCCCAGTGACAGGACAAGGAGCAATGGCCATAAACTAAAACACAAGAAGTTCCACCTCAACATGAGGAAGAACTTTACATTGAGAGTGGCAGAGCACTGGAACAGGCTGCCCAGGGAGATCATGGAGTCTCCCTCTCTGGAGACATTCAAAACTCACCTGGATGTGTTCCTCTGTAACCTGCTCTAGGTGACCCTACCTTAGCAGGGGGGTTAGACTAGATGATCTCCAGAGGTCCCTCCAACCCTAAGAATTCTGTGATTCCATGAACTTCCTCCTACTTCTGCTACTAGACTATTAGGAAAGAGGGACAGGGTTTTCTTCAGAACACTGTCCATTTTAAAAGCTGTTGTCATTTTGTTATTTGTGTGTGAGGCCTCTGCTGCAACCAAAATTCTGATTTTTTCATGCTAATTTCAACTCAGCAGAGGATATGGCAGGGCCAGAAAAGAAAGAACATCACTATATTAACCCTAAAATAAAAACTAATAGAAACAGATCTACTTGAGTATTTATCACACTCTCTGTTGGTAACAATGCATCCATCACAAAAAAAACATCTTACAAGGATGTATGGCTAGGATAAGACCCTTTAAAATTCTAGCCTGATAAATTCACATTTTGTGAATTACAATGCATGTGACAGTAAAAAACTGACTACTGCTGTAGTAATATGACAACCTATTATAATATGATACTTTTCAGATCTAATGTGCTGAATTTACAAAAGAAAATGTTTTCTTCTAGCTTATGACCTTGAAAATTCAAACTGACAGCCAAATCAAATTATGCTCTCAAAAAATTCTCAGTTGAGACTTCATTAGTAGTTATGCAGATGGCCCTCAAAACAAAACTGAATCCAAAACTCTCCAAAATATCAGTCAGACTAAAGAATAGAAACAGCCTCTAAAAGTCACTAAGATGCATGTGTTTCAAATCATAGAATCATAGAATCACAGAATGGCTTGAGTTGAAAGATTGTCTATTTCCAACCCCCCTGCCCTGGGCAGGGACACCTTCCACTAGATGAGGTTGCTCAAAGCCCCATCCAACCTGGCCATGAACACTTCCAGGGATGGGGCACCAACAACTTCCCTGGGAAACCTGTTCCAGTGCTTCACCACCCTCCCAATAAAGAATTTCTTCCTAATATCTAATCTAAACCTATCCTCTATCAGTTTAAAGCCATTTGCTCTTGTCCTATCAAGCACTACATGCCCTTGTAAAAAAAGCTTCCAACAAGTCCCCCAGAACCTTCTCTTCTCTAGGCTGAACAACTCCAACTCTCTCAGCCTGTCTTCGTAGGAAAGGTGTTCCATCCCTCTAATCATCTTTGTGGTCCTCCTCTGGACTCGCTCCAGCAGGTCCACATCCTTCTTGTGTTAGAGGCCCCAGACCTGGATGCAGTACTCCAGATGGGGTCTCACAAGAGCAGAGGGACAGAATCCTCTCCCTTGTTGGTTTTGATGCAGCATAGAATATGGTTGGCTGTAACGGCGAGGCCCTTGTATAACAAGGAATAAATCTACTCCTTGTGGTGGTGTGAACAAAGAGGCTTTATTTCAAAATTCGAGCTCCTTTTATCCCTACATACCATGTGACTTCTTCAGCCAATAGAGTTACATGTGACGGTGCATGATCTCTTGGGCCACACTGCCCTGGCACATCTCTCGTGCCTTCAGACACGCCTCCCACATATCCCCTCCTTTAATTATATAAAGAAGTCACAAAAACAGTGCAAAAAACAGTGCAAACAATCAGAACATTGTAAACTACTAAGCTTCGCAATGACCCAGCACATTGCTTGCTCAGTTTCTTAACTCTAATGTAAACCTTTTTAAAACTTTCTTATATTCCTATAGGGTAGTGCAACTTGGAGAAATTACTTCATTAACTTAGGGTCTTAGCCTAACTGTGTGTAAACTATAACTTTTATTAACCTGAGGATTTTTTAATAACTGAGGATTTCAAACTTTATTTAAAAAACAGGGTAAGCATAGCAAAAACTCAATTCTTTTAAAGTGACCTTGTGGTGTAGGTAACGTGGTTTTGTGAGGTGTTCTGTGTTTTTATATTTGTCCAGTCATACAATTCTTTTATTCATTCACTCATCCCACACACTGACGACCGTCATTCACGCACACACATACACACGCCAATATTTTGTAGATTGCTTGTTACCACACTGGTCATTCATTAATATAAACTTGAAACATAACGTAACTCTTTTTAAACTCTTGCGTTATCTGGTTCCTGCAGCTGTGATTGTGTATCTAAATAGGGCCTTACACACCTGGAGGGAATCCACTTCAGTTCTTTTCCTGTTGCCACACAAGCGTAACCTCTCCCCCAAGTCATAAGATCTAAAGGTCCTGTCCATTGTCCCGAGATCAAATCTTTTACTATGACTAGTGGCCTGGGAGAGGCAAATGCCTGGGATTTGTGCTGCTTCTCATACCTACTTCTTTCAGTACTGTCACAATTTAAAAAATTGATAACATATGTGGCTTTCCACAAACGTTCTTGCAGACTATATAGCTTCTCCCCCCCTCTTTGTTTTATTAACATTTCTTTCAGTGTGCGGTGTGCCCTTTCTACAATTGCTTGTCTGGTAGGTGAGTGTGGGATCCCTGTGATATGTGAAATTCCCCACTCTGATAGGAAATTTCTTACCTTTTCAGAGACGTACATCGGTCCGTTATCGGTCTTAATCTGTTTTGGAGTGCCAAGGGTAGCAAAACAGCTTAGCCAGTGTCTTATTACATCCTTGGCTTTCTCACCTGTGTGTGCTGTAGCAGTGATGTATTGTGAGTGTGTGTCTACAGTTACATGTACATATCTCAAGGTGCCAAATTCGGGGATGTGTGTAACATCTGTTTGCCAAATTTCATTGGCTATTAACCCTCTGGGGTTAATGCCTTCCTGAGATGGCATGGGGGTGATTTTTTGACAGCCTGGACAAGTCAATATGATATCTCAAGCCTGATTAATTGTAATTTTGAATTGTCTCTTTAGAGAGTGTGCATTCTGGTGAAAAAATGAATGGGACAATTTTGTTTGCTCAAGAGTCCTGGGTACTGTGTTAAACATTGCTGCTTTGTCAGCTTCCTGGTTCCCTTCAGCTATTGGCCCTGGCATGTCAGTGTGAGATCTGATGTGCATTATGTAAAAATCAAACCTTCTGTGATTGACAAGAAACCAAATAGAATGCATTTCAAACAACAAATGACGGTTAGAAATATCCCGAAGAAACGAACATTCCAGACGTGAAACTAACCCTGCAGCATAACAAGAATCAGTGACAATATTAACAGGTTGTTCAGAAAACTTTTCCAAGGCAATACGAATGGCAACCAGCTCCAGAACCTGCACAGAGCATTGGTTCATGGTCTGTATTTCTCGTTCCCATTGTCCTGTACCAGGATTTACCCAAGTCACTGCAGCCTTTTGTGATCACCCAGATGCATCTGTAAAGACTGCGAGGCCTTTTACTGGCTCACTTCTGCATCTAGTCGTGGCTCTTAAAGGTAAATTACTGATTTCTGCCCAAAATCTGTGCTTAGGGAGATTGACTGAAATGTCACCATCAAAACCTGCTAAGGCAGCTTGGAACTCGGTGTCCTCAGCCAGCATCCAAGCTAAATTGTCCTTTGTGGCTGGAATGTAGATGGCCGCTGGATCCCTTCCATCCAGTTCTTGTAGTCGTCCTCTGCCTTTAATAACAAGCTTAGCAAACATTTCATTAATCGTCCATACAGTTTTAGGTGGTGTGTGGGGCAGAAATAGCTATTCCAGAACCAGCAGCGGGTCTTTCTCAGTCTGGTCCCACTGAAACAAGACTGCAAATGGCTGGTACCTGCTGGGAACTAAGGCCAGGCAGATTTGCAGTTCAGGATCTCTCCTTCTGCTCTGCCTGTTTTCTATCGCCTTGGCACAAATGTTCAACGCCTGTTTGACCTCTGCTGTCAGAGCCCTATTAGACGTTAGATCAGAGTCCCCCTTTAGTAACACAAAGAGAGGGTGTAGCTCCTCTGTGGTTAAGCCTAGAATAGGTCTTAACCAATTAATAACTCCCAGGAGTTTTTGCAACTCATGTAAGGTTAGGGTGTCTTTTACCTCGAGCTGCAGCGGCTGTGGGGAAATCTCTTGTTGCGTGATTCTCCATCCAAGATAGATCCAGGGCTGCGATCGCTGGATTTTCTCTGCTGCAACCTGTAAGCCTGTTTCTTGGACAGCATCAGTCAAAGCAGTAACAACAATTTGCAGTTCATGTTCTGTGGCCATGCTAATTAAAATATCATCCATGTATTGGTAGATTATTGCAGAGGGAAAATGCTTTCTGATGGGTTGAATAGCATTTGCCACTACTATTTGACATATTGTAGGACTGTTTTTCATCCCCTGAGGGAGGACAACCCAGTGATACCTTTGCATAGGCTGTGAGTTGTTCAATATCGGGATGGAAAATGCAAATCTTGGGGCATCCTCGGGGTGCAGAAAGATGATAAAAAAGCAGTCCTTTAAATCAATTATTGTTAGCGGCCAATTTGCTGGAAGCATAGCAGGTGAGGGTAACCCTGGTTGCAGTGCTCCCATCGACTCAATGACTGCGTTTATTGCCCTGAGATCCTGGAGCATCCTCCATCTGCCAGTCTTTTTGGGGATGCAAAATACAGGAGTGTTCCAGGGACTGTTTGTTGGCACAATGTGTCCTGCTTCTAATTGCTCTTTTACAAGCATTTTTAAATGTTCAAGCTGTTCCTTTTTCATAGGCCATTGATCTACCCAGACTGGCTGGTCACTTTTCCAGACTAGCTTAATAGGTGCTTGGAACGGCTGACCAATGGCCCCTATTGAAAAACCTGGCTGCTTGCAGGAGGAATTTGCATGACTGTGCCGAATTGTCCAAGTACATCGAGTCCCCACAAAGAACAAGGAATTGGAGCTATAAAAGGAGCTACTTTTGCTAATTGTCCCTCTGGTCCCAAGACAGTGAGTATTTGAACACTCTGTCTGGGCCTTTGTGTACCTCCCATCCCCTGAATGGTTGCAGCTGGGCAAACAGTAGGCCAGTGAAGTGGCCATTCTGAGTCTTTTAAATCTGCAAGGCCTGTAAATCTGTGCCCATTAATCTGGCACGTCATGAGTGGCTGAGCAGCTGTGATGGCTGCTGCCCAGTAAACCTGTGGGTGTCCCATGCTGCCAAAGGCCCTTGAACCCTGCTCCCTCCCCCCTCCCCTGCAGGCGACGCACTGTAGAAGGGGATTAATTGAGCAATCTTCTGTCCCTTTGGGATGAAACAGGGGGGTGAAGGGGTCCATGCCATTATTAGAATCTTGCTATGAGAATCTGAATCTATTACTCCAGGCAGCACAAACAAACCCATTCTGGTGGTGGAGGATCTTCCAATCAGCAGTGCGTGTATCCCTGGACTAAGGGGACCCCAATGTCCAGTCGGGATTAGCACTACTTCAGTGGAAGTTATGAAGACTGTGTCCCTGTTGGATAGGTCCAGCCCAGCGCTGGTTGATGTGGAGGGGCACAGAGCGCTGACTGATGTCGGGGGGCACAAATTGCCAGCCTGTTCCCCTGTGTCGCATGTGTTTGCTGTATCGGGGTGTGCGACAGCGCCCCTCGTCTCCAGTTTTTTGGCACCCTCCTTGCTTTGGGGTGCTTTCAGGGTGCCACTACTAGGGGTTTCGTCGGGCAATCCCTTTGGAAGTGATTGGGGGCCCCACAAATGTAGCAACCATTTCTGGGTCTGGCCCCCTCCTGTGTTCTTAATTGAGCACTCAGTGCTACTGCCAGTAAATCAGTTTGGTGTGTCAAGGAACCAACCCCCTGGCAGGCACAAACCAATTCTGAAATGCTACAAGTTTCCCTTTTAGGAAGGGTTTGCAGAACTCTTTTACAATCAATGTTAGCGTTTTCGAAAGCCAGTCTTCTGCTAAGTATTTCCCTGGCTTCCTCATTTTCAATCTGCCTATCTAGAGCAGATTGCAGCCGATCTAGGAATTGTGTGTAAGGCTCTGTTGGGCCCTGCATTATCTTTGTGAATGACAAGTTTGTGTCTTTATCTGATATGGGTAGTTTTCTCATTGCCCGCATTGCATGTTTTGCTATGACTTCATATATTTCTCTATTGTACCCGGTTTGTGCATCTATGGAACGGTAGTTTCCTTCCCCTGTGAACTGGTGTGCTGTTACTCCTGCTTGTGGGTCATTAGCATAAGCGGAGCAGATTTCTCTAAAATCGTTCAACCATACATTATACTGTGTGTTAGTGAGGCTTATTTTCAACAGGGTCCTCCAGTCATGTGGCATGAAAATGTGTGTGGAGCTCAGTGTTTCTAAAAATGCAAGTGTGTTAGGGGAAGATACACCAGTTTCTCTTATCAGCTGTCTCAGCTCTTTGGTTAGTTCACGTGGCAAGGGCTGAAACCTGCGGTTTTGGCGTGGACCGATAATTACTGGACATGCATGTATAACTTATAAGTCCCCAATTCGCAATGCCTCCTCTCTGCACAAACCCCATCTATCAATCGATCCCTCTCTGCATGTTGCTTCGTCCCCTCCCGGCAGAGCTATCTCGAAATCTCCCTCCTCATCCCCCCATTCCTCCCATCCCTCCCCCCCTGCAGCTCCGGCAAAAGCAGCTGTCTGTGGGTGGGTGGTGGGGGTGGGTGGAGGGGACGACGCGGGGGCGGGGAAGGACGAGTTGGTGTCCGTTCTGCATGGCGGGCGAGATGGCGGAATTCCGTTCATCCGCGGAATAGGTTGGCAAGTAAGCTGGGTTAGCCCCCCCATTGCCGTCACAGGCCCCCTGCGGTAGTCCCACTGACTGGGACCTCGCATCTGGGGCCCCGCTCCTTCCCGCCGACCCGTGTCCCTTGGGCTCCCGGTTCCCTTCCCCGTAGTGGAATCATGAAAGGCTCCACCCCCTCCCTTTGTGTGTTTAAACTGCGGTGCGTAAAAGTTGGGCTGCTGCTAGCAGCGTGAGTGGGGGTGTGTGTGTTTGTTCTTTGGTGTGCTTTGTTTAATGCAGACATTATAGCCTGCCAGACTGGGTAAGCATTGTTTGCTTGGGGGTCCCCCCCTGAGCTTTGAGTTTTATAAGGTTCCCTATTTTGTCCCAAATGTGGATGTGGAGGGCTTCAACCAGAGGCAGTTCTGGTACAGCTACCTGTTAATTCAACCCTTGTAACCTGTATGTAATAAGGCTTCAGCAGTGTAGCTAGTGTGTCTGTGTCCTGTGAGAGCTCGGTGGGGAAGAAGTTTCCCATGTTACCTTTGAGTCTCGGCGCTGCTAGCATGCGCTGCTAAAGAGGATCTGTCTGTTTGCTGATCTGTGTCGGTTCTCTGTCGTCTGAGCTTGCGATGCTGGGCTGTGTATCCCGGTGCAGGTTGCAAGCTGCGGGTGCAAGGCAGCAGTGGGCACGGGGCAGCTGTAGCGATGGGCGCGGGGCGGCAGAAGCGGCGGACGGCAGAAGCGGCGCTGGCGGCGGTGTCTCAGTCACGTGGTGGCGAGTGCTGGTCGGGCGTGGGCGCGGGCGCGGGTCCGGCTCCGTCTATGGCGAGCACGGTGTCCGCGGCTCGGCGGTGGCTCCGGCAGCTCCGGGGCTCCTGCAGATCGCTGGGCGGTGCAGGAGTGGGGGCCCGCTGTAGCAGGAAGGCGCGGCGCCTTCGGTAAAGTCCCGGCGCAGTCTGAATGCGGCGCGGGGGGTTTTTGTGGTAGTACTTTTAAGCGGGGTCGGCAGCAGCGGCGAGTTTCTGCTGGACAGAAACTGAAACGGGGCTCCGTGGGGGTCCGGCGGTGGTTGGAGGTATTAAGAGGCGGCAGCGGCAAAGCCGCTTCTCGCACGTGGTCCGGCTGCAGCTCTCGGCAGTGGCAAGCCTCTTTTACCAGATGGTTGACGCATGGGGACCAACAGGCTTTCCCTGACGATCTTAGGGTACTCCGAGCTGCAGACACGCTATCGCTCAGGGAACAGTCCTAGGCGTGCGGGGTGCCTTCCAGCTGGACTGACCGCTTTTGATGTTGCGTGGACCCTCTCCGCCCTGTCCGGTTGCTGTTTGACCTCTCGGTTTCTTCTTAACTTCTTTCTTCTCTCCTATAGTGCACTATTCCTAATATTTTTGGAGCTCCCTAAACTAACTTTCCGTTTCTCAGATGCCACCGAGACAACGGGTTTACTGACGTCAAAGTTTTTTGTGGTAAAAGTTCCAGTCTCCAAAAAATTGAGATGATAACGGAACTACCAGCTAATTTCCTGATCCAGGATAAATATCTGGCTTAATATAAGCTAAAAGAGTCCCAGTTCGAGCGTCATGTGTAAGGGCGAGGCCCTTCCATAACAAGGAATAAATCTGCTCCTTGTGGTGGTGTGAACAAAGAGGCTTTATTTCAAAATTCGCGCTCCTTTTATCCCTACATACCATGTGACTTCTTCAGCCAATAGAGTTACATGTGACAGCGCATGATCTCTTGGGCCACACTGCCCTGGCACATCTCTCGTGCCTTCAGACACGCCTCCCACAGTTGGCTTTCTGGGCTGCAAGTGCACATTGCTGGGTCATGTCAAGCTTCTCATCCACCAACACCCCCAAGTCTTTCTCTTCAGGGCTACTCTCAATTCATTCTCTGCCCAGCTTGTATTTGTCCTTGGGTTTGCTCCAACCCAGTTGCAGGATCTTGCACTTGGCCTTGTTGAACTTCATGAGGTTCGCACAAGCCCACTGCTCAAGCATGTCAAGGTCCATCTGGATGGCATCCCCTCTCTCCAGTGTGTTGACCCCACCACACAATTTGGTGTCATCAGTGAATTTGCTGAGGGTGCACTCAATCTCACTGTCCACGTCACCAACAAAGATGTTAAACAGCACTGGCCCCAATATCCACCCCTGAGGAACACCACTCATCGCTGCTCTCCACTTGGACATCGAGCCATTGACCACAACTCTCTGAGTGCAACTATCCAGTCAATTCCTTATCCACCAAGTGGTCAGTGTCAAATCCATATCTCTCCAGTTTAGAGACAAGGATGTCATGTGGGACAGTGTCAAATGCTTTGCACAAGTCCAGGTAGATGACATCAGTTGTCTTTCCCCATCCACCACCACTGTAACCCCATCATAGCAGGCCACCAAATTTTTAAGGCACAATTTGCCCTTAGTGAAGCCATCTTGGCTTTCACCAATCACCTCCTTATTTTCCATGTGCCTTATCACAGCTTCCAGGAAAATCTACTCCATGATCTTGCTGGGCAGAGAGGTGACACTGACTGGTCTGTAGTTCCCTTGATCTTCCTTATTTCCCTTTTTAAAAGTGGGAGTTATGTTTCCCCTTTTCCAGTTGGTGTGAACTTCACCAGACTACCATGACTTCTCAAATATGATGGATAGTGGCTTAGCCACTTCCTCAGTCAGCTCCCTCAGGACCCTTGGACCTATCTCATCGGGTCCCATGAACTTGTACACCTTCAGGTTCCTTACATGGTCTCGAACCTGATCTTATCTTACAGTGGGTGGTTCTCCATTCTCCCATTCCCTGACTTTGCCTTCTATGACTTGAGTGGTGTGACTGGAACACTTGCCAGTGAGGTAAAAAAAGTTGTTGAATACCTCAGCTTTCTCCATATATAGGGTAGCCAGGTCTCCTGTTTCCTTCCAAAGAGGGCCCACATTTTCCCTAGTCTTCCTTTTATCACCAACATACCATTCATACAGATGTGCTCAAATAAAAGGCTATTACTTTACTGACTATAATTACACATTAAAAAGGAAGCATAACAGAAGATGCAAACAGAACATTCTTTTCGAATTGATTACATAGGAAACAACACATATTAAAAGACCTCTACATTTTGGAGACACTTTCATTTAGATTAGGTACAGAACAGTCTTGAAGAGCTCTACCCCATTCAGTATCATATTCTTCACGAGATTAACTGTTCTGTTCCCCCTGGTTGAGTAAAGTCTCCAAAAGTAATTTCATCCCTTGAACAAAACACAATCTAGGAATTGTATTTTTCATTTTCTGTGCAATAGTATGTAACTGAGAGTTGTTAAAAACCAGTAATTTCTTCTAACAGACACAACTGTCTTCGACTGAAAAAAATTTAGATTTTATCTTAAAGAGTATTTTAATTTAAAACAGCAAAAGAAGCCAGAACAGTGAAGTATTTTGTTGTCATGGGGGAAGGAGAGGGTTGTTTATTTAGCTGACTGAGGGGTTTATTTTTGGTCAGGTTAGGAGTTTCTTTTGAGATATCTGAAGAAAATATTAGTGACAAGTTGTAATGACCTATGGTATTTTACAGCAAGCTTAATCTCTGAGGGCCCTTAGGTTTTACTATCACTACATCAAAGAGAAACGATTTTGATACACATTTCTTCTCAGCCTCCTGTTCAAGGGATTTCCTTTGGTCTGCAGGTAAGAAAACCATACAGTGTTTTCAGTACCAAAATTAAATGATTTCCCAAGTATAAACAATTATCTATCTCTAAAGTACTAACTAGCTCTCCACAGAGGCAAAACTGCCACATTTCTTTGAAGTCATTTACAGAGTTTTCAGTCCTCATCCTCCATACATGCAGTTAATGTTGCCACAATCACAGGCCTGAGAGAGGAAATTCACACAACAGTGAGGAGAATCTGTGATACCTGTGTTTTCTTTTTTGCAGAGGCAACTCACAATACAACCCAGCTTCACATCTCTTTTCTTAAATGACTTTTCTATTCATAATAAAATTTTCTATGCAAGCCCTATGCACTAAACAATAAAACAGAGCTTGTGTGAATAAAAACATTAAGTATGAAAAGGTCCAAAGAACAGAACTGGATTCAAAAACCTCTATGATTTACCTGTACCGTTTCCATAGTTTATAAGTACATAGGATATAGTAGGTTCTCAAAACATAAGGTTTACATCACTGATCTAAATCAGTGACATGGCAATACAAGCTTCCAAGTTTTACTGAAGGATTCTGATTTGCAGGAATTCCTTTTGAAAACCAATCACTTAAAAGACATTCATTATGCCAATGCAATTTTTTTTAATGAGACAAGTTCAGTAATTAAAGCATTTCCTCCTCCCTAAATTTAGTTTTCCAAACTTTACATAGAATCTTAAATGTTTACTTCCAAACACAGACAATGATAATCAGACCTAAACTTCTGTATGTCTATCTATACACCTTATTTAAATTTTTATTTAAGAATACTTGTGTTAGAAGATCTAGCTCTTCACATGGTAAAGAAACTGTTCTCATTTTATTCCCACAGGTTTTACTAGACTCTTAGGAAAAGAATTATCTTTTACAGATTATGTCTCAATTAAAATGCATAAAAAGCACCTGACATCAGTCTTCTGATGCTTTCAAGTTGTGTTGTCAGCAGCAGTTCTTCACATTTCAAGATCTCAAACTGCACGTCATATAATTGAAGCTGTAGATCATAATAATCAGCTTCTAACTGGTCCAAATGGGCTATGGCTTCTGTACCACCCTTCAGATTCTGCATCTAAATGGAAAGAGAGAAAAAAATAAACATACAACTTAAGGATAAGGAGAACAAACCCACAGATTTTACAATTACGACTAGATACAGTCTGGTACACCAAATATAATATGGTAAAGTTGAACACATCAAGAGAATAAAGTTTTGATCAGTCACATACTTTCAGACATCTTTAATACTTGACATTTTTTTCTGCATGGTAATTAAAAAATCCATGGCATTGTATTACTCTTTGTGACTGTCAAAGTGACAAGTCATATAGTGAGTAATGTGAAACATCCCTACTACTCCTTTACTACTTGGTTCTCTGAAGATACATAATGAAATTAGTATTTTTTTATTTTCAATGCAAAAAGTCTAAGAGCTGTTTTGCTAACAGCATCTAGAAAACTATAGTCAAAACTGTCTTTTAAGTTGAAATTACATGCACTGGTCCTCTTGTAATGACAACAACTGAGGAGATTCTCTATAAACTTAAAGAAAGTGATGGGGATAAATCAGTGTTTTTTATCATATTTTATATATTTTATTGCATAGTTAACCTTCTTAACAAAGCAGAACATCTGTCAAGCTACAGACCTTTATATTGCTTTTCCCAGTTTTTCCTCTAAAATTCTCATAACCTCTACCTAGCACTGCAGTTTGAAAGAAACAACACGAGAAAATTTAAGAAAACACCATGTTCTAATCTAATCACAATATGTTGAATTTTACATCATTGTTTCTTGTGTCAATTTTCTATGTCAGACATATGACAAATAAGCATTAAAATATATAGAAATATTTTAATCTACATATTTTTCTCATGTGAAAGACTCCAGAAACAACCAGAGAGAACTCAAATCATCCTCTTTCGTTCAGCCAAACAAGAATTAACTTATCAATACAGTTGATTTTAAAATTTCTTCTACTGTACTCTATACTTACTGAATGCATCATTTGTATATCACTTATTAGCCTGAAAGGATCAATAAGTCTTTAAGCAAATATCATAAATCCTACAAACAGTAATGTATAATTTGTTTCAGCCCAGTGTGACACCAAAATGTCTTGCTATGCCATTCTATTACTCTCCATCCATATTAAGTTACTAATTGTGACCAAAAGTGACATAATGATAGCATATTTGGAGTGAATAAGATGCTAATTTTTGACTTGTGACTTGAGCAGTCTTCAAACAACCTATGCACAAAAAAAGCAAATACATTTATTTAGTTTACTTTTTATAAGAGCTTGTCATAATGATAAAGAAATTAAATATTAAAAAGAGGACTCTTCAAGTTCAACTGCCAACTTCAGCAGTTTTATATGATTTTATCCACTAAATAACATCCATGAAGATTCAAAAGAATCAAATAGCAGGTCAGCTGTTCTTCCCTAAAAACCACAGGTAATTCCAAGTAAATAACTTCATAATCAATATAAACTTTTAATGAGACTTTGCAAATTACTTTCTATCAGGATTTCTTGTACTTCATAAATATCTATTGCCTCCAAACAGAAGGATTGAGTCTCCCTGAGGTGTACGCACCTAGTACAGTTGGTTGGCACACCAAGTATCTATTGTGCCAAACAGGTACACAGAGCAGAAGAGAGGGTATAGCATGTCCAGCAGAGGTATGGCTTTAGTGGATTTGGGTAATTTGGGTTTCAGACCTCCATAATGCTACAGATACTTCCTGATACAAGCAGAAGGTAGATGAACAGGTGGTGCTAGGTCTCTGTAGACTTGTCAAGAGTCAGGGGAAACATGATATCTGTATTTGTGCTTACTTAGATGCTATTATTTTTTGGTCTGTGTTTGGCCCAGCCACCTGTGAGAGTCTGTTCTTTTCCTGCCAAGTTATGTGAAAACAAGCACCAATAAACGAGAACTTCGTCCTTGAAGGAAGCATCTTGTATAAACTGAAATTAATTGGGGCCTCACTATTGTCCGACGGCCCTCCAAGGACATTTGAAGGAGAAAGTGAAGAGGAGGATGATGAAGTAAGCCCCCAGATTCATTTAGGAAAGACCCCCCTGAGGTGTAGCACGCAGACGCGGGAAAACTCCAATGCACACACGCATGCGCAGAAGGGGTACCACTTACATAATGGGGGGAGGGACCGAAGGCCTCTAGCTGGGCAGTGCTGGCCACACTTGCCCAGGTAGACATCATAGGTTAATTGTATAAAAAGCAGATAGCTCTTGCTGGGAGCGGATTCAAGCTTCACATGGAGGACAACATTAACTCTGTGGGGACGCCCGCCATCTTGTGAGCCTGCCGATGCTCCGAGGATGCAGCTTCTGTTATGGGGAATTCTAAGCATTCTGAGGTCAGTAAGACAATCTTGTAAGTAACGCCTGAGTGAGTGGGGGGTTGTCTTGGGGGCTTGTTTCCCTTCTCTTTCCTGTATCTTGATTTCTTATTTGCTACTTCTTTGTAATAAATGTTGTTTTGTTGAGCTTTCAATGGTGTACTGGTTTCAGTTTCAGCAATCTCCCTGCTACAATATCCAATATGACTCCTTAAGTTTTAATGCAAAAAGATACATTCACACCAAGACAGAGATAATCACTAATAAACACAAAGAAAAATTCTGAGATTGATTGTTGCTGTGCTACACTAATGAACATGCTGCACTCTGATCCACCAGTGCTCCTTCCAACCCAGCCTGCCCTTAACTCCAGCCTACATAGGCTTTATCAAGATTGTAAATTTTTGTGCGCATCTCCATCTTCTCCAACTAAACTAACACAGTACTTGGAAAACTCTGTATTGAAACCAAAATCAGAAGATGCTGTTCCTGAACAGGCAATTATTCATAAACATTTTTAAAAAAATGTAGAGAAATCCATTTTATTACTGCTCAGGTGAGAAAGAGACAGGTGACTTGGGTATCATAACTTGAAAAATGTAGTAGCTTTCTATATATTTACAGTGTGAACACATTTTAGGAAACAAAAAAGTGCCCAATTAGCATACTAAGTGAAAACTACAAAAACAAGGACATTTTTATTGTCCATCTTAAAAAAAATAAAATACAAAATCAGCAAGGTGTCTATATTTGGAGAAGAGGGAATTATTAAGTGCAAAAGAAACAAGTATATTATTTCCCATGTGTCTGCCTTTCCTACTCAGTGGATGCAAATTTATATAACCAAGCAAAACATGAGGGACTTTACTTCTTAAGATTAAAGGAGAAACTGTGTCAACTTTTTTTTTACTGTCATCTCTTCCAAATACATCAGGTAATGTAATCACCAATTTTTTCTTTATGATAAGACTACAACCCTTCTTCTCCAATATGAGATTCCCAGTTACTTTTGTCACATCCAACTCTGCATACTTAGGGCTAAGACATTTTGGAACAGAATTTGGTCCTGATATCTCCCCATCAACCATGTTTCGATCCAGAGCTGTCAGACTGAGATCTCATTCAACAAAAATTCACAGAAGGACTCCACTGGGAGAAAAATAAGATGTGCTAGGGAAAAGACAATGCATGGCTGCCCTAAACATCTGAACATCTTAAATGTATATATTTCCAATTGGTATTGCTGGATTCTCTCATCAGCTCTTAGCCAAGGATGGCAGCAGCCTGATAAACTCAGGTTTCCAGACAACTCTTGGCTTTCTAAATATAAAGAGCATTGAAATGAAGGAAAATTTTTTATTTTTGTACTCTGGGTCTTGCATGTACTCTCTCTTCTTACAGATCAAGCTGTCTTCTACAGAAGCTCCTAAAATAGGCACATAGACTATCAAACTTGGAAAGCTACCAATACATACAGTGCTAAAGTTTTCTGGATAACCTTTTCATAACAGACATCAATTTAGTCAAATTTTGCTGAAATATTTGAAAATTGCTTTAAAAAACAAGCCACTGATTGGATAACATGGAAATTAACATCAGTATGACAGAAAGTTCTTAACATGGAATATCTATATGACAGCAAATTTTAAGAGGATTTGCATAATCTTTGCTTTCAAGAAAATGTCATAAAATCCAATAAATGTGTTTGTTTTCTGCTAAGACATTAAACCCCAGTTTAGTGCATGCACCCTTTCCTCAGGAAAGCTGTAGCTATCACAATCCCCTCTGGAAGACTACCTTAATAACCAGTGTAAAGCAGAGACAAAAAGAGTACAACAGGCTAGTCATATGTATATTTACTACTGTTCAGATACTTTTCATCTGGAATGTCAAAACTACTCCAGAAAGTGATCACGTCTCCGAGAGCTAAAATCTGGAGATTACATAGCAGCAGATTTCTGTTCCTATCCCTTCTCTTTGTTTTATTCATCTCAGTGGATACCTGTAAATATTAACAATAAAAACTGTCTTCCTGATTGACTGGCCAGGAAAAGGTGAACAGAAAACATAAATAGATGGCATAAAACCCAGCACACCTACACTGCAACTCCATTTGCCTAACATGGTAGAACGTGGTAAAAGTTAAAATACAGACTTTTATTATTAAAAGCTGGAAAATAATGACTTTCAAGTCAAGGGTTTTGTTGGTTTGTTCTGGGATTTTTTCCCCAAGTACATCAACATTCTTCAAGGTTTGGGTTTTTTTTAAATTTTATTTTTCTGTTTATTGGTATGAAAAATTATCTCCTCCTTCAGTGCATGTTTCTTCTGCTCCAAACAGAGTTCTTTAGCATGCATCAACTGCAAAGTCTCCTTAGAAACTGCATACTGAAGCTTTTCCATATGTTCCACTGCTGCTGCCCATGCTGCCTTACCACATTTTTTCTGGTCTGCTCACATTCGATCGTACACAGCTAGAAAAGGGAAGAGAGAATAGATAGCTTAACAGTCTACTCCTCAGGTCATTAGTGATTCTACTGTAGAGACTATACACACATTTGTATCCAAAAACATACAAAGTTCTCTTAGCAGAGAGTAGTCATTCTATGGAGCATTACTTTTCATATCCAAAATGAAAGTATTCTTAGGATGTGTGGAAATATGCAATCAGCTATTTGCTGATCATTTAATTATTATAATTCCAATTTTGGTTACCCACAGAGGAACCATTCGTAATACACAGTACTTGAACCACACATTCAGAACTCTTTACTTAATAAAAATATATGATTAATATTACAATGGGGCCTTAAACTACATCTCAAATTTTCACTGCTTCTGAAAGCCCCAACCATCAGCTACTAAAGTCTCCAGTTTCCTTTGATAACTTTTACAGTGCAGTCATAAGTTTAACTGAAATATGCAGAGTGAAATAAGAATTACAATTTAAAATAAAAATTTCATCTTGACCTCAAGTGCAATTCTGTAAAAATAATGAATTAAATTTAAATAAGAACATCTATTTTTTTAACCTCAAAATGCACTTTGCTTTGCAAAAATAATTCAAAGTAATTAAACAAAGTACAATCTGCCCTTAACTGGTTTAGTCACTTTTTCAAAATAAGGTGGAGTTTCACGTTATCCTTAACTTGGGTCATCACTGAAAGGAATCATTTTGCAGTGATTGCTTCTCTTGAGACAGATCTAGCAGTCATTCAGGGAGTGGACAGGAAACCTACCCATCAAAAAACATTATCTCCCAGGGGTACAGCTCATTTACCTGATTGCACAATCACTATCATCAAGGCAAAGAAACAAACAGGAACCTGCACTCAGGCAGGGAAAAGAGTGGGACAAACTCTGTCAGTGTTAGACCACAGTCAAACTAAAAAAGGTGACACGAAACCACATTCTCAGGTTTGTTTGACAGATTATTAAACTGATTATTTAGGTTAAAATCTGCATGAGAGTGCAGATGAATAAGCAAGTCATATGACCTGGTTTAACTGCACCAACTCTTTAGTAAAACTGCCACATTTTTAAGCATAGAAATGCCAAGGACCCTTCATTTTTTCCCCACCCTCTGCTCTGCATGAGGGAAGAAAGGGGACGTGTCCCCTGTGCTTCACCAAAACCACATGATGATATGAAAAAATTCACCAAGAAAACCTTCATTTAGCTAAACCATAACATTATCCACCCAAAATTTTTTCCATACCATCATGTTATATCAGATTTGAACTTTCCAACTATACACATACATATATATTCCAATTATATACACATTTAAAATATACACATACAGTCACAGTGTTACAGGCCGTTTACCCAAAAATTAGGTCCCCTCGAGGTGTACATTGTATTTCTCCATCTTTCTGCATTACCCACCAAGTGTAACCTGGTCCTTCAGCAAAAACAATCCCACAAATGGGTTTGCTTTTGCTTGAGGCAGGACTAATCCAAACCATTTTCCCTAACATACCTCTCAGGTGCACTAAGGGGATTTTATCTCCATCTACAGTGTGAAGGGGCTCTGACTGGGTGGGGCTGCCTTGGTTGATAGAGTCTCTAGTATTGACTAACCAAGTAACCTTTGCTAGATACTTATCCCAATGTTTGAAAGTCCCCCTGCCCAATGCCTTCAAAGTAGTTTTCAACAGTCCATTACACCGTTCAATCTTCCCAGCAGCTGGTGCATGATAGGGGATATGATATACCCACTCAGTGCCATGCTCTTTAGCCCAGGTGCTAACTAGGCTGTTTTTGAAATGAGTCCCATTGTCTGACTCAGTTCATTCTGGGGTGCCATGTCTCCAGAGGACTTGCTTTTCAAGGCCCAGGACGGTAGTCTGACGTGAGGCACAGAGTATGTTTCCAGCCATCTGGTGGTTGCTTCCACCATGGTGAGCACATAGCACTTACCTTGGCAAGTTTGCGGAAGTGTGATGTAATCAATCTGCCAGGCCTCCCCCTATCTATACTTAGTCCATCTGTGTGATGGTTTGGTCTAGGCCTTCCCTGGCAACCAGTTCAAAACCAAGGAAGTGTCCATATCCCAGTATTCCATTCTATTTCTTTACGTAAGCAAGAGTATTAATACTAGGGGGAAGGAAGTTAGAGGTCAGACCTCTTCCGTTGGGGTTGGAGAGGAGAGGCAGCCCCGCTGAGCTCCTGACTCCAGAGTCTAGGCCTTGGGAGGCAACGGCGGCGGCGTTGGCGCGGTTCTGCTTTCTCAAGGAAAGTATTAAGATTCTTTTGTTTGCTAGCTATTAGCTGTGTATATCTGCATATATCGGTTTTTCTGTTTTGGTTTTGGGGTGTTGGGGTTTTCTCTTTCTTATATGCAAATAGTTTTTTTTGCAACTGTATATAAGTTTATATATATATACTGCTTTAGTTCAGTTTGAGTCTTTTGGGGTTTTTTCCCCCCCTCTTCCCTTTCCTTTAAATAAGGGGAGGAGGCTTTCAGTGTGGATTCGGGGACTTGGCAGGGAACCAGGTCCAGACTGCGACAATCTGCCAGCATACCACACAGGGACTTTACTCCATGGTTAAATCCACCCCTTAGTCTTGCGCGCACCTGTAGGTGGCATCTCTTCCCTGATGACCTGAGGCATCATGGGTCCATCGAGCTAGGAACAACTCTCCCTTCTCCCGCCAATCAAGATCTAACTGTGACACTTTCACTTGGGCAGCTCAGTCTGCCTGTTTGTTGTTGCAATGTTCATTTGCTCGGCTTTTGGGTAGGTGTGCATCTACACGGTGGACTCTCACAATCAGTTTCTCTACCTGGGCCACGATGTCTTGCCACATTTTGGAAGCCCAGATGGGTTTCCCTTTATGTTGCCAATTGGCCTTCTTCCATCTGTTCAGCCACCCCCACAGAGCATTGGCCACCATCCAAAAGTCAGTGTAGAGGTAAAGTCTTGGCCACTTCTCTCATTTGGCAATATCCAAAGCCAGTTGGATGGCTTTGAGCTCTGTGACTTGACTTCATCCACCTTGTCCTTCCATAGCTTCTGCAACTTGTCGTGTGGGGCTTCATAAGTCTGCTTTCCCTTTCCGGTTCATCCCTACAGTGTGACAGGAACTGTCAGTAAAAAGAGCATAATGCTTTTCATCCTCTTATAGTTGGTAGTATGGTGGAGCTTCCTCAGCACGTACCACCTGTTCTTCTTCCTCTTCATCTGCCAGGCCAAAATTCTCACCTTCAGGCCAATTTGTAATTATGTCCAAGATCTCAAGGCAATTAGGATTCCTGACTGTGGCACACTGAGTGATCAAGGCAATCCACTTACTCCATGTAGCATCAGTGGCATGATGAGTGGAAGGAACCTTTCCTTTGAACATCCACCCCAGCACTGGTAGTCGGGGTGCCAGAAGAAGCTGTGCTTCTGTGCTGATCACTTCCCAGGTGGCTTGAACTCCATAGGCTGCTAGAATCTCCTTCTCCATTGGAGAGTAGCTGGCCTCAGACCCTCTGTACCTTCAGCTCCAGAATCCAAGTGATCAACCTTGAGTATCCCCAGGGACCTTCTGCCAGAGGCTCTAAGAAGGACCATTTTCCCTGGCTGCAGAATAGATCACTGTAAAACTCCAGCCCCAGGAGCTGCCATCTTATGGGATTGGCTATGAGTTTTACTTTAATATATAGATATAGGGTTCTTTAATACCTCGAGATAGCATTAAGTGAATAAGCTACGGGCTTGTTCCCAAGGAATTTCTTTATTAATTTAGGGGAGTAGATAAGGGGAGTTGGCCAAAGTTCAAAAGGACACCACACAAACTAGACAAAAATGTTCCACTACAATACTGGTTCAACATATACTATTAATCCACAGCACTCAAGTCAAAATCCAACCAATTCCACAAGGCTTAAATCAAGATCCAATCTCTCCAGCTCCAAACCACCCTAAGCATCAAGAAAGGAGCAGAGAAAGAGAAGCAGAGGGATCAAGAAGACAGAAGGAAAAAGAGGAAGAGACAGATTATGTAGCTACCACCTTGAAGAAGACCAGCTCTCACAAGTCCAATGGCAGGGTCACGACATGAGGCAAACACGTGCCCTTGGTTTTATTTGCTCTGGTCCCTATGACCAATCCTCCAGGCGGGGTCTCTGACCCACCAGCCACTCTGGGGGTTCCAGGCCAGGGTGAGGGACAGTGTCCTCACTGTCCCTGCCAATCTGAGGTTGGATTAGGGGTTGCAGGAGGTGTGATGTGTTATAGTTTTCCTGGGTTGTTTGTGACTGACAGCTACTCCAGGGCTTCCCTATGTGGGCTTCAGGGGCTGCCACGAGGGACATGATGCCACCCCACCTCCATGAGGTTCGACCCATCCCTTCCCCCTCCACTCACACACACTCCTCACAAGTTGGTTCTGACCCAATAATAACTGATCTGCTGTCTAACAATCACATTCTTCACCTCTGGTCCTGTCCTGACTGGCCCAAGGGCTACAGTGTGAGCAATCTCCTGTTTAATCTGTTCAAAGGCTTGTTGCTCTTTGGGGTCCCACTAGAAATCATTCTTCTTGAATGTTACGAGGTAGAGAAGACTTACAATCTGGCTGTATTCTGGGATGTGCATCCTCCAGAAACCTACAGCACCTAGGAAAGCTAGCGTTTCCTTCTTACTGGTCAGTGGGGATATTGCCGTTATCTTGTTGATGACCTGTTGGGATCTGATGGCGTCCATCCTGCCATTTCGCTCCCAGGAACTGGATTTCTCGGGCAGATCCCTTGAACTTACTCTGATGGCAACCCCGGCTTTCAAGAGAATCTGGATGATCCATCCTAGGGTAATGAAGGAGCTGGCAGAAGAGCTTGCCAAGCCGCTCTCCATCATCTTCCAACAATCCTGGCTCACTGGGGAGGTCCCATATGACTGGAAGTTGGCAAATATCACCCCAATCCATAAAAAAGGCTGCAAGGCTGACCCGGGTAACTACAGGCCTGTCAGCCTGACCTCGGTGCCTGGCAGAGTTATGGAGCAGATTATCCTGTGTGAAATCACACGGCAGTTACAGGATGGACAAGGGATCAGACCCAGCCAACATGGGTTTAGGAGGGGCAGATCCTGTTTGACCGACCTGATCTCCTTTTACAATCAAGTGACCCACCTGGTGGATGAGGGAAAGGCTGTGGATGTGGTCTATCTGGACTTCAGCAAAGCCTTTGACACTGTCTCCCATAGCATACTCCTGGAAAACCTGGCAGCCCACGGCTTGGACAGGGGCACCCTGTGCTGGGTCAGGAACTGGCTCGAGGGCCGGGCCCAGAGAGTGCTGGTGAATGGAGCTGCATCCAGTTGGCGACCAGTCACCAGTGGTGTTCCCCAGGGGTCAGTGCTGGGTCCAGTCCTTTTTAACATCTTTATCAATGATTTAGATGAGGGGATTGAGTCCATCATCAGCAAATTTTCAGATGACACCAAGTTGGGGGAGAGTGTCGACCTGCCGGAAGGCAGGAGGGCTCTGCAGAGGGATCTGGATAGACTGGAGAGATGGGCTGACTCCAATGGAATGAAGTTCAACAAGGCCAAGTGCCGGGTCCTGCACTTTGGCCACAACAACCCCCTGCAGCACTACAGGCTGGGCACAGAATGGCTGGAGAGCAGCCAGGTGGAAAGGGACTTGGGGGTCCTGATCGACAGGAGGCTGAACATGAGCCAGCAGTGTGCCCAGGTGGCCAAGAAGGCCAATGGCATCCTGGTCTGCATCAGGAACAGTGTGGCCAGCAGGAGCAGGGAAGTGTACTCTGCATTGGTGAGGCCACACCTTGAGTATTGTGTTCAGCTCTGGACCCCTCAGTTCAGGAAGGATATTGAGGTACTGGAGCGGGTCCAGAGAAGAGCAACGAGGCTGGTGAAGGGACTTGAGCACAAGTCCTATGAGGAGAGGCTGAGGGAGCTGGGGTTGTTTAGTCTGGAGAAGAGAAGGCTTAGAGGCGACCTCATCACTCTCTTCAACTACCTGAAGGGAGGTTATAGCCAGGTGGGGGTTGGTCTCTTCTCCCAGGCAACCAACAATAGGACAAGGGGACATGGACTCAAGCTCTGCCAGGGGAGGTTTAGGTTAGATGTTAGGAAGAAATTCTTTACAGAGAGGGTTATCAGGCATTGGAACGGCCTACCCAGAGAGGTGGTGGATTCACCATCCCTGGGGGTTTTTAAAAAGAGATTGGACGTGGCCCTTAGTGCCATGATATAGTAATTGGAGTTGGATCAGGGGTTGGACTTGATGATCTTGGAGGTCTTTTCCAACCCAATCTATTCTATGATTCTATGATTCTATCTCTCCTTTCTTAAAAACTTCTGCTGTGCTCTACCATATGATGATGTCATTGATGTACTGCAGGTGTTCTGGAGCCTCACCCTTTTCTAGTGTGGCCTGGATCAGTTGGTGGCATATGGTGGGACTGTGTTTCCACCCCTGGGGCAGTTGCTTCCAGGTGTACTGCATGCCCCTCCAGGTGAAAGCAAACCATGGCTGGCACTCTACTGCCAAAGGAATAGAGAAAAACACATTAGCAATGTCAATGGTGGTACCACTTTGCTGCCTTGAACTCCAGTTCATACTGAAGCTCCAGCATGTCTGGCACAGCAGCACTCGGTGATGGGGTAACTTCATTCAAGCCACGATAGTCCACTGTTGATCTCCATTGGGCTTACCCATGGGCCAAACGGGGCTGTTGAAGGGTGAGTGAGTCTTGTTGACCACTCCTTGGATCTCCAGTGTCATAGTTTGAGAGCTCCAAAAATCAAATTCCCTAGTCCAAGCCCCCTCCCACATCTCAGTCCAGTTTGAGATGGGTTTTCCAGACACTACACGAGACTCAAAATAGGGGAAAGGGAATATATTACAATGACTGTACAAATAAATACTACAATACATTATATACCATCTTAGCTATCTCTACCATGACATAAAAGTATTTACAATGGATCAAATCTCTTCTACCCTCCAAATAAAAAGTCCAGGAGGGAAGAAGGAAAAGATCCCTTTCCACTCTCAGAGCAGCAATGTCTCTAAGGCAGCAGGTTCTCTGTCTCTCTCTTCCATGCAGCAGGTGTAGCTGGATCTCTGCCAGTACACACGAGGGGGTATCCAAGCCCCTCGGCCCATCGTCTTCAAACGAGGGTCTTCTCTTCCGTGGACTGCGTAGCAGGGACAAAACTCGCTTCACCACGGTCATATCATGGGGTGTAAGACTCCCATGAAGGTCCCTTCCTCAGGGGATTCACCCCTGAGTCAGAACATCTTGGGCAGCTTTCAGTTGAAGGCCTTTGCCTCAAGAGTTCTATCAGAGTTTCTGTGCTCTGATCTCAGGCTGCCAGCTTAGCTTGGCAGCAGCGGTGAGAGGGGCCAAGGTCACCCAGTCCACATTCCTTTAATCATCCCGGTCCAGTTTTCCAGGATGCCTGAGCTTTTCAGCTCTTCTCTGTAGTGCTGTAGCACTTCAAGACTTTTAAGTAAGTTTATCATCTTCTCTCTCTCTCAGAGGTCTCAGAGGGGTTTGGGGTGTTTGAGTTCTTACCCAAACTTTCTCTCTCTCTGTAGAGCTTAGTTCTCTCTCTGCTGCTGACTCTCTCTCGGTTCTCTCAGACAACTCTGTGTCTTCCTGCTCAGCTGCAGGCTTGTTTCTGCTGCTTCTCCAGTTCAGTTCTTATCTGTTGGCTTTCAGCCATAGCCTCTGTTCACTGCTGTCTCTGCCGTTGCTCCTTCTGCCCACTCAAGGTGGAGAAAACTACTTCAGCTTTCTAGTTACAGGTACTTAGCCCAGTCTAACACTGTTCCAAGTCCCTGCAGCGCCCCAACTGGGGGCTGGGGGGGGGCCCAGAGGCCCCAAGGGGCTCTGAGCCCCTTCCTCGTGGCTTTCACAACATGGTTACCTCTTCAACAACTACAACTACCTTCACTTCCCTTCTGCTTGTTATATGTTTATATTTTGCAAAAGCGCTCATTGGGTAAAACCTCAAGGGTTACCACCCCCTGGGGTTTTACCATTTTATAACTGCAGGGGGAAAACTGTTTCCCCCCACCACACTCCAGCTTACTGATCATTTTATGGATGGGGATCATGGAGTCTCAGTTCGTGTGGTATTGCTGATTATGCACTGTCGCAGTGGCAATTAGAACCTGCTGTTCTTCAACCTTTAGCAGTCCCACAGCAGAAGGGTTCTCTGAGAGTCCAGGCAACACATTCAACTGTTTAATCCCTTCTGTCTCTACAGCAGTTATCCCAAAGGCCCACAGATGTCCCTTTGGATCTTTGAAATATCCATTCTTTAGGTAATCAATGCCCAAGATACATGGGGTGTCTGGACCAGTCACAATGGGGTTTCTTTGCCACTCCTTCCCAATCAAGCTCACTTCATCTTCTACCATTGACAGCTCTTGAGAACCCCCTGTCACTCCAGCAACTGAAATAGATTCCGCCCTCACATGCCTTGATGACATTAGAGTGCATTGTGCACCAGTGTCAACCAAAGCTTTGTATTCTTGTGGGTCTGACATGCCAGGCCATCTGATCCACACAGTTCAATAGACATGGTTATCCTGTGCCTCTACTTGGCTAGAGGCAGGACCCCTCTAATGCTGCTCTTGGTAATTGTGGTTTTCTCTCTGTGAGTACATACAGGAGGTCCCTTCCAAGGGATCAAACATGTTGTCGTCCCTCCTGTTCTAAGGGCTTGCCCACGGGAGACTGGAGCTACATCCATCCTCATGGAATTGCCTCTGGTCATTTTTCCTTTTAACTTCTGTGCCCATGATGATAAAGCATAGGTGGGTTTTCCATCCCATTTACTCATGTCTTCCCTATGTTCATGTAGGAAAAATCACAGGTTGCCTAGTGTGGTGTACTCCTTCTCCCTAGCCGGTGGATGCCTGTTCCAGATAGCAGGGGCTCCAGTTAGCACTAGTGAGACACGGACAATTCCCTCTTTAAACTCCTTTCTGAGTTTTTTGTGGTCATTTTTTACTTCCTCAGTGCCCAGAGGTCCACGAATAATTTCTCTACAGAAGAGATATGGGCCTGTAATGGGGCATGGACAATCTCATTATATGTCCTGAGTTTACTCATCATAGCGCCCACTGTTTCTTGGTTTTCCTTTGATGCCTCAGAGCTTATTGGATTTTTTTAACTTTTGTAGATTTTAGAAGTAGTTGTGTAGTAAATGTAGATTTTAATGTAACTGTATTTTATCCTCTACCCTTAACATAGCAGTTTACACATACCCAACCCTATTATCCCATTTCATATCAATCCCTCTAAATTCTGGTAGCATGTTTAGTCTTCTTTTCAAGGTAGAATTGTAGAAAAACACCTCTGTTTAAGAACATCTCACCCTAGGCCTGGACCAGGAGATATCACACAGAAAAAGCAACCTTCAAGCCCAGAACTTTGGAGGAGCTCCAAGGACTGTACGTGCTGTGAAGAAGATGAAGATGAGGAAGAAGAGGTCCCAAAGATCCCAAACCCAATTCCCAAAGGGGTGTGTCAGGGGACAGAACTGGGCAGAACCCGGGGTGGATAAATCTGAGATTGAATGGACCTTATCATAGAACCACTGTCTGGGTGTGTGCATGCGGTGTGTATTCCCCTGGGCCTATGGCCTCATTAAAGGACCTGCTCTTTTTATCTTATACACTAAATTGGCCTGGAGTCTTTTTCCCCGTGGTCTTTTTAGGCAACACCTTCCAGTGCATTGTCGCCAGGAAATTAGCATATATGGGTGGTCCTGCCTGTCCAAGTTTCCACCACATCTGTGATGTACACTTGACCTTGTCGGAGTCGCTACTGGATTGCCCATTCCTTGCAAAAAGTATCTCTAACAGTGTCATTTCTCTCAGGCATCGAATCCCTTCTTCCATGGTCTCCCAGCTGCAAAGATGATGTCCCTGCAGGTCGTCTCTGAAAACAAACCTCTCTCTTAAGCTTCTTAAAACTGTGTCCAGAGATGAAGGGGTTCAGACTCCCTTATGAACCCCTGGTTATTACCCATATGCTGAGACAGGGATCCTAAATACCTTGCAATAAATACCTACTGTCAAGTAGCACACCTCTGCCCATAAGATCCCAGACTTGAATCAACCAGGTGAGAATAGGTTAGTCTGTTTGTCGAGTGATGTCTTTCTGCAAGTTGCGGAGATTATCAAATGAAAGGGATACGGTGATTATTTCTGGCTCTGGGTCTGGTATTTGGGAGGATCTCGCCTCCCCATCATCGTCTACTGGGAGAACTGATTTGGTCTTATATTTTCTCTTTTGGACAGAGGCAACTTCCATTGGCTGGGGTTGTCCCTCTGGTTTTGTTACACTCTGAGTTGTCATGGTCTCAGGTGTTTTGTTCTCTTTCTTTTCCTCCTGGAGGTGCTGCACCATACTGAGCAGCTTTCGGTAGTGTTATAGGTTAGAAATCCAGGAGAATTTTTCTTTCCCCTGCCCTCACTGTAGGAAAGACGGAGTTTGATTGGAAAGGGAGGTGATTAGTGTTGCAAAAGGTCTAGCCAGCCAAGTTGCATTCCTAACGAATGGCCCATTGGAGGTTGGGGGAAGGTAGGGAGGAGTTTTTGGGGAGTTGCTGGCACTCCTCAGAGGGGAGAGATCAAACTGCGGAGTTCTCTCACTGGGACAGAGATGGGGGCCTTGCATGCGTGCTTTTGGAGAGAAGGTCTAGAGGCCGGGCTTTCTGGCTTCCCGCCCTGGTCAGCCCTGACTGCTGGCCTCGACTTGCGGGCAGACTGTCTTTGTCTCCAGCTCAGACCTGCTGCATTCTCATCAGAGAGTTTTTATGCTCACCAGGAGAAAAAAGGAGGAGTCTGGAGACACCGTCATCTGAGGACAAGAGTGAGTTTCGTGCGGGTGAACTGTTTTCCTTTCCCCCTTTCTTCCATTGGGGGAAGGGTCCCCATTCTCTTTTCGCCTTTCTCCCGTGATCCGAGACCACCACCCAGACCCACCTCCCCGCATGGTGACCGCCAGAGCCCAACAGCACCCCCTGCAGGTCAACACAAAGTACTGCAGGTTCTGCACCTCCAGCGATCCAACAGCGCCCCCTGCCAACTGTGATTAGAACTGCGCTAAAGGACAGAGAAGTAGTCATTCAGACTTTTTTGTTGTTGTTTTTTTCTTTTGTTTGAAGGGGACTTTTTGGGTACAGGACTACTGCCTAGGTTTTTTTGTCTTCTGTTACTGGTCTTGCCAACATACATATATCTTTTAATAAAGGGTTGTTATTTCTTCTGTTTTTCCACACTTCCTTGATTAAAGCCCCTTAATTTTGAATTCACAATTGCTGAGAGAGAGGAGTTTGGTTTGTCTCATAACTCATCCTCTTTAGCAAACTTTCCAGTCTCTTCAAACAGACATTTTTGGCGCCCAACATGGGCCATGGAAAGAGGAAAGGTGGAAAAAGAATAACTACCCTTTGTGTGAGTTACACGTGTTTTGAACCTCCTTCTGTGATTGACACGCGTTTTGAACCTGTAGGCACCATGATGTTAGGGGTTGTTGCTTTCCTCTGGCATATAACCACACCAAGATACCTGTCATACCTGTCAATGTGTTTCAGTTCAGATACTAGTACTCTCATTGCGATAAGTACCTTTGAGTTTGTGCATTGGGTTTATGATATGGCAAACTCAGCCCCTGTGATTTTCATCTGGAATATGTTCTCAAGAATGCACTACTGTTCTAGCCTAAGCTGTTCCTCTGGGGTTTTAAGGATAATAGCACCCATTCCTATGGAGAAACACAGGGGAATGTATTTGCCAACCCTTTATTCACTTTCCCTTTGAGTACAATACAATTGCCTCTGGGAAGTTTAAATCCTCTTTAGATGTTTTACTTGTTGGGCTTTCTATCCTAGTTTGTGCCATTATAGTATACCTAATATACGAAGCCAAGGCCAAGAATTACCGAGAAGGCGTCCAGGAGCCTGCCCCAGGGATAGAAAACCTCGAGTGGCATGGATTATGGGAGGACATGGGTAAATTCTTAGAAAGTTGCTCAACTCCCATAACATGGAAACTCACCCTTGAACAACTCTTGAACCCTATAAAAATAATGAAAACCGTGAGGGAGAGAGGTCGTGATGGATCCATGGAGAGGCAGTTGGCAGCTGCATGTGGGGTTTTGGTTGTTGCCTACCGAAAGTTGCTCGGTATGGTGCAGCACTTCCAGGGAAAAGGAAAAGATGAAAACAAAATGCCTAATACCAAGGTGACTCAGGATAAGGCCAAATCAAAGGTACAGACCAACCCAATGGAGGTTGCCCCTATCTAAAAGAAGAAATATAAAGCCAAATCAGTTTGCCCAGTTGATGATGATGGGGAGGCAGGACGCTCACAGGTGGCTGGTCCAGAGGCAGAAATCATCACTGAGTCTTTATCGTATAACAACCTCCGGAGCTTATGGACAGATGTTACTCATCGTCTGAATGAGCCCATTCTGGCCTGGATGATCCAAGTTTGGGACTCTACAGGTGATGCCATAAACCTTGATGTTGGTGAAGCGAGGTTCTTGAGGTCTATTGCCCAGGATGTGGGTATTGAGGAGGTGTTTGTGAGGGAATCTAAGTCCCTGTCTCTCTGGGCACAGCTTTTGGATGGTGTGAGGGAAAGGTTCACATACAGAGATTCCTTGAAGGCCGATCATTATACCACAGGCTGGAAGACCATAGAAGAAGGGATCCTACGTCTGAGGGGAATGGCACTGCTGGAAGTGTTGTTTGGAGGGGATGGGCAACCCACCAACGATCCTGACAAGGTTAAGTGTACACCACAGATGTGGTGGAGCTTCACACGTATGGGGCCGTCCACACATAAAGGTTACCTGACCTCATTGCAGGCTGGGGAGAAGAGGGAGCCAGTGATGTCTTTAAAAAATACGACTATGATCGAAGGACCACTACAGGCCCGCATCTCCACTGTAGAGACAATGATTAATGAGCTCAAGGAATTAACTACAGGGTTGAAAGAGAGGATTGAGGGAAACAATTTCCATATGGCCCCAGTGAGAACCAGATGCCCCCCAGCTAGAGAGAGCAGACAGACCTCACGAACTGAGTTGTGGTACTTCCTAGCTGACCATGGAGAAGACATGAGACGATGGGACAGGAAACCTACCCATGCACTAGCAGCCCAAGTACAAGAGTTGAAAGAGAAAGAAAAAGGGAAGTCTGTGAAAGTGAGTGCCGTACCAGTATCCTGCGGGCAGGGATCTGACCCGCTAGAGGGCACCTCCTGTCGGTATTCACAAGAGGAAAACGATGACTGGTAGGATGAAGACCAATGTTAGAGGGGCCCTGCCTCTAGCCAGGTAGAGGCACGGGACAACCGTGTCTATTGGACTGTGTGGATCAGATGGCCTGGCATGTCAGATCCACAAGAATACCAGGCTTTGGTTGATACTGGCTCTCACTGTATGTTAATGCTCTCAGGACAGGTGGGACCAGAGACTATTTCCATTTCTGGGGTGACAGGAGGGTCTCAAGAGTTGACCATGGTGGAAGCTGAGGTGAGCTTGACCGGGAAAGACTCGCAGAAACACCCCATTGTGACTGGTCCAGATGCCCCATGTATCCTGGGCATTGACTATCTCAAGAACAGGTACTTCAGGGACCCCAAGGGACATAGATGGGCTTTTGGAATAGTTGCTGTGGAGATAGAGGCAGTTAAACAGTTGAACTCGTTATCTGGTCTCTCGGAGAGCCCTTCTGCCGTGGGGTTGTTGAAGGCTGAGGAACAGCAAGTGCCAATTGCCACCACAATAGTGCATCGCCGGCAGTACCGGACAAACCGAGACTCTGTGATCCCCATCCATAAGATGATCCGTGAGCTGGAGAGCCAAGGTCCATTCACCCTTCAACAGTCCCATCTGGCCCGTGCATAAGTCTAACGGAGAATGGAGATTGACTGTAGACTATCGTGGTCTGAATGAATCCAACCCGCTGCTGGGTGCTGTTGTTCCAGACATGTTGGAGCTCCAGTATGAGCTGGAGTCCAAGACAGCGAGGTGGTATGCCACTGTTGACATCGTGAACACATTCTTCTCCATTCCCTTAGCAGCAGAGTGTAAGCTGCAGTTTGCTTTCACCTGGAGGGGCGTACAGTACACTTGGAACCGACTGCCCCAGGGGTGGAAACACAGTCCCACCATCTGCCAAGGACTGATCCAGGCCACACTAGAGAAGGGTGAGGCTCCAGAACACCTGCAGTACATTGATGACATCATTGTATGGGGGGACACAGCAGAGGAGTGTAGTGGTTTGAATCTTGTTTTCCCCCAGAGGCTAAGAGAAGTGGTAGACCCCAAGGGGTGGAAACCCTTAGAAGTTTTGAAGTTCTGCCCAATGGGTGCTCCTGTGAAAATGTAAACATATCACAACCAGACCGGAAGAGATGAGTTGTAGTTTGGTTGTTGTTGTAGAAGTGGTGGCCATGTTGTGAGCCATGAGGAAGGGGCTCTAAGCCCCTTGGGCCCTCTGGGCCCTCCCAGCCCCTGGCTGGGGGGCTGCAGGGACCTGGAACAGCATAAAGCTGGGCTAGGTGCCTGTAGTTATGCCGGGAGAATGTTTTCTCCATGGGCGCAGAACAGCAGCAGGCACTGACCAGAGAAACGGTGGCAGAGAGCCAGGACTGATAAGGACCTGAACTGAAGGAGCAGCAGAAGCAACATGCAGCACTGTAGAGAAGACTCCTGGAAGACAGAGCCGGGAGAAAGAGAGCCAGCAGCTGAGAGACAGAGTTTGGGGTAAGACTGTACCAGCCCCTCAAACTCCTTTGAGACCTCCGAGAAAGGAGGAGTAGATGGACTCCTATTTTAGAGGAGCCTTGGAGTACAGCAGCACCGGAGAGAGAGAGGAGTTGAGAAGCTCAAGAGACGTCCGGGAGCTGGACCGGGACAGCCAGATGGAATGCGGGGGGAGTTGACCTTGGCTCCCCCCCCCTCGCACTGCTGCCATGGTGGCAGCCTGAGAGACAGGGCACAGAGGCCCTGCAAGAAGGAGCTGAGTCTCCTGGGATACCAGACCATCACGAAGACCCCCCTGTGTCTTTGTGATATGACGTGGTGATACGACCTTGTCTGGGGTTACGAAGCCCACGGAAGACCCCTCGGTTGGAGGCGATGGGGCCGAGAGAGAGACTTGGATATCTCCCTCGTGAGTGCTGGCAGAAAGCCAGCTATCAGCTGCTGCATGTGGAGAAGACAGACAGACTGCTACCTCAGAAGATGCTGCTGCTTAAAGACTGGAAGGGATCTATCCTTCTTTCCCTCCTGGACTTTTATTTGGAGGGGAGAAGAGATCTGGTCCATTGTAAATACTATATGTCATGGTAGAGATAGTTGTGATCGTGTGTATAATGTGATATGGTATTTATTTGTATAGTCATTGTAATATATTCCCTTTCCCCCACTTTGAGTCTGGTGTGTTTTGTCTGGAAAAACCCATCTCACATTAGGTTGAGATGTGGGAGTGTCATGGTTTAAGATAGTCCCCAAATCCAATTCCCTAGTTCCATCCCCCCTCCCACATCTCAACTTAATGTGTGGGCCCAGCTTTATGTTGTTCCAGGTCCCTGCAGCCCCCCAGCCGGGGCTGGGAGGGGGCCAGAGGCCCCAAGGGGCACAGAGCCCCTACCTCGTGGCTCTACAACATGGCCACCTCTTCTCAACAACCAAAACTACAACTCTTCTCTTCCGGTCTGGTTGTGATATGTTTACATTTCTGCAGGAGCGCCCATTGGGCAGAACTTCAAAACTTCCAGAGGTTTCCACCCCTTGGGGTCTACCACTTTTCAGCCTCTGGGGAAAACAAGATTCAAACCACGACAACACTCCACCCCTCGCTCCTGCGAAATTGTCAACATATCACAACAACTTAAAAAAAACTCTAATCAACATGCAATCTTCAACAAACTAAAATATAACCAAAATCTCTCTACTACACATCAATAAAACATTATCACAAACTTAACTCTACTCTTAGTACTTAACTTACATTATTATAGCCTTACACTTACTCTACAATGGTACAGTCTGTGTTTTGTCTGGAAAACTCTTTCAGTTACCACAAGCATCATGGCTCTTATCTCTTTCCCCTCGATGGTTCGTAACCATCCTCTGCTACCATTTATGTCATGGTTTGAGATAGCCCCAAAATCCAATTCCCTGGCTCCATCCCCCCTCCCACATCTCAACCTAATGTGAGATGGGCTTTTCCAGACAAAACACACCAGACTCAAAGTGGGGGAAAGGGAATATATTACAATGACTGTACAAATAAATATCATATCACATTATACACACGATCACAACTATCTCTACCATGACATATGTATTTACAGTGGATCAGGTCTCCTCTCCCCTCCAAATAAAAGTCCAGGAGGAAAAGAAGGACAGATCCCTTCCAGTCCTTAAGCAGCAGCTCCTCTTCTGTCCTCCATGCAGCAGTAACTGGGTTGTTGTAGCTGGATCTCTGTTCAACATACACAAGGGGGTCTCCAAGCCCCTCGGCTCTCCTTCGGTCCAAGCGAAGGCCTCACCTGTGGACTGCCAGCAGGGACCAGACTCGCATCACCACAGGCATATCACGAAATGCAGGGGCATCTTCGTGAAAGTCCCTTCCTCAGGGGATTCAAATTCCCCTTTGCAGAGCTCCGTGCTCTGTCTCCAGGCAGCGGGGGGGGCGAAGCCCTCCTCCACATTCCTTTGGCTGTCCTGGTCCAGCTCCGGGACGCTTTTGAGCTTCTCAGCTCCTCTCTGTAAGTGCTGTAGCACTCCAAGGCTCTTTCAAGTAAGAGTCCATCATCTTCCTCCTTCCAGGAGGTCTCAAAGGAGTTTTGGGGGGTCTGGTACACTCTTACCCCAAACTCTGTCTCTCAGCTGCTGGCTCTCTTTCTCCTCCCTTTCCAGGAGTCTTCTCTCCGGTGCTGCATGTTGTTTCTGCTGCTACTTCAGTTCAGGTTCTTATCTCTGGCTCTCTGCCACCGTTTCTCTGGTCAGTGCCGGCTGCTGTTCTGCGCCCATGGAGAAAACATTCTCCCGGCATAACTACAGGCACCTAGCCCAGCTTTATGCTGTTCCAGGTCCCTGCAGCCCCCAGCCAGAGGCTGGGAGGGCCCAGAGGGCCCGAGGGGCTTAGAGCCCCTTCCTCGTGGCTCACAACATGGCCACCTCTCCTACAACAATCAAAACTACAACTCTTCTCTTCCGGTCTGGTTGTGATATGTTTACATTTCTGTAGGAGCGCCCATTGGACAAAATTTCAAAACTTCTAGGGGTTTCCACCCCTTGGGGTCTACCACTTCTCTTAACCTCTGGGGGAAAACAAGATTCAAACCACGACAGGGAGGGGGGATGGAGCTAGGGAATTGGATTTTGGGACTATCTCAAACCATGACAAGGAGGTTTCTGAGAAAAGAAAGAAAATCATCCAGATCCTCCTGGGAGCTGGGTTTGCCATAAAAAAGAGTAAGGTCAAGGGACCTGTCCGAGAGATCCAGTTCCTGGGGGTGAAATGGCAAGATGGACGTCATCAGATCCCAACAGAAGTCATCGATAAGATCACAACAATGGCCCCACTGACCAGCAAGAAGGAAACGCAAGCTTTTCTGGGTGCCATATGTTTCTGGAGGATGCATATCCCGGAGTACAGCCAAATTGTAAGCCCTCTCTATCTGGTAACCTGCAAGAAGAATGATTTCCAGTATGGCCCTGAACAGCAACAAGCATTCAAACAGATTAAACAGGAGATTGCACATGCTATAGCCCTCGGGCCAGTCAGGAGGGGAACAGATGTGAAGAATGTACTCTATTCTGCAGCTGGGAAGAAAGGTCTCTCCTGGAGCCTCTGGCAAAAGGTGCCTGGCGAGACCTGAGACCATCCATTTGGATTCTGGAGCCGAAGCTACAGAGGATCTGAAGCCAACTACACCCCAACAGAGAAGAAGATCCTAGCAGCTTATGAAGGAATACAAGCTGCCTCAGAGGTGATTGGCACAGAAGAACAGCTCCTCCTGGCACCTTGGCTACCAGTGCTGAACTGGATGTTTAAGGGAAAGGCGCCCTCTACACATCATGCCACTGATGCTACATGGAGTAAGTGGATCGCTCTGCTCACGCCTGTATTGGAAATCTGGGATCCTAGAAATCATCACAAATTGGCCAGAAGGTGAGAGTTTTGGTCTAGCAGATGAAGAAGAAGAAGAGCAGGTGGTACGGGCTGAGGAAGCCCCAGAATTCGATAAACTACCAAAAGAGGAAACACGCTATGCCCTCTTCACTGACGGTTCCTGTCACCTTGTAGGAATGAAACGTAAATGGAAAGCAGTTGTATGGAGCCCCATCCAACAAGTTTCAGAAGCTACTGAAGGGGAAGGAGAATCGAGTCAATTTGCAGAGCTCAAAGCTGTCCAGTTGGCATTGGACATTGCTGAATGGGAGAAGTGGCCAAAGCATTACATCTACACTGACTCGTGGATGGTAACCAATGCTCTGTGGGGATGGTTGGACAGATGGAAGAAGGCCAATTGGAAATGTAGGGGAAAACCCATCTGGACCGCTGATAGATGGCAAGACATTGCTACCCGGACAGAGAAGTTGACTGTGAGAGTCTATCACAGAGTACTGCAGGCTCTGCACCTCCAGAGATCCAACAGCGCCCCCTGCCAACTGTGATTAGAACTGCGCTAAAGGACAGAGAAGTAGTCATTCAGACTTTTTTTTTTGTTGTTTTTTTCTTTTGTTTGAGGGGGACTTTTTGGGTACAGGACTATTGCCTAGGTTTTTTTGTCTTCTGTTACTGGTCTTGCCAACACACATATATCTTTTAATAAAGGGTTGTTATTTCTTCTGTTTTTTCCACACTTCCTCGATTAAAACCCCTTAATTTTGAATTCACAATTGCTGAGAGAGAGGAGTTTGGTTTGTCTCGTAACTCATCCTCTTTAGCAAACTTTCCAGTCTCTTCAAACTGAGACAGGTAGGCAGTGGCCAGGGCTCTGCATGCAACCACAAGCTGCCCCTCCATAGATCCACCATGGCACTTTTCCCTCACCGATCTCATCACCTTGACAGGGTCCTGCAGTTGTTCAAGGTTGACCTTCCAGGTCATTGGAGCAGAAATATTCTCCAAGAACTTACCCATGTCCTCTCATAACCCATGCCACTTGAAGCTATCCACTCCTGGGGCGGGCTTCTGGGCACCTTCCCAATAGATCTTGGTCCTACCTACATACATAAGATAGAGCATAATAATGCAAACTGCCAAACATACCACAAAGAGTAAGGTATCTCTAACATCTAGAGGGAATTTAAACCCTTCAAAAACTGGTGTTGCAAACCTAAAGGAGAAATCGGTGAAGGATTGGGAAAAAAATGCTCCCCTGCATTTCTCCCCCAGATTGGATGTCATTATCACTTATCCTTCAGGGGTAACAGCTTAGGTTGAGATAGGAAAACAACCCTGAAAACACATTCCAAAGGAGACTTATAGGCATTGAATTTACAACCCCATGAAACATAGCCACAGCTACCTTGGTTTTCGAACTCATTTTGAGAAAAACACCTATGAATGGAAAATACATATACAGGAATACATGCCAAATAAACAGGAATAAATAGAACAACATGATGCCTGAGGGGTTCTATATGCAATACACAAATTGATTATTCAATACTGTTATTCTTTTTCCACTCTTTCTCTCAATGCCCCACTTTGGGAAAGTCAATAATATTGTCTTGGTTTACTGACAATATGCCCCAGGAGGCGGGACCTTTGATGGAATAGAAACATCAACGCCCCCCCCAAATTACGATTTTTTTTGAATATATGAGGTGTTCAAGTGAAGTATGAAAATAATAACAGTTTTACTAAAAAACGGAGATAAAAACAGAACAAAATGAAACCCAAAAAATAACAGAAAAGAATGTCACCTAAAACCACTCTTTCAGTCTATGACACAGAGATGGCAACGCAGTCCTGATGGAGGTCATGTGCAGAGCCGGGACGGGGGGGGTACTGTTGTGCAGAGTGGTGCCAGCAGCACAGGGCAAGCAGTGGTGGCAGGCAGTGGCAGTAGCACCAAGCAGCACTACTCCAAGGTGGTAGCAGCGGTACCACTGGTAGCGGCAGCTAGCAGCTGCAGGGAGTGCGGGGTGGTGGTGACGGTTGGCAGCGGCAGCAACCACTAGTGGTGCTACTCCAAGGTGGTAGCAGCGGCAGCAGTGGCAGTGGTGGTAGTGATGGCAAATATGGGTGCTGAAAGAAATGAGTGCACACCACACAGAGTTTGATTTCAGGATTTGTCTGCCCATCTTTTTTGGCATTCCCTTTTTATTAGGGTCCCTTTTTTGTTTTGACACATGGGGTTCACTGTGAAGAGGGCCAGGACCTGGGCTTCTTGTCTTCAGGATTGTCCGATGACCTTCCAGAGGACTTAAAATATTAAAACCAGAAAAATTATTAAAAAAATCTGCTACTGATGCTGACATATTACCAAATACACTGGCCACTGTATGCGTGACCTGCACTGAATGGGCCAATGCAGCAGTAGCCATGGCTGCAGTAGCTGCTATGATTAATGCAGAGATGATAAAAGCAATTAGCCATCCAATTATGATGATTTCTTGTCATTAATTTACTGTATCCTGCATCATCCTCCCAACTTCTGGTTAGGTTCACTGGGAGCCACAGTTGAGCTCTTCTGCACATAGGAATTATTATGGATAAATTGATATGCTTTGATGATTACTTATAGTGATGTCAAAGGTATTGTTAGTCACATGAATCACAATGTCAGGTGCGGTCAAGAAGGCATATGAGTGAGAAACACGCACTGTGACTGAGTCATTATGTGAGTTTGTAAAAGTTAGTAGACACAATGAATTATCCCTAGAACAGTGTCTTCCTGATGTGACATTACGGGCAGGTCTTGTGCTGTTCAGCATTCACTGGTCTCCTCCCGGGATTCTTGAGGGACAGCCTCTGCATATGCAGAATCGGATTGCGTGTCAGGTCTGTGCCACTCATGATAAGGTTTCATCAAATGTGTTGGAAGCCAGAGGGGTCCTGCGGGAGACAAAACACAAGCATACCCCTTCCCCATGCTAACAACTCTACAAGAACTTTGCATTGAGTATCTTCATGTGGGTTTTTGTACAAAAATTAAAGGTAAATACAGCTTTATCTAGTTGCTCCGGGAGTGTCATATTCCCCCTCTTTTGTTTTAAAAGTATGGTTTTTAATACAGAACACACATTTCTTGCACCTGGGATAGGCACAGGAGATAAGATTAAGGTTTTGGGTTTTTTCCTTTTTTTTTCTTTTTTTCCCCCTTTTTTTCTTTTTGTTTTTCTTTCTTTTTCCCCTCTTTTTTCCTTTCTTTTTTTTTCTCTTTTTCTTTTCTCTTTTTTTCCTTTGTTACATTGTTTTCTATCAGTTGTATTTTTGAGGAAGATGTAAACACATATCAAAAAAATCTATATGTACATATTTAAGACAACAAATAACCTGGCATTGTTCTAGGTTCATGAGGATTCCCAAAATCACAAACACTGATACATAAAGGGTGTAAGCAAAGCAACTTAATCCTATTACTTGCGATAGCAATTAATACATACCGACCCCTGAATTTCTGAAAAGCTGCTGAGCAGGAGAAGGAGATGGAGCATGGTACTCAGGGGGAGGGGCAAGCAGGCAATGCACCTTTCAGGGCATCCCCTGGATCAAAGCAGTGTGCATCTCATCCTCCCCCCCCGTCCAACCCAGAACCACCTCTTATATCCCCCTCACAGGAGTGGAATTTTCCAATTGTGACATCGACTCACGTGTGGCCAGCGCACGAACTGAGACCGCAATGGCTTATGATACCAACTCCGTGCCACAATGGCTTATGATACCAACTCCGTGCCAACAACGGGTCTGTTGTTTCTTTTCTAAAAGTCAAGTTCCCAACAGTGAAACTATACAATATTTTCCCATGTCACATGGACAAGCACAACCACGGACCAACTATGGCAGAGTCTCAGACACAACTCAGGTCCCTGACACAGGCATAAATCAAGCAATCAATCTGAAATTTTAACATTTTTTTTCCTCCATTATAGTATTATTCTTAACTTTTTTCTTTAAATCTCGACTATGGCATGTGCGTGAGTGCATCTAATTGTACACATGTACCTAGGACTAGGTACTTGTTGGTTTAAAGCACTTCCCTTTTTAAAGTTACCAAGAACAAAGTTATAGGCACTTAAATTATCAAATAGATTCAATGGTTCCAGTCATGTGTGTCCATTCTTCAGATGATTCATGTATCCAAGCTCCCACCTTTTTTTTTTCTTTTTTTTTTTTCTTTCCCCTTCCTTTCTTTCTCTCCTTCCTCCTCTTCTTTTGGTTTTGTGTTTGAAGTTCAGGCCTGGTACGCTGGCAGCTGCAGAGCTAGAAGGCTCAGAGCAGGGAGGGGGACTGCCGAGGAGGCATGCTGAGGTGTGGGGGGGAAGTGGCTGATTTTTTCTGGCTGCTGCTGCCACCACCGTTGTTCAGGTTCCCTTGCCCCCAGGGCACCCCACGTGGCGGCATGGGGCCCCGCCACCCCCTGTGGCATCCCACATGGCAGCTCGGCCCCGGTGCAGCAGGTTGCAGTCAAAAGCAATTACGTTAAGGAAGGGGGAGGGGGAATCCCCTGCCAGAGGTAAATTAGCATGATTTATATATTTTCCTTCTCCCTAAAAAGGTTGTTCAACAAGTCTAAAAGAGTGTATTTTCAAGGTGTCCAAATTTAAATATCATATTGCCATTATTGTCCCTTTGTCCCTATATCAGGCTCTGTTACTCTCAACAGTTGCAAAGCATGCACAAAAGTAAATGTTCCAATTGCTCATTCATAACCTTATGTCCTAGTGCATTCAAGACCTGTTGCAAAATCTTCAAATAAAGTCTGTGTTCTTGGGAAATTCCCTGCCCTGGTATTACTACATGACTCTGCAGATTCCTGTCCCACAGGCTTTGCTGTCCCATTCTAATGGGATGAAATGCCGGCACTTACCACCTCCATTGAGTCGTGGGCGCTGAAGAAGGGTCCCATAATGCAGGTTGAACATTGGAGTCATCAGATATGGCAAATATGGGCGCTGAAAGAAATGAGGTTGCACACCACACAGAGTTCAATTTTGGGATGGTGTTCCCCTTTTATTAGGGTTCCTTTGTAAACAGCACCTGGTGTTGTCATCCAGTTAACCTAAATTCCCAGGATCATCCTAAACCAGTGCTTTGATCCCACACATTCACCTCACATCATGTGGTGTCTGTGTTCAACCATGAGAGAAAAACACACGCTATCATGCAGACCGTTAAGCGGTGTTCCGCTTTGAGAACACAGCACTCTCTTTATCAAAAACACCAGTCAAGGCCAAAACACTTTTTTTGATCCTTATTAACTGAATGCAGGTCCTGCTGGCTTAACTTGATGAGTGATGAGTGGCAGTAGTGCGAGCAGCACTACCCTGAGGTGGCGGCAGCAGCAGCTGCTCACCACGCACAAAAGAGATTTCCCCAACCAGCAGCCATGACGAACAGGAGGGCTCCTGCTTGGCATGGGAACGGTGAAGCTGGGCTGCAGGGCAGCTCTGGGGGCTCAGCGACCGGCAACCTCCTCCCAGCTGCAGCCCCAGGAACCAGAGAGAGCATGTTCCGGTCTGGGTAGCAAATTTATCCTATTAAGTGATAGGATAAATATCTTGTGATAAATATCTTGTGATATTTCCTGGCGGGAGCCTTCATCTTTCCCCACCCCCCGCCCTGTGCAGGGGAAGAGAGGAAAGGTGTCCCTCATTCTTCTCCAAAACCACATGATGATATGAAAAAATTCAACAGGAAAATCTTCATTTAGCTAAACCATAACAGAAGCAGACCCTGCAGAGGCAGGATAGTGCTTTTTATCATTCCAATGTCCTCCCTTACACAACTGGCTTAGTTGTAAAACTCCCCCTTCCCCCAGAAGGTCACATTCACACAGGACATTTACATATAAGCCTGAAGGTATTCATCCTTTCTGGTGGGGCATAACTGGCTCAACTACACTGATGTGAGAGGCAGCTGTCATGTCTTAGAAGGTGTCATAAATCATCAAAGACCCCCAAAGTGCCCCCAGACTTATTTCTGAGGCCTTCCACCACAGGACTGCATGTGACTGACAGTGTTACATCAGACAGTGTAAAACTCCATCCCCTGGGGAGTTACCCAGGTGTTCTCACATAAACTTCAACATATATTAACCCCTCGAACTTTGTGTTTTGTAGGCTTCCCCTACGCCTGACGGATCAAGACTGCGACCATCACTTTGACCAACGGATATCGAAATAGCAACAATCAAGTCTCATTGCTCAATCCATGGGTGGTGATATCTTTCTACTCCAATCCTTTTCTTTCTCTTTCTTTCTATTCCCTTATACATTTTCTTAAGTGTAATTTTTATGCTTTTATGTTGTTGCATTTCTATAGATAATAATAACCAAAACAGCTACCTACCTCCTTTTCGCTGCAACTAAATCGTTCTAAAATAAACCCTACATATATATATAAACATGGATTATTCAGTGTCATTTCACTCTAATCTGCCCCAAGGGATCTATTAACAAGAAACTGAGTTACAACACACCCCTGAAGGTGAGGGTAACAGCCTCAATATAAGAAGGACATCAAACTATTAGATTGTGTCCAGAGGAGGGTGACCAAGATGGTGAAAAGTCTCAAGGGGAAGACTTATGAGGGGCAGCTGAAGTCACTGGAACAGGCTCCCCAGGGAAGTGGTCATGGCACCAAACCTGCCTGAGTTCAAAGAGCATCTGGATGATGCTCTTAGTCATATGGTTTAGTTTTAGGTAGTCTTGAAAGGAGCAGGGAGTTGGACTTGATTCTTGTGGGTCCCTTCCAACTTGAGATATTCCATGATTCCATTCTGAAGTAAATTAATGCTCTTTGGTCAGAACGAAGCTGAAAACAGAAGGATGTGCTGGGGTAATGGGAAATAGTCATCAACATTTTAGTAGTTTTCCTTTGTTATAGATGACTTTTTAAAGCATTTTCTACTGCCTGGGAGTTAAAACATCTTTTAATTGCTAAGATCAAAGGAACTTTATTTTGAAGAGATGACAATATGAAGCCAGTAAAAGATTTGGAGTTTCTTGGAATAATTAATAAAAAAATTTTTTACATACGTTTGAAAAGTTAAGGTATTAAATAGTTCCACTGCAGATAACAGTATATATTATTGGAACAATAATATCTAATGTAACGGGCGGGGCTGCCCCCGGTCCCCTCCCCCCCAGCGGGAAAGGAGAGTGGGAGCTTCGCCGGCGTGGCCTTGTGCCCTCGTGAGAAAGGAGAGAGAGGACAGTAGAAGCCTCGGAGTACACAGAGGTTTGCCGGTCTGGTTTGGGGAGGGGGGGGGGGGTGGGTACCAGGCAGGCTGTGGGGGTCCTCGGACTGGAGGGTGGTCAGGTAAGTAGTGCGTGGGAAGATATGAGGAAACACGGTGGGGGAAGGACAAGATCAGGGTGGATAATAGTTTCCTCTGGGGTTTGGAGATCTTGGTCGGGCTGGGGCCTGGAGAGGTCCTCGAGCCCTAGGTGGGTACCGTGGCCAGAACAGTTTTGCTCGTTTGTTTGTTTTTGGTTCACCCGCGGCTACTGCCCAGGTTTGGTATGTCCTGGATTTATTTGTTACATCCTGAAAGATTGGTCAGGACAAAGGGCTGATCCTGAGCAACAACTCACCATCACTAATACTATCTTTCAGCAGAAAGATAGTCTGAAGACAACCTGGATGCACCCAAGATCTAAGCATTGGCACCTCATCGATTATGTCCTGGTGCGACGGAGAGATGTCCGCGATGTCCACCATACCCGCGTGATGCCCAGCGCAGAATGCCAAACAGACCATCGGCTGGTGCGCTGTAAACTCAATTTCAAGATCAAATTCAAACCAAAAAGGGGTAGCATCCCAAGGAGAAGACTCCAAGTTAACAATCTCCAATCAGCCACAGTAAGAGACAGTTTCCAGGCAAACCTTCAAACTAGGCTCGAAAACATTCCCACAGTTTCTGCAGATTCCTCTCCTGAAACAATCTGGCACCATATTAAAAACAGCATCCTGCAATCCTCTGAAGAATCCTTAGGGTTCTCCCTCAAGAAGAACAAGGACTGGTTTGAGAAAACAACCAAGAAATCCAAGACTTGTTGAGGAAGAAGAGAACTGCCCACCAAGCACACCTTGCACTGCCATCCTGTCACGCAAGAAAAACAGCCTTTCGTCTTGCATGCAACAAGCTCCAACAGAAACTTCGTGACATCCAGAACAAGTGCTGGATCGATCTAGCTGAAAAAACTCAATTATGCGCAGATACAGGTGATCACAAAGGTTTCTATGAGGCCTTGAAAACAGCATACAGGCCTACATACCAGGTACAAAGCCCTCTACTCAGCGTTGATGGTCAAACACTTCTGACAGATAAAACCTCCATTCTGAATCGATGGTCTGAACACTTTCAGACTCTATTCAGTACCAACCGCACAGTCCAAGACTCAGCAATTCAGTCCATCACACAGCAACCAGTAAAGTATGAATTGGATACCGTCCCCACTTTAGGAGAAACCCTCAAGGCCATACAGCAGGTGAAAATCGGCAAGGCAGCTGGGATTGATGGAATTCCACCTGAAATCTGGAAACATGGGGACCTTGCACTCCACACCAAATTTCATGAGTTCGTGGTGCACTGTTGGGAACTCGGCGAACTACCATCTGACCTTCGTGATGCAGTCATCATCACCTTGTATAAGAAGAAAGGAATTAAATCTGACTGCTCAAACTATCGTGGTATTACTCTGCTCTCCATTGCTGGCAAAATCCTGGCAAGAATACTCTTGAACAGACTAATACCCGCTATAGCAGAAGGTATCCTTCCTGAAAGTCAGTGTGGTTTCAGAGCCAACAGGAGCACCACAGACATGGTATTTGTCCTCAGACAACTGCAAGAGAAGTGTAGGGAACAGAACAAAGGTCTCTATGTAACCTTTGTCGACCTCACCAAGGCTTTTGACACTGTGAGCAGAAAAGGTCTGTGGTAGATTTTGGAATGTTTAGGTTGTCCCCCCAAGTTCCTTAAAATGATCATCTCACTCCATGAGGATCAGCACGGCCAAGTCAGATATGGCAACACACTTTCTGAGCCCTTTTTAATTAAGAATGGTGTGAAACAAGGCTGCGTTCTCGCTCCTACCCTATTCACAGTCTTCTTTAGCATGATGCTCCAAAGAGCCACAGCAGACCTCGATGATCAGGACGGTATCTACATTCGATACCGTACTGATGGAAGTCTATTCAATCTAAGGCGTCTGAAGGCCCACACCAAGACCTTAAACCATCTTGTCCGGGAGCTGCTTTATGCTGATGACGCCGCCCTTGTTGCCCACACAGAAGCAGTCCTGCAACGTTTAACATCCTGCTTTGCTGATGCTGCTGAGCTCTCTGGTCTGGAAGTCAACTTAAAGAAGACAGAGGTCCTCCATCAACCTGCACCTCAGGAAGTCCCCCATCATCCCCACATCACCATTGGCCAATTGGAGCTCAAATCAGTCCAGCAGTTTAATTACCTAGGTAGCCTCATCTCCTCAGATGGTAAGATCGATGGAGAGATAGACAACAGATTAGCAAAGGCATATAGTACTTTTGGAAAACTCCACAAAAGAGTATGGCGTAATAAACACTTGAAGAAAAGCACCAAGATCAGTGTTTACAAAGCCATAGTGTTGTCGACTCTCTTATATGGCTCCGAATCATGGGTCATCTACCGCCACCACCTGCGTCTCTTAGAACGCTTCCATCAACGCTGCCTCCGCACAATCCTAAACATCCACTGGTCAGACTATGTGACCAACACATCTGTTTTAGAGCAAGTCGCTATCACAAGTATTGAGGCCATGTTGATGAGAACACAGCTGCGATGGGCAGGGCACGTCTCAAGGATGAAGGACCACCGCCTCCCTAAGATCTTGCTTTATGGTGAACTTGCCACTGGCTGCCGCATGAGAGGAGCCCCGAAGAAAAGATACAAGGACTCCCTGAAACAACATCACAGCCTTGGCCATACTGATCACCATAACTGGTCTACTCTGGCCTCAAATCGGGAGGCCTGGAGACACACCATCTATAACGCAGCTGTCTCCTTTGAGAACGCATGCAGGATCACCCTCGAGGAAAAAAGGTAACGCAGAAAGAACCGTGTATTGCAGAATACACCATCTAAGGAGTCTTTCTGCTGTGCCTTTTGTAATCGGATATGTCTGTCACGTATTGGCCTCATAAGCCACCAGCGTGCCTGTAGCAAATGCGGATAGAGCCTTCCCAAATCTTCGTTCGCGAAGCCTAGCAATGATGATCTAATGTAACGATATCTAATTATTAAATATTTAGGACTCTTTCTGCAACACCAAAGCCTTAATCCACTGTCTCAGTTTAATGAGACTGAAGTGTTTTGCTAAGGAGGATGAGTTATGAGGAAGACCAAGTTCCTCCCTCTAAGCAATTGTAAATCCAAAATTTAGAGGCTCCAATTGAGGAAGTGTGGAGAAAGAAAAGATAACAGCCCTTTATTAAAGGATATATGTGTATTGGCTGAACAACAAAAGAACACAAAAGCAACCAAACAATATTCCTGTACCCAAAAATCCCCTTCAAAAAGGAAACAGTTCAGTACTTTCTGCCTTTTGGCGCAATTCTAACCACAATTGGCAGGGAGTGCTGTTGGATCACTGGATGAGCAGAACCTGCAGTTGCTCGGTGGTGGTCAGCAGGGAGTGCTGTTGGGCTCTGGAGATCGACATGTGGGGGCCCTGGTGTGCGGGAAAAGCCAAAATGGAGATTCCTCCCCCCACCGAGAAGGGAAAGGGGAAAAAGGGGCTCTTCCCATGAACTCACGCTGTCGGCAGCTGGCTCTGGCTGGAATTCCCCCCCTTTCGTCAATGGACACATGCCACTGCCAACACGGGAGCAGAGGAGCGAAGGGGCAGCCTCCTCCCTCAAAGGTTCCTCCGTAGATGGACCAAGCCTCTCCAATGAAATTCGAGCAGATCTGGGCTGGGGGCAGAACAGGGCGCAGGAGAACAGAGGCAAATTGGGGCCAGAAGCAGCCAGATGACCCGGTTGAAAAAAAAATGAACCTCGGAACCCCCACACACAAACACCCTCCCTGAGTCAGGGCAAATGTGAAATGCCTGCCATTTCCCAAGGAGAGAAAAAAGAAAAAAAACTTACCTCCCCCCACAGTCTTCTGAGGCCCATTAGCTTGGAATGTGAGGCTGCCAGCCAGTTCTTTTGTGTGTGTGAATCATTCTAGCCAAAACCACACTCCCCCTCCCTTGTTCAACACCTTACTTTCACAGTGGTGCAGGGGAAAAAAATTTCCAAGCTAGATTTTTTGAACAAGTAAACCTAGGACATCCACTTAGCCCATCTCTTAGAGGAATGATTTTTAAAAGGAAAAGTATATGGATGCCTTCTATGGAATTGTTCATTTCTCGTAAAACACCTAAAGTAGTTTAATAAGGTATTTTAATCTACTTCTTATATATTTCCAAAACCCTTACAAGGGCAACAGGGAAAAAAAAAGAAAAAGGAAAAAAGTGAACAAGTGATGACTAGTGAAGTTAGTGCTTTCTGTTTACGCAGAACTCTGAAACAGCAAGTTCCTTTGAGAAGCAGAATAAAAACAATACAGTTAAAACTCTTCCTTTTCTATTCCTTGGAAAAGATGAGGTAATTAAATTCTGAAATTGACATGGGATCACTGAGTAATGTAACATTCTTGTAAGCCATCATTTCTGAGAATAAGAAGCCTCAAAGTAACATTTCTTCATAAAGTTTTGCTTGCCAAAACATTATTTACACACAGTACAAGCCATAGAGATTTATGAAGGCACGATACAATTGTATCTTTGTTTCCAAGAGCAAGTATTTACAAGTGTGCTGGTTTAAAGGTAAACCGGCAGGAGAAATAAACCCAACTCCAAAGAGATTATGAGTCAGACTTACAATTTAATAAAAATAATACCCTAAATACAATTATATGGACAAACAATTGGTTTAACCCACAAAATCCAGATGTATAACCCAACACCCTGGGGCACAAACCCAGAGTGGTGTTTGTTGGCCCCCATGCTGAGCCCCACATGGTCCCTGAGTCCAGAGTAAAAGGAGAGGGAAAACCTGTTGGTGAGAATGCTGGTCGCAGTCTGGTTGAGGGTGGTGATCGCAGTCTGGTTGAAAGTGGTGGTCACAGTCCGGTCGAGAGTGGTGGTTGCAGTCTGGTCAAGGTTCTGGTCCTCCTCTGGATCCAATGAATGGTACCAAAAGTCCTAAGACCCAGGGATTATATACACTCAGGTTCAGGCAGGAATGCCCAGTACCTCTCCCAGGGCAGGGAGTTCCACAATGGGTGATTGTAAGTCCTGGGTGTGAGGACAGGAGCATCCTCCTATCTCACAGGCCTCTTAACATCCAGCTTATAGCCTGAGGGGCCAGGTATGCTCTGGGCAGCTGCTGCAAATGGTCTATTGTTAACAGTTTCTGGGAAATGGCATGGAGGGTGTAGAATACACAGTTTGGGTTACACCCACACAGTGGGTGAACTGGTCCCAGCTGTTCTAACTAGGACAACAAGTAACAAAAAAAGGAAGCACTTTTTCATTAACTGCAATCCCAAGTATGTCATCCGTACAGTCATTCATGCTGAGGGCGTTCATAAGGCAAGGCACAGAAAACCCAAGAAGCCTTTGCTTTAGAAATACCCATACAAGTATGCATATTTATGTGTGACCTTAAGCAGATGATCACCATCATGCAAAGCTTTAGAAACTGTGGAAATGAGGAAGAAGGTGGAACTGTAAATGTTTATGAGGACAGATCAGTTCACAGTGGTACAGTACTGATGAGTATCTTCCCTTTGCCTTTATGCATCTGTTCATATATACATTCATATTTAAAAGACGCCAAGTAGCATACTCCACAAATGACTACTGTGTGGAAGGAGGTCACCAAGTAGTTGCATGAACAAGAACAGACCAACATCATGCCTTGAGGTTTCAACAAGTGACATGCTTAGCAAAAGCCTGAATGGAGCCCCAGAAAGATACACAGGACAGAAGCATTTCCCTCTAGCTTCTTGAGCTGACCTGCCCTGATGCTTAGCAGTCTTATACAGCCTATGCCTCTACAGCTTGTCATCTAGCAAGACAGTAAAACTCAGAATTATTAAACATGGCCATGAATAGAAGGGGATTCTTCTTGAAGTGTCTTGTAGTACAAGCAAAAGACCAAAGCACATCTAATGTTCATGATATGCAAGGACAATACAGAGGGACACTTGGGCCTTTGCATTCTGCAGCTTGGATAAGACATACACACAATGTTAACTTTCTGACTCTGAAGCCAGGAAATAATGAAAGAAGGAGCAGGCTCTTGTTGTTTCAAAGGTAATGTCCATTCAACAGGCAAAGACGGAATCTAAGTACCATCAGCAAACAGTCTTTGAGAAGTAAAAAATCCCAGTTGCTTCCTTAAGAAAGGTGGCTAGGTAAGAGCCGAGGATGAACCTTAAACTGAAAAGCTTGTTTCCTTCACATCTGACAAGTAGCCTAGGTTAATATGAAAAGAACCTGGGCCATTTGACTATAAATAAATGCTAAGTTTAGTCCTTACTGCTACTGTTTAGGATATCCATGACCTTGGATGCTGCTTGTCCCAACAACCATTTAACAGATATGTAAGTCAGAGGTAACTGAGGTTCAAGGTGACAAGTTCTGAATGAGAAAGTTCAAGAATAAGGGACAAGAGTTCTGGAAATCAAGAGATGCAAATGCTTCAAAGATCCAGGCTCCTGGGCTGATTCCTGAAGTAAGAGTCCTCAGCCACAGAGATCTTTGTCACTCTTTGGATAGACTAGTGAAGTTCAAGATAACTGACTGTGACCACTTGTTGCCAGCAGAAGGCACCTCAGACCACTCATGGGGCAGTAGAAGTCAAATGAATCTAACAAAATTCAAGGAAGTTAACTGTTTATCAACATGCCAGTAGCTTAGCATTGTGTATTACAAACATAAATAGTCCTACCTAGAGCAGTCAGAGATATTCTCATGCAAGGGGAAGGAAAGCAATCTTAATATTTTACTTCATGAGAGGATCTCATTTCTTGGAAAGCAGTCTGTGAGAAGAGAAGGAGACTACAGAAAAGTATTCAATGAACACACTCTGCACTGTGTCCTTAAAGGCAGGTCCTTGCTTCCCTATTTTTGTTTCTATTAGGTCAATTGTAGAAGGCATGTCCAGGGGTGCAGGGGAAGCACCCAGGGCAGGGAAGCCGAGGGGACATGCGCTGGAATAGATAACCCCATTGGTCACAAGGTCACATGGTTTTAGGGGATAAAAAGAGCACCAGGTTTGAATTAAAGTCTCTTTGATCACCATCTCATCAGGGAGCTGACTCCATTTCTTTATTATATAAGGACCCCACGCGACACGTGGCGCCCGAACTTGGGGCTTAGAACCTACATTAGGCCAGAATAGAAATCCCTGAATCAGGGCAATATTGGTAAATTCCGGTTATCATATTCATTTTTAGAATATGGGAATTTTTCACCAAAAAACACTCAGACGTCTTTAAGTCGTTGTCTCAGCCAATACTGAGAAACGTAGTTAGTATAGAGAGCTCAAAAAAGATTAGGGAAAGTGCACAGGAACAGAGAAGAAGAAAAAAGAAGAAAAGAAGAAGAAGAAGCCGAGAAACCAGGACAGCACCTGCGGAGAGAGCGGAGAGGGGTCGACCAACCACCAGAGCTGTGAATGAGGTTGAAAAGCAGTGCCAGCAACCAACACCGCGGCTAGGGCTGCTCCCTGAGCAGCTGCAAGCCCGCAGTTTGGAAACCCTAGCGGTGGAGCATGTCGAATCCCGTCGGGAGCCCTGCCGCCCTCTGCTTGCCATGCACTAAGCACCAAGCACGCGAAAGCTGCGCCACTGCTGCCAAACACCCCAGCCCATCCGCGAGACCCTGCGAACCCCACACCGGCACACCTTTCCACCAAGCGGAGAAGCGTCACAGCTCCAGGCAGCCTGCTGCCCACCTGCATTCACCCGCTGCCTCTGGAAGCCCCACTCCCATACTAGAAGCAGCACGGGACCCGTAGAAGCCGCACCGTGCACCTGCCACAGCCCCCCCCAGCCTATCGCGGGACCCCTTAGCCACCTTCTGCCGGCCTGTGCGTGCCTGTAGCCGCCGTGTACAGCATCCACGCCACTGAACCAGCCGCCAGGAGCACTGCAGACCGTCAGGGAACCTCATGCCACGACCGCCGCCACCGCTGCCGCCTCGACCACCACACAGCACCGGAAGGTCACCTGGCCATCTACCACTGCCCTCAAACTGTCGGAGCAACAGCTGCAGAGATCCAGAGAGCACCGGACGCTGACAGAGAAGCCGAAAAGAAAAAAGCCGTGAGAGAACAGCTGATCCAGAAACCGAAAGTAAAACTCAGCAGCCGCCAAACAAAGGACCCCTCCGCACACGTGCATCTACAGCGGCAAGAGTAAGGTAAAAAACATGGGAAGTTTTTTCTCCACCAAGATTTCACAAGACACAAATGCATTATCTACCCTGCTAAGACCTTACCATATACAAGCCACAAGAGCTGAACTAACAGAGCTTGTACGTTTCATTAAAGCCGCAGTCTCCGAGATGCCACTGGTAGAAGCTCTGCACATAGAAATATGCGACAAGACAGGAAACCTCATGAAACTGAAAGCTCAGGGGGGAGACCCCCAAGCTAACAATGCCATTTCAGCCTGGCAAATCATAATGTCTGCACTACACAGAGCCCATGAGTGGATGGTACAAGCATCCAACACTAACACGCCACCCCCCACCCACACTGCTAGTCGCAGCCCAAAACCTATGCGTAAAAACACAAACGCACAGGGTTAACCGGGAGGGCAGGGAACTGCTCGTGAGTTAAGTTACGGATCGGGTGCCGATAGCCACGGGAGCACGGGTCGCCAGGAGGGAACGGAGCCTGTAATGTGGGACCCCAGCCCATGGGATCAGCACAGGGGGCCCCGTTGCAGCAATGAGGGGGGGAACCCAGTCTATTTGCCACCCCGCACTGCAGATAATCAGCGACCACGTGCGCCAGCAAGGGCGCAACCATATTCCGCGCCAAATGGACTGGAAGCCCATAGGTCTCTTCCGGCCCCAGGGCCGCCCCGCTCCAGCGGCCCGCACAAGGGGGGAGGGCTCCTCCCCCACGCTGTGTCCATCACCCACCCCCCCCCAAGGAACCGGGTTTACTGGGGCCACAGGGGGGGAGGCATGGGGAGATGAGGAGGAGGGACCAGGGATGGTTCCACCAGGAGGAACCGAGGAGGCAAACGGGGGAAGGTCGGTTGACAGGTGGGAGCTGTGTCGGGAGGAGGCATTTCGAGTGGGAGACTTGCAAGTTATACAAGTGTGCCCAGTCGTTTTTCGCCAACGTCAGCCCCCTCAATTCCAGCCTCTGCCATATGAGCTGACAAAGAAATTGAGGCAATTGGTAAGGGAAACTGGCGTGTCCTCAACTAATACCCTTGTGTTTTTAGAGACACTAAGTTCCACCTATATTTTTACATCACAAGATTGGAAGACCCTACTGAAAGTAACTCTTACGAATACTCAGTACAATGTGTGGTTAACCGATTTTCGGGAGAATTGCTCTGTGTATGCTAACAACCCACAAGCAGGCATAACAACACACCAACTAACCGGGGAGGGGAACTACAGCTCAATAGATGATCAGTCTGGTTACCCCAGAGAAATATACGAAGTGATAGCTAAACATGCCCTGAGAGTCATGAGGAAATTGCCCACTTCAGACCGGGATAGCAATCTATCATTCACAAAGATATTACAAGGTCCTACTTAACCATATTCACAATTCCTGGATCGGCTGCAGTCTGTCTTAAACAGGCAGGTTGAACATGATGAAGCCAGAGAGATGCTCTACAGGCAACTGGCTTTGGAAAACGTGATTCCAGACTGTAAAAGAGCTTTGCAGGTCCTTCCTAAAAGGGAGAGCTGCAGCATTGCTGAGCTGGTTCGCGCCTGCCAAGGGGTTGGCTCCGTGGGACATCAATATGCCTCTTCAGCAACAGCACTGAGTGCCCAGCTAAGAGTGCAGGAAGGAGCCAGACCCAAAAGTGGTCGCTACATATGTGGTGCCCCTGACCACTTTCAAAAAGATTGCCCAAAGAGACCCTTAGCACCAGCATCCTGTAAGCACCCAAACGGGAGGAGGGGGCCAAAAAACTGGGAGCGAGGGGTGTTGTCACGCACCCCAGTACAACAAATAAATGCAACACACAAGAACAGGCTTGTGATTTGTGCCCCTCCACCTCAGCCAGCGCTGGGTTGGATTTATCCAGCTGAGAACCAGTCATCATAACTTCCACAGAGGTAGTACTAATCCCAACCAGGCTTTGGGGTCCCTTTAGCCCAGGGGTGCATGCTCTACTAATTGGGAGATCTTCCACAACCAAAATGGGTTTATTCGTGCTGCCTGGAGTAATAGACTCTGATTCTCATAGTGAGATTCAAATAATGGCCTGGACCCCTTCACCCCCTTGTTTCATCCCTAAGGGACAAAAAATTGCCCAACTAATCCCCTTCTACAGTACGTCCCCTGCGGGGCAGGGGGAGCGGGGTTCAGGGACCTTCAGGAGCACGGGACAACCACAAGTTTACTGGGCAACAGCCGTCACAGCCACACAGCTGTGCATGACATGCCAGATTGATGGGCACAGAGTTACAGGCCTTGTGGACTCGGAGCTGATGTTACCATCATAAAAGGCTCCGAATGGCCACTTAACTGGCCCACTGTTTGCCCAGCTGCAACCATTCAAGGGGTGGGAGGCACACAAAGGCACAGACAGAGTGCTCAAATACGCACTGCCTTGGCGCCAGAGGGACAATTAGCCAAAATAGCTCCCTTTGTTGCTTCCATTCCGTGTACACTATGGGGACGGGATATTCTTGGACAGTTCGGCACAGTCATGCAAATTGCTCCTGCAAGCAGCCAGGTTTTTCAATAGGGGCCATTGACCAGCCGTCCCAAGGACCGATTAAACTGGTCTGAAAAAACGAACAGCCAGTTTGGGTGGATCAAAGGCTTGAACATTTAAAAGAGCTTGCAAGGGAACAGCTTGAAGCAGGTCATATCGTGCCAACAACTAGTCCCTGGAATGCTCCTGTGTTTTGCATCCCCAAGAAAAGTGGCCAGTGGAGAATGCTGCAAGACTTAAGAGCAGTAAACGCAGTCATAGAACCTATGAGAGCATTGCAACCTGGACTTCCCTCACCTGCTATGCTTCCAGCAAAGTGGCCACTAATGGTAATTGACTTAAAGGACTGCTTTTTTACCATCTTCCCACACCCTGAGGATGCACCAAGGTTTGCTTTTTCCATCCCCACCTTGAACAATGCACAGCCCATGTTGCTCCAGAGAAAATCCAACAATCACAACCCTGGACTTACCTTGGATAGAAAATCATGCAGCAGGAAATTTCTCCACAGCCACTGAAGCTCTAGGTAAAAAATACTTTAACTTTACACAAGCTGCAAAAACTTCTGGGAGCCATCAATTGGTTAAGGCCTATTTTAGGCATAACCACAAAGGAGCTACACCCTCTATTTGAGCTTCTAAAGGGGGACTCAGACCTAACGTCTAGCAGGTCTCTGACAGCAGAGGCAAAGCAGGCGTTAGACACTTGTGCCAAGGCAATAGAAGGCAGACAAGGCAGAAGGAGAAATCCTGAACTGCAAATCTGCCTTGCCCTCGTACCCAGCAGGTACCAGTCATTTGCAGTTTTGTTTCAGTGGGATCAGACTGAAAAAGACACACTGCTATTTCTAAGTGGCTGTTTCTGCCCCACACACCACCCAAAACTGTGTGGACTGCTAATGAAATGTTTGCCAAGCTTGTCATTAAAGGCAGAGGACGGCTGCAGGAGCTGGATGGGAGAGATCCTGCAACCATCTACATCCCGGCTACAAAGGACAACCTCGATTGGATGCTAGCTGAAGATGCAGGATTCCAGGCTGCCTTGGCAGGCTTTGATGGTAACATTTCAATCCATCTTCCCAAACACAGATTGTGGGCAGAAGTCGGTAATCTACCTTTAAAAACCACAACCAGATGGAAACATGAACCAATGAAAGGCCTCACGGTCTTCACAGATGCATCTGGGTGGACCCGAAAAGCTGCAGTGGCATGGGTAAACCCTGACACAGGACAATGGGAATGAGAGGTACAGACCATGAACCAGAGTTCTGTGCGCTGGTTCTGGAACTGGCTGCCATATGTATTGCCTTGAGAAAATTTTCAGAACAAACTGTTAATATTGTAACTGATTCCTGTTATGCTGCAGGGTTAGTGTCCCGTCTCGAAAGTTCGTTTCTTCGAGATGTTGCTAACCCTCACCTGTTGTTTGAAATGTGTTCTGTATGGTTTCTTGTCAATCACCGAAGGTTTGATTTTTACATAATGCACACAAGGTCACACACCAAAATGCCAAGAGCAATAGCTGACGGGAACCGAGAGGTTGACAAAGCAGTTATGTTTAACACCATACCTAGAGTCTTAGAGCAAGCAAAATTGTCTCGTTCATTTTTCCACCAGAATGCACGTTCACTGAAGAGACAATTTCAAATAACACTCAATCAGGCTCGAGACATCATCATGTCATGCCCAGACTGTCAGCAAATCACACCCATGCCATCTCAGGAAGACGTTAACCCCAGAGGGTTAATGGCAAATGAGATTTGGCAAACAGATATCACACACATCTCTGAGTTTGGTACATTCAAATAGGTACACGTAACAGTTGACACACATTCCCAATACATAACTGCCACAGCACACACTGGGGAAAAGGCCAAGGATGTAATAAGACACTGGTTCAGTTGTTTTGCTACCCTTGGTACCCCAGAACAGATCAAGACTGACAATGGGCCAGCTTTCATCTCAGAAAAGGTAAAAAACTTCCTATCAAATTGGGGAATTTCTCATACCACAGGTATTCCACACTCACCCACTGGACAAGCAATTGTTGAAAGGGCACATCGCACACTGAAAGACATGTTAAAAAAACAAAAAAGGGGGGAATCAGTCTGTAGCCCACAAGAGCGTCTGTGGAAAGCCACTTATATCATAAATTTTTTAAATTGTGACAGTGCTGAAAAAAGCAGGCACGAAAGGCAACACAGGCCTCAAGCTTTCGCCTCCCCCAAACCATCAGTCATGGTAAGAGATCTGATTTCAGGGCAGTGGACAGGACCGATGGACCTCGTGACTTGGGGGCAGGGCTATGCCTGTGTGGCTACAGGAAAGGAGCTGAAATAGATTCCTTCCAGGTGTGTTAGACCCTACCTAGGTACACAACCACAGCAGCAAGAACCAGAGTAACGCAGAAGTTATAAAACAGTTGTGTTTTAGTAATAATGTTCATGTTTCAGGTTTACATTTGAGGATGACCAGCGTGGCAAAATGCAGATACAAAACCCATGAGTGTGCGTATGATGAATGGAATGACGGCCGTCAGTGAATGTGTGTGTGAATGAATAAGAGAATTGTTTGACTGGACAAGTGCCTTAAACACCAAACACCTCACAAAAATAACACTACCTCTGCCACATGGTCACTTTAAGAGAATTTAGTTTGCTAAGCTTACCCTGTTTTTGAAATAAAGTTGAATTTCCCAGTTATTTAAACCCTCAGATTAATAAAGGTTATAAATCTATGCACGGTTGGACTAAGGCCCCTAGGTTAATAAAGTTATTTTTCCAAGTTGCACTACCCCTTAGAAATAATAAGAAGGTTTTAAAAGATTTACAATAGATGTATAAGGAGCCAAAGCAAGTGATGTGCTGGGTCATTGCGAAGCTATGGTAGTTTATAATGTACTGTTCTGTTGTTCGCACTGTTGTTTTTGCATTGTTTTCCTGATCGTCTTAAATAATTGAGAAGAGGGTGATGTAGGAGGCATGTCCAGGGGTGCAGGGGAAGCACCCAGGGCAGGGAAGCCCAGGGGACATGCGTCGGAATAGATAACCCCATTGGTCACAAAGTCACATGGTTTTAGGGGATAAAAAGAGTGCCAGGTTTGAATTAAAGTCTCTTTGATCACCATCTCATCGGGGTGATGACTCCATTTCTTTATTATATAAAGACCCCACGTGACAGTCAATGACTTTCTGAGTAGCAGCAAACCACTTTGGTGCCTTGAAAGTCACAAATCACTCAAAGTTATTGACCTAATAGAATAGAACAGAGATTGCAACTTTCAAGGCACCAAAGTGGTATTCCCGCCCAAACTCAAGGCTTCCTTTCTGGGCTTGACTGACATAAACACTCTGTGGCCTCCGAAAGCCTCTCCCTTGACCTAAACGTGCTTTGGTATTCCCCAGGGGAAAAACAATCTGCATTCCATCCGATTCAATTTCTCCAACAAGAAATGTAACAGAAAAATTGATCTATTAAAAAAAAAACAAAAAACCCCGAAACCAGTGTAAAAGAAAATACTACTAGCAAACTTTCCAAGGGTAAATAATGTCATTCTTTATAATCTAACTGTGATAAAATAAAAGACAGAGGCACGCAAACAGCCACTTTTGGCCATGCACCCGCTACACTCTGGTGAAACATGAGGGAAAAAAACCCCTGGAAAATAACAGACAGACATACTATGAATGGAGATACTGACAATTACCAATCACTTGAAAGGAGAATTATCCATTTTCAAGTGCAATCTACCTAGAAAATTTTTAGTCTCTCAGTCAATAATGAAATTTATGTGTGTCATCCTTACAGGGCAGGACAGACAATCATCAGAGAAAAAGAGATGAACAATTGAGACATAGTGGTAAAATATACATGGTCCTCCTTTTGGTTTTTGCCTTTTGTTTTTTAACAAAAATTGTTACTTTGTTTCTACTCCTTCCTCGTAAGTCTCATAATTTATTTTTAAATTTACAGTAAGTCCATGAGGGAGGAATCTCTATTCCACTGAAAGTCCTGCCTCCTTGGCAACATTATCTTTAACTCAGGACACTAAGCTGTCTCAGTTTAATTAACCACTTTTAATAAATATATCAGTGAAGACAATAACTCTCATTATGGAATTAAAGGAAGCTCTTATGTGCTTCTGTATTCCATTACAATTTGCAATACAGGCATAAAATGCTTATGCTTCATTTTCCTCACTACATACTTCTATGATGCCAGCACCTTTATTTTTATAGTCCATTGTGGTAGTTTAGTCTGGGTCTTCCTTGGTGACCAGTTTGTAACCAAGGAAGTGGCCAGACTACCTGGTATTCCCTACGATTTTTACATAAGCCAGGGTATAAGAAGAAAGGAGGGGAGGCCCTCGCCCCTCTTTCCTTCCGGCGGCTTTGGAGGTGCGGGTTTCCCTGCTGTTGAGTCTGTCATGTTGGGGAGCGAGGCCTGGTAAGGCCTTGCCAACCTTGGGAGGCAGAGGTTGCTGGCAGTTGATTTGTGGAATACCACCAAGCACCTAGGCTTGCACAACTCTGAAATAAATAATCAATGTGTCTCTAGAGTGTGTAATTATTGGCTTGATACATACCAGGTAATGAAGTCAATTTTTGTGGACAACAGGACTAGCAATACAAACTACAGGGGTTTTGACTATCTGAATCAAGATATAGGAGAATGACATACATAGTTCAATAGAGATATGGACTGTAAAGGCAGTAACAAACTAAAAAAGCAAACAATGTTAGGACACAGAAAGAAGACTAAACAATTGTACTGCAAAGTGCAGTGATGAATGTTCTTTCTAGAACTATGGAGAATGCTGAAAATTTAAGAAATATTCAGAAGAGAAAAATCATAGAAGAGTAAGAGAAATGACTGGGATTATTCAACTGTTGTTTTTTTCCCAGACACACAGAAGTGTATATAAAGTACCATTAAAAGCACTAAGTTTAAGTATTTTATATTGGCAATTGACAGGATTAAGGCTCAGTTGTGCACCCTGAATTATGCCTTCCCTATTTATCCACATGTATATCATACAACCTTTACATTTCAGCTTGCTTGCTTGAGCTCCAGACTAAAAAAAAGGTTCGCCTTTAAAAGGTTTTTTAAAAAAAATTACATATTTTACTATTTACTTGAAAACTTTGTTTAAGCAAGTGAACTCAAGTGTTAAAGGAAGTGGGTTTGAGTGTTTCAGGACGTTATAGATACCTTTTGTGGATGAAAAGTATTGGATGGAATTTTAAGTCTTCAGTTAAAAAAACCTTAATATATACAACAGACAAAGTGTTAAGCACATCCATCAAGAATTCATCAAAATATGGTTGACAATTTTTAAATACAGATATACTGAAAAAAAATAGAATAATAAGGACATTTAAGTATTAGACAAGAAGAAATATGAATAAACACATATAACTACCCAAGAATAGGGTTACTGTAATAACTGCAAATAAAACCCTACAAGACCCAGTATGAAGTCAGCAAAAGATCATGAAAACTTACAGAAAACTTTTTCAAGGCACTACTGAAAGAGTACCAGATTTCAATATATTTGCAGATTTAGGTAAACATGGACTTGCAAAATTTAGTCTCACAATCAAGTTTTTCTATCCATGCAGACCTTCATAAGCCCTTTTCCTTGCCCTCCACAGGCTGCATAACATTACTTCAAAGTCTCTTCCTTCTTTCTTTTTCTCTCCTTCTCTATCTCCAACACTGTGAAAGAAAAAATCAAAACCATACATCTCTAGTTTTCACCCTCCTCTACTCTTATCCTCACAGGAACACACGATTTAGTATTTTCTGCATGTTTAAAATCCTTTCAGTTTCATCAAGGTGCTTTTTTGAATGCAGACTCTGATTTTGCATCTTTCCTCACTATTTCCCCCAGACCCTAATCTTAGGTCAGATCCAAAGTTGTCCTGGCCCTTGCTTCCAACTGTAATAACTAACACTTGGAGAAAAAAATCATTTACTCTGGCCTTGCACTGAAGCTGTTTACAGGGAAATACCCTTACCATTCTCACTGCCATCCTGTAACTATTCTGATTCTACAGTATGTTTTTGAGAGGGAGAAACTAAATCTGCAGTGTTCAAGATGCAAGTACACCACAGATAAATACCGCTTTCTATCTTGTGGGGGTTTAGGGTTTTTTTGTGTTTTGCTCATTGTTTTGGTTGTTTGGTTCTTTTTAATAATCAAAAACCTTTAAAAATACTGAAAGGCGAGTTATTTTCAGAGAACTCCCCAATATAATTTTCATACCTTTTTCCTCAGGAAGAGTAGTCAGGTTCACACAAATGTGCCCGTGTGCTGTTGGAGGTTGTCATCACCTTTCTGCACATGCATTACATTTATTGACAATTTCACCTGCCATTTTGCTTGCTGTCCAGCCCAACCCTTTGTAAGGGAACTTAAAAAAAAACAACAAACACTTTTGGCATTCAAACATAATGAGATTTTTCTACAAACCTTGTTAGTTTTACAGTTGAACATCCAAAGCAGTTCTGTACTCCATTCACCTTGCAGATAGGCAGATTTAAGTGATCAGATTCATGCCACAGTTCTGTAATCAGCCATCTCATATCAAAAGTTCAGGGTCCTCACTGACTCAGATTACCAGTCTTCCTTCCATCAGATCACCTGTTTAGAGTACTATTTTTTTCAGAAAGCCCATAAAAATCCGATTTTAAGTCAGCAAAACATTTTGGTATGAGTTAACATAAAGAAATATATATAATAAATCTGCAGGATTTATAGTTTAGAATGTAAACAGGAACTGGCATACAGTCCTTCTGTATTGGGTCCGGCTGAACTGGAGTTCATTTCCCCATAGTAGCCCTCACAGTGCTGTACTTTGCATTGGTAGCTAGTGATGCCTTAAGCCCCTAATGTTTTTTTATTTTTCTAATATTTGTAAGCCTTATAAGTTTTATAAGTAGCAGTAGTAGACTTTAAAAGCAGCAGCCCTGTCCCTCTACCCTGTAGCACCCTTAGTTTACACATTCCTTTACCCTCTTACCCCATTCCATGTACCCTATATCACTCCTACCCCCGAATCCAGTAGAAATGTTTAGTCTCTTGTCAAGGCAAGGCCTAGGTTGTTTAGAGAACACCCATATCAGGGCTTGAATAACAAAAGGGAGTCAAGAATTAGGTGACTGTGTGCACTCTGTGCCCCGAAGAAGATGAAGATTGATGAAGAGAGGGTCTCAAAAAGCCCCCAGCCCCAATTCCCAGGGAGGTGGATCAGGGCAAAAGTAACAGGGTGGACACACTTGGGATTGGACATTCATGGCTGGGCTTTGCGAACGAAGATTTGGGGATTGGGATTGGACAGATATTGTTATAAAATGTAACATCTCCGGCATGGCCAGCACGCGTCATGTAACATCTATTGCCTTGGCACATTAAACCCTTTCCTTATCTCACCCCTAATTAACTGCTCCGGAGGTTTTTTTAGCACCAACATTCCACAGCATCACTAGAAGTGTGTTGATAACACATCAGTGTTTTGGTTACTGCTGAGCACAGAATCAGCACTGTAACATTCCTTCTTTAGTTGAGGGCAAGATCCTGGGAGTGGACCCAAGTAGGTCAGCTGACCCAAACTGACCAAAGGGATCTTCCATACCATATGACATCAGCTCAGATATAAAAGCCAAAGCAAGGAGCAGGAAGGCAGGCATTCATTGTCTCCAATGGCTGCCTGCTGAGAAACTGTCACGTGTGCTGAAGCCCTGCTTCTTGGAAGTGGCCGACCATCACTGCTCATGGGAAGTAGAGAATAAACCCTGCTATCTTTCGCTTTGCTTTGCTTTTGCACGTGCAAGCTTCTGCTTTACTTTTTGCTTTAAATAAACAGCCTTATCCCAACCCACAAGTTGTTTTTTCCACCTTGCTCTCTCCCCTGTCCGGCTGGGAAGGTGTAGTGGGTCTGGCTGAGTTAGAATTTATTTCCCCATAGTAGCCCTCACAGTGCCGTGCTCTGCATTGGTAGCTAGAGGAGTGTTGATAACACACCCACGTTTTGGCTACTGCTGAGCACAGCACTGTAACATTCCTTCTTCAATCGAGGGCGAGATCCTGGGAGGGGATACAAGTAGGCCAGCTGACCCACACTGACCAAGGGGATATTCCATACCATATGACGCCAACCCAGATATAAAAGCTGAGGCAAGGAGCAGGACCAGAGGCATTCATTGTCTCTGATGGCTGCCTGCTGGTAACCGTTACATGTGCTGGAGCTCTGCTTCTCAGAGAAGTGACCGACCATCGCTGCTTATGGGAAGTAGAGATTAACTGCTAGCTTCTGCTTTGTGCGCATGCACACTCCTTTTGCTTTCTTTTTTTTGCATCAATATAAACTGCCTTATCGCAACTCACAATTTGTGTTGTTTTCTTTTCCCACCTTACTCTCTCCCCTGTCTGACTGGGAAGGGGAGGGATAGAGCGGCTGGGTGGGCACCTGGCGTTCAGCCAAGGTCAACCCACCACACCTTCCTAAACAGAATTTGCGACTATAAAGACTATCACAGCATAACTCAGCATATTATTTCAGTTCCTCAAACAAGAAAGCAATATTTTCAACAAAGTTCATTACCTTTATTTGCAAATCTAGCCCTTTTGCATAAACTTAGATTACCATTTATTCCCTACTCTACAGGTTTTTCAAAAGCCATGCTTATCTATGATTTCTGATTATGTGAGGACACATCTTCAGCTACAGATATAGCAAAAGAAACTTAGGAGTGAAATCGAGCTAATTGCCATGCAAGTAATCTATAAATTTTAAATCAGCACTGCTTTAGTGTCTCTCCAATGCACGTTATGCAGATTTTTTTTCATGTTTTTCACTGCACCACCACCATGCACTCAAAAATATTATGAGACTTTACCCAAAAACGCACAGTTTAAGAAACACCCCACTAAGACAACAATTATTCTAGAGCCAATGATAAAACCATGGATTTAGTAATACAGAACTTGTCCATTTGATGTATGGGAACAAGACTACAAATTAAGAGTATGAAACATTGATGTCCACTCCCTTCCCAAAAACATCTTCAGTTGACTCGCAGAGATTTTTTTTTCCAAGTATTTCTCCAAGTATATTTTTAAAGTAATTCTATTTTCCTAGCTGTCCTCTTCAGTAAACTTATGTTTTCCTTTGAACTTATTTCATACTTTGTGAAAACATTTTTTAAGCCAAAAGTTAAAATGTTCAGTGCAACATAATTTATTTCAAAATATTTCATATTACACAAATCAAAGGTTATAAGGTTCACTACTGCACTTCATCACCAAGTATTAAGCCAACAAATAAATCTATAGCTGTTTGAGCCACAGTTAAAAACATAGTATCATTAAGGTTCAAAAAGACCTTTAAGATCATCAAGTCCAACTGTTAAACCAGCACCACTGTGTTCACCACGAAACCATATCCCCAAGAGCCACATCCATACACCTTGTGAACACTTCCGGGGATGGTGATTCCACCACCTCCCTGGGCATCCTATTCCAATGCCCATCAGTGAAGAAATGTTTTCCTAAAATCCAACATGAACTTCCCCTGGTGCAACTTGAGGCCATTTCCTCTTGTTCCATCACTTGTTATCTGGGAGAACAGACTGACCCCCACCTCGCTACAACCTCCTTTCAAGTAATTGTAGAGAGCAATAAGGTCTCTGTCTCTCATGAGCCTTCTTTTCTCCAGGCTAAACAACCCCAACTCCCTCAGGTACTCCTCATAAGACTTGTGCTCCAGCCCCTTCACCAGCTTTGTTGCCCTTCTCTGGACTTGGTCCAGCACCTGAATGTTTTTCTTCTAATGAGGGGCCCAAAACTGAACACAGTATTTGAGGTGCAGCCTCACTAGTGCTGAGTACAGGGGGACAATCACTTCCCTGGTCCAGCTGGCCACACTGTTTCTGTTACAATCCAGGATGATGTTGGACTTCTTAGCCACCTGGGCACACTGCTGGCTCATGTTCAGCCAGCTGACAACCGACAGCCTGAGGTGCTTTTCCACTGAGCAGCTTTCCAACCACTCTTCCCCAAGCCTGTAGAGTTGCATGGGGTTGTTGTGACCCAAGGCACAGGGCCTGCGGCAACCCTGCCGCCAGCATCCTCCCTTATGTGTAGATTTTTAACTACACCAGTATCTTCTTAAAGGAGCTTGAAAGAGAAGCACAAAATAGACTAATAAATCATTCTATAATTTTGTACTGGTTTCAACACCAGCAGGGGACTAAACTCCAAGTAAGACACTCCCCTTCCCCTGCCCCTTCCGGTAAGGGAGGGACAAAAAAAGGAGAGATTTTAGGTTGAAATAACAATTTACTAAAAGCACAGAGCAATGTAATAACACATGCACAATAACAACAGCAGTATTAATAGCAAAAGTATACAAAAAAGAGAAGGTGTTTTACCCACAAAAAGGTGTCCACCACCAGGAACAGAAACAAGATGGCAGACGCTCCCTGTAGGATGCATCCACGTGGTTTCCCCAGACAAGGACAATATGGCAACCATTCCTGTACACCGTCCATGTGGTATTCAGGAAACAAAGGCAATATGGCAGGGGAGCTCCCGTGCCTTGGAGCTGTCCCTTCAGCACCACACCCAGGAGCGGTGCCGCAGCCTCTCCACAGCACCACATCCTGCGAAAGAATCCCAGTGGAATGAGAGGGAGGACTGGCAAGGCACAGAAGACAGGGTCCGCAGGTTCAATCCTGACAGTCCCTCCGCTGGAGCGAGCAAGCCAAGATGTCTCCCTTTCGGTTCCGGCGCCCTGGCTTTTCCTGCGAAAACCACGCCCCCAGCAATGACATGGGTGGTATAGAATAAACAACTTGGTCACACCCACACAGCACTAAACTCTGTCCCCTTCTCTGTAACCAGGACATTATTTCAAAAAAATGAATTATCAAGTATATATACACTGCTCTCTTATTTCCAGTGCTAGACCTCAACATTAGTATACTTTAAGTCCTTAAAATCCCCCATGATTCAAGTGAATTAACATGTCGGTGAAGATAATAAATATGTATGCAATGAAACTAAGAGTGCTTTTGAATATATTTAATGCATAACTACATTTTAATGCTTTCACTTCCTGAAGATAAACTGAGAGGTAATGATAACTGTAGTCTCTCACCTGTATCAAGGTACTGTCAGTGCTCAGTTAAACAAATACAGTCGAACTCAAACCTTCAAGAATGCTTGTGTCAAGTTTTGCTGACATCTACATGTAGGTTATAAAACAATTTATCTTACATTTTATCTATAGTCCAATACTGATGCCTCCATTTTAGGCATCAATACCAAGCACACACACACAAAACAAAGAACATGAACAAAAGAAAACTTCTGATTGATTTTACCTGAGGTTTGATCAAACACAGTGCCTACTGACCATGACTGTGAAGCACTGGTCTGCAATAATAGGACCACAAAAATTCAAAATAAGGCAGTTTCTTTGTCTCTGTGAAGGCCAATGAATACAACTGTACATACATAAAAGGTTTTGGGTTTTTGCCCATTAAGTTATTCTTCTGAAAGATTTTTTCTTTTTAAATAACCAGATTTGGTAACTTGTATCAAATACCACTTTATATCTTGGTCTTAAAGAGCTTAAGACTTGCTCCTATTAATATGTCAGTAAGTTTCATAGTCAATTATCAACCACTAGAACTAGTTCCTCTCCTCCATACTTTCAGAAGAAGACTGAAAAAAAATAAAAGATAACTATCTGAAATCGAAGGCACCAGAGCACAGGTAGCAAACTCTGCTTCTTCCAAATTTCAGGAGAAGTATTTCAACTTCAGATTTTCAGCTATTGATACCTATTACTTTCCACTTCTCTGCTAAGGCAATAGGTATTCTTAATGTACAAAAAAATTACTAAATTTTCATGGGGAAATGAACCACTTGATAAATGAAAAATTTGTGGGTATAAATGTGAAACATTTTTAAGATTAAAACTATGACAGTTTTTTTTAATTCATTAGAAGTATAATTTCTAGCAAAAAGAGCATCTTAAAATCCATTTAGTATTCAAATTTCTAGATAAAATAATCTATAAATATTGTTTGCACTCCGGTTTTTAGTTTATACTTGTCTTCAGAATTTTTGCACAAATATACAGATAGCCCAAAACATATAATACTGCATTTGAATATCGAGCTTCACTTGCCTGATGCCTATAGAATCATAGAATCATCAAGGTTGAAAAAGACCTCTAAGATCGAGTTCAACTGTTAACCTAGCACCATCATGTTCATCGTGAAACTATATCTTTAAGTACCACATCCACACGTCTCTTGAACACTTCTAGGGATTCCACCACTTCCCTGAGCATCCTGTTCCAATTCCTGACCACCATTTCAGTGACGAATTTTTTCCTACTATCTAAACCTCCCCTGGTGCATCTTGAGGCCATTTCTTGTTCTGTCACTTGTTATCTGGGAGAAGAGACTGACACTCATCTCGCTACAACCTCCTTCCCTAGTCCAGGCACATGGTGTGACTCTTGGGGATGGTCCTGTGCAGGGCTAAGGGTTGGACTAGATGATCCTTGTGGGTCCCTTCCACCTCAGCATATTCTGTGACTTTGTGATACAAGCCAGGATGCCATTGGCTTTCTTGGCCACCTGGGCACATGCTGGCTCATGTTCAGCCAGCTGTCAACCAATAACCTTAGATCCCTTTCTGACGAGCAGCTTTCCAGCCACTCTTCCCCAAGCCTGTAGCATTGCATGGGGTTGTTGGGACCCAAGTGCAGGACCTGGCACTTCACCTTATTGAACCTCATACCATTGGTCTCGGCCTATCGATCCAGCCTGTCCAGATCCCTCTGTAGAGTCTTTCTACGTCAAGCAGATCAACACTCCCACCCAACTTGGTATCATCCACAAACTTGCTGAGGGTGCACTCGATCCCCTCATCCAAGTTGCTGATAAAGATATTAACCAGAACCAGCCCCAATATTGAGCCCTGTAAACACCACTTGTGACTGGCCACCAGCTGGATTTAATTCCATTTACCACTACTCTCTGGGCCCAGCCATCCAACCAGTATTTAACCCAGGGAAGAGTGCACCTGTCCAAGCCGTTAGCAGACAGTTTTTCCAGGAGAATGCTGTGGGAGACAGCGTCAAAGGCTTTATTAAATTCTAGGTAGACAACATAGACAGCCTTTCCCTCATCCACTCAGTGGGTCACCTTATAGAAGGAGATCAAGTTGGTCAAGCAGGACCTGCCTTTCCTAAACACATGCTGGCTGGGCCTGATGCCCTGGTTGTTCTGTACATGTCATGTAATTCCATTCAAGATGATCTTCTCTATGACCTGTTAAATCCAAGAGTATAAAATCAGAGGAAATGCACCAGTAATCCAAACAGTGAAATTAACATGCCAAAACTCACTGGTTGAATGCCTTTCCATATTATTACATCTAAAACAGCAACAGTCCAGAAATAGTGACATTTTAAAATGCCTATACAAATTCAACACATCTTTTATGTGTACATAAATTACAATACTGTCTTCGATTCCTTGATTATACCTTCTCCAGCATTCTCTGAACATAATTAAAGTTCTGAGTGCTTGACTGGCTTATCAAAACAACTTTTAAAATTTACCATACAAAATATGACCATACTAGACATACAAAATATGTCTACTAAGCATATCTTACATTTTAGTCTAAAACCAAGTGCAGCTTTGCTTCTTTGGTGGGCATTTCTCAATTTGATAATACACCTTCTTACATATTGGTTTTTATTTGTGTCCCCCCAAAAGGTCTTGGGGTGAGCAGGATTATTCTCATGCTATTTAAAAAACAAGAAAGTAGGTCCCAAACACTGCTGTGTTTGTAATGTCCACTTTTTGCAAGAAAGCATGATACTTGGTAAGCATTTTGCCATCTTTAGAAGGAGGTCCCCATGGATTTGAGCAGCACTTACAAATATTAAGCATTTCTACAAATAAAACTAGGTTTCTGAAGCTGTGAGCCCAAAAAAATGAGAAACATCACTGCTGAACGCACTGTTCTAGAGTCAGATGATTAATGCATAGTTAAATAAAAATTTTGCCAGAAGTCAGTTTTCCAGAGTTGTGTTGCACTTAATAAACCATCCTTTTCTCCTTCCATAATATTCTACCTTTTTCATTATGTTTTCCAAATTCAGCAATATTTAAGTGCTTCATAATACAACTTTGATTCCTCACCCATACTAAATGATCCATCCTTCACACTAAATGAGGGAAAATACACCTGAAAATCTAGCACACAATCAAGTTAAAAGATAAAACGAAAAAAAAGATTTCTATCATGGACAAGACCAATCTGGATTTTCAAGCTTCAAAACACTTTAACTTTGCTATGAATGTTTTTTCTGCTTTTTTTTTTCAAAGAAGGAATCTGCAGAGAATTCAGATGTCCTAATCTAATAAGGTTTCACTGAGTGCATAGAATTTGGTGGGGTTTTTTTTCCCTTTCCTCCTGTAGGCTTGTCCCTTGCCTAAAGTTTCACAGCAACAGTAGAAATTTAACACCCAGATGATACATCTTCCATTTTTTATGTCTTGCTCCAAAAGAGGACACTAAACACTGTTCTGAAGGATTAGAGGCAAAGCAATTTATTTCCTCTTAATCTAATTCTGAAAAGAAACCTAGTAAACACTTGAGCTAAAGAGCATGGTATTGAGTGGGTATGTCATATCCCCTATCATACATCAGCTGCTGGAAAGGTTGAATGGTGTAAGGGACTGTTGAAAACCATTTTGAAGGAATTGGGAGGGGTAACCTTCAAGCACTGGGATCAGAATTTAGAAAAGGCCCCCTGGTTAGTCAATACTAGAAACTCTGTCAACCAAGCCAGCCCTGCACATTCTGAGCTCCTTCACACCATAGGTGCTGTTGCCTTAGGGTTTTTTTGATTTTTTGATTTTTCTAATTTTTATAAGTTTTAGAAGTACTTATATAGTAAATGTAGATTTTCGAAACAGCTGCATTTCTTCCCTCACCCTTTAGCACAGTAGCTACACATATCCGCAACCCTCTTACCCCATTCCGTGTTCCCCATATCAATTCCCCCCTAAATTCCATTAGCATATTTAGTCTTCTTTTCAAGGTAGGCATTCTTCTGTTTAAGAACATCTGCTCCCTAGCCTCAACCACAAGATATAACCAAGGACTGTGTGCACTGTGTGCTCTGAAGAAGACCAAGATGAGGAAGAGAGGGTCCCAATACGACCCCAGACCCAATTCCCGAGGGGCGGGGCGGGGGGCACAATGGGGTAAAGGCCAGGGGGTGGATAATTCAGAGATTGGATGGACATTATTATAAAAATTGTAACACTGGATCAGGGAGCAGCGCGCATGACTTGTAACCCCAATGCCTGAGAGGCATCATTAAGACCTTCCCTTACCTTACCTCCAAATTAAGTTGCCCTGGAGTTTTTTCTCCCTGAGTTTTCTTTAGGCAACAGTGGAGATAAAGTCCTCATAGTGCACATGAAAAGCACGTTAGGGAAAAAAGTATGGATCAGTCCCACCTCAAGCAAAGGCAAACCCATCCATGGGTTTGTTTTTGCTCAAGGACCAGGATGCACTTGGTGGGTAATGCAGAAAGATGAGGAAACACGGTGCATACCTCAAGGGGACCTAATTTTTGGGTAAACTGTCGGTAACACTGTGCCTGTATGTGAATATTTGTATATAGTTGGAATATGTATATATATGTATGTGTATAGTAGAAAGGAATAAATCTGGTAAAATGTGATGGTATAAATATTTGCAGTGGATAATGTTGTAGTTTAGTTAAATGGGAAGAATTTCAGTAATAAATATTTATACCATCATGTAATCTGAATTGTGGGGACTGTCCCTGCCAGAGAAAGACCATTTCCAGGGTCTAAGAGCCTGCTGGAAAGGAGAGGAAAATCCAGCTGACTTGGACGGTCCTTCTGCAGGGGTTTAAAAATAGCCCTGCAATATTTGGAAATCAATTGGCAAAAGAACTGGAGGACTGGAGAAATCAAAACCCTATTGGAGCCTTATTACAGTACGTGGATAACATTTTGATAGTCACTGTAACTAAACAGCAATATTGGGATCAGACTGTGGCAATATTGAATTTCCTTGGACTGAGTGGATATAGGGTATCCAAAAACAAAGCGCAAGTAGTCCAGACCACAGTAACCTACCTGGGTTTTGAAATTCTCCAAGGACAACAGAGGTTGGGACAGGAACGGAAAGAAGTGATCTGTCAACTCCCACAGCCACAAACGGTAAGAGAATTATGTGCATTTCTTGGGATGGCCGGATGGTGTCGCCTGTGGATCAGCAATTATGGGTTGCTAGTGAAGTCACTGTATGAGCTCTTGAAGACAGCTCGGAAGGACTTTATAGTCTGGACTGATGATTCATGAGCTGCCTTTTTGCAGCTCATGTGAACCCTTATGCAGGCCCCTGCTTTGGGACTTCCAGACTGAATGTGCCCATTCACCTATGAAAGACAAAATGTAGCACTGGGAGTATTGCAGTTCCTGGGTGATCAGAGGAGGGCTGTGGCCTACTTTTCAAAACAGCTAGATAATGTCAGTCAAGGCTGGTCTAGTTGTTTGAGGGCAGTAGTAGCTACTGTTCTCTTGATCCAGGAAGCTCAAAAACTGACTTTGGGACAAAGTATTGTTGTTTATGTACCACATATAGTGCAGTTGGTACTCGAGCAGAAAGGGGGCCACTGGCTATCTCCTAGCCATATGTTAAAATACCAGGTAGTCTTGCTGGAGCAAAACGATGTAACACTCAAAGCAACTTCTATTGTTAACCCTGCCATGTTCTTATCTGCTGTAGTGGGTTTCTGTGGCCAGGTTTTGGTAGCGGTAGAAACAACAACTGACCGTAACCCCCATTCCCTGTCTCCCCGCACCGCTGGGGGGGAGGAGGTAGAGTTTGGAAAGAAGGAGGGGTGGGGGGAAAGTGTTTTTAAGATTATTTTATTTCCCACTCTTTTGCTCTGATCCTGTTAGTAATAAATTTAAGTACTATCCTCACTTTGAGTCTGTTTTGCCTGTGAAGGTGATCAGTAAGTGACCTTTCCCAGCTCTTAACTCATAAATCCTTTGTTGTTTTTTTCTCTCCTCTGTTCAGTTGCAGAGGGGAGTGAGAGAGTGGCTTTAGTGGGTACCTGGTGTCCAGCCAGGGTCAACCCACTACATCTGCCCAACAAGTAGAAGGAACCCCAGAGCATGATTGCTTACAGACTATAGAAGTGTATTCCGGCAGACCTGACTTAGGAGACAGCCCCTTGGAAAGTCTTTATTGGGAATTGTTTACCAATTGGAGAAGCTTGGTCCAGAATGGAAAACGATTATCTGGATATGCAGTAACTACCCACCATGAGGTAATCAAAACAGGGGCACTCCCCTCCGATGTTTCGGCCCAGAAAGCGGAACTAATTGCACTCACTCAAGCTCTGGAATTGAGTAAAGGAAAACAAGTTAATATTTGGACTGATTCGAGGTACACCTTTGGAGTGGTACATGCACATAGAGCCATCTAGAAATAGAGAAGACTCCTGACAGCACAAGGAACACCGATCAAAATGTCAAACAAATCATGCACTTGAAAGTATCCAGAAACCAGCAGAAGTTGCTGTCATGCATTGCAGAGTACACCAAGGGGGTAAGACCAAACCAGAATTGGGGAATCATTTAGCTGATAAGGCTGCCAAAGAGGCAGAAAAAGACACATTAGAGAATAAAGTTTTGGCTTTAATACCTCTCCCACTAGAAAGATCCGAGTATAGTGCTAAGGATTGTCAACTAATTGAAACCTTCGAAGCAAAATTTGATCCACAAGGCTGGGCAGTTACCTCAATCAGGCAAATACTCTCCAAACCAATCTTGCATGAACTAGTGGACTGGGAACATGAGGATACTCATTGGAGTGCAGAAAAATTATTGAAACATTTGCATAAGTCAGTTATAGGTCCAAAAATGACACAAATTGTACAAGCAGTTAGCCAGCAATGTGGCATGTGTAAGAGAAATAATCCAAACACTGCCAATAAAGTAGTAATAGGAGCTATAAAATCTGGAAATGTTCCAGGTGAATATTGGCAGATTGATTTCACTGAATTACCCAGAAAAGGGGGATATAAACATCTCCTAGTCTTGGTGGATACCTTCTCTGGGTGGCCAGAGGCTTTTCCTTGTCGCACCAACTGGGCTAGGGAAGTGACTAAAAAACTTTTGAATCAAATAATACCTAGATTTGGAGTACCTTTGGGAATATCATCAGACAGAGGTTCCCACTTTATTGCAGAAGTGGTACAACGAATACGGAAAGCCTTGGGAATAGCTCAGGATCTTCATACTCCTTATAGGCCCCAAGCTAGTGGCAGAGTGAATGAATTATACAATTAAATTGCAAATAGGTAAAATATGCCAAGAAATTTCCCTGACATGGCCTATTGCTCTACTTCAAATTAGAATTCAACCATGGGGCTCCAGCAAAATAAGCCCCTATGAGCTGCTATATGGCCGACCCTACCAAGTACCACACGTTCCTGGAAACATATATGTAAAGGGAAAATTTGATCTGAATAATTACCTCATTTCACTTAGTAAAACCCTACAGGGTTTGCAGCCAGCAGTGGTGATCTCAAGGTTGACAGGGTTGGACACACCAGCACGTGAGTTTCAACCAGGAGACTGGGTCTACTTGAAAGACTGGGAAACCACTATGCTCCAACTGAAGTGGAAAGGACCTTTCCAAGAACTATTGACAACTTTTGCTGCATTAAAACTAGACTGAGTAAAGTCATGGATACATTATTCCAGAATTAAAAAGGCCAAAGCCCCTCGGGTAATTGATTAGTTGTCTGAGAAGAAACCAAATGCTTAAGTCTTGTTTTGCTATCCTGGCAATAGTTAATTCAGTCTTGACTTGGGAGCAAAATTTACATCTAGTTTTAGTACAAAATGTGACTCAAGTGTTGCATAAAAATGATTGTTGGCTGTGCACTCATTTACCTGAAAACATCATGATGAGTCCATCATCAGCAAATTTGCTGATGACACCAAATTGGGAGGGAGTGTTGACCTGCTGGAAGGCAGGAGGGCTCTGCAGAGGGATCTGGATAGACTTGAGAGATGGGCTGATTCCAATGGGATGAAGTTCAATAAAGCCAAGTGCCGGGTCCTGCACTTTGGCCACAACAACCCCCTGCAGCGCTACAGGCTGGGCACAGAGTGGCTGGAAAGCAGCCAGGCAGAAAGGGACCTGGGGGTACTAATTGACAGGAGGCTGAACATGAGCCAACAGTGTGCCCAGGTGGCCAAGAAGGCCAATGGGATCTTGTCCTGTATCAAAAATAGCATGGCCAGCAGGACCAGGGAAGTGATCCTTCCCCTGTACTCTGCGTTGGTGAGGCCACACCTTGAGTATTGTGTTCAGCTCTGGGCCCCTCAGTTCAGAAAGGATATTGAGGTGCTGGAGCGGGTCCAGAGAAGAGCAACAAGGCTGGTGAAGGGACTGGAGCATAAGTCCTATGGGGAGAGGCTGAGGGAGCTGGGGTTGTTTAGCCTGGAGAAGAGGAGGCTCAGAGGTGACCTCATCACCGTCTATAACTACCTGAAGGGAAGTTCTAGCCAGGTGGGGGTTGGTCTCTTCTCTCAGGCACTCAGCAATAGGACAAGGGGGCACGGGCTTAAGCTCTGCCAGGGGAAATTTAAGTTGGATATCAGGAGAAAATTCTTTACAGAGAGAGTAATCAGGCATTGGAATGGACTGCCCAGAGAGGTGGTGGATTCACCATCCCTGGAGATTTTTAAACGCAGATTGGACGTGGCACTGAGTGCCATGATCTAGTAAATGGACTGGATTTGGACCAAGGGTTGGACTCGATGATCTCGGAGGTCTTTTCCAACCCAATCGATTCTATGATTCTATGATTCTATAGTGAAGCCATTAACCATTTATGCATTTCCAATTCTGGGAGAAATGAATACTAGTCACTGGGTGAGCACTTCCTTTCACCAAAAAATAGACATACCAGTTAGTGTGCAAGTACCCACCAACATCCCTTATAATCATTCATGTGTACCAAGATGTAACCCTCCTAAAGGAACAGGAAAACTAGATTGTATTAATGAAAGTAGCACATTTGTCGTAAATCACAGACAATGTACTCAAACACTTAATATTGGGGAAATGAATCATCCTTGGCCAGTACCAAATGGAACAGAGTGGTATTGGATATGCGGAAATAAAGCCTGTAAAGTGTTGCCCCTAGGCTGGAAAGGCATTTGTGCTCTAGGAACCTTAGTCCTTAACGTAAGAGTAATTGATAAAGGTCAAGTGCCTTCAGGACTATGGATAAGGAGCTATTTGGAGTGTACAAAACAAACCTTAAATGCTATAGCGGAGCAACCAACTAAATTTCATAGTTTCGTAAGATGGTTTTTACCCTGGCTAGGAGTGAGTGAATTAGAGAAAACAATAGTAAACATTTCTGCTACCATGGAATATATAGAAAATCATACAATAGATGCCATTACTGCATTAAAGGAAGAAATGAATAGCTTGTCACAAGTTGTTTTACAAAACTGGCGCTAGATCTTCTTTTAGCATCACAAGAAGGAGTATTCACTGTCATTAGCACCAGCTGTTGTGTATACATTGACCACAGTGGTAGAGTGTCTACAGATGTCCAGGAAATCTGGAAACAAACTCAAATTTTACATCAGGTAGCTCAAGACGACACTTCCTTAGGTTTTCAAGAAATCTGGAATACCCTGACCTTCTGGTTACCTGATTTTAGGTGGCTAAAGAAGCTCTTTATAGTTCTAATCTTAATAATCAATGTATTTTAGCTTGCATCATGATTCAGTGTTGTAGTTGTAATACCTTACGCTATAAAATGAAATATAGATATTAAAAGACTAATTCCCTTAAGTAACTTAGTCTCAAGAAAAGGGGGGATTTGATAGGAGAAATAGAACATTACTCACAGCATTCCAGAAGGACCAAATAAGGACTTCCGATAGGGGTGTGACTATGTAAAGCAAAGTAATGAATATGTATTAAATAAGCAAGAATATCTAATGAATATATAAACAGTATGCGTAATAAAAAGCCCTGTCTATCTGTCACTTAGCACCCTTGATTAGAGGAGGTATCCTCCAAGCGTCCAGCATGCTGAATGAAGAATGCCTGCTTTTTAACACCTACAAATTGGTGTTAAGGAGTTTGTTTCCGCTGCTTTTCTGCATCAGGAGGGACAGAAGATAAAGAACCTGAGCACATTGGAACTCGCTCTTTTTTCCCTGGCTGTTCACTGTCAGAGTTGGGACCATCAGAGCTGGGAGTGCCTGCTCGGAGGGAGAGGTGCCTGTCACACGGCCAGTCTCTGTCACTGCCTCACCCTCACCCCCACCCCCACCACAGCTGTGGACTTATCCCGCTAAGCTTGGAGATTGCGAAAGGAAAACAAAAGCCGCACCATGTCTGCAAGGAGCTGCAACTCCCACACCAGACTTGAGAGTGCAGTAACCAACAGCAACTCATTTGCCACAGTACTTTTCTTTGTTCTGTCGGACCGTGTAGCCCAGCAGCACAGGAATGGGAGCCATTGGGGAGGTTTTTTTGCCCTGGGGGGTGGGCTAGGTAACATTCTGCTACTGTTGTTATTTTTGTTGTTTTTTCCCTTTATAGTAAAATTGTAATTTTTTCTTCATTCAGATTCCTCGTAATTTTTACCCTCTCTATATTGGGGAGAGGGAAATAACAAGAAGGGAGGAAGGTTCATCTCCATTAGATGTCCCACCTCCCGAATTTATTGCCATTAAACCAAGGCACCCCATTAACAAGAAGTTCAGTTACCTTTACCATACCTTTATCTGTTGTCTTCTAAGCATCGCTAGTTCCCTCATATCTCGGAATGGCTGTAGTAAGTACTGGTAGAGCTCCATGGTAGCTTCTGCAAAACTACTGTAGGCTTCATCTTCCATTTGATACAGTTCAAGCAGCTCTAACATGCTTTCTGTGTTCTTGTGTTTTTCCAGAAACTGTAAAAAAAAGTACTAGTTACAGTGAATGTGTTCAAACATTCCTGCTAAAAGTGAGCAATTAAAACTCATATTTTTTAGCCTATCATTTTGTATTATCCTCTCTACTCCACAAAATCATCACTCATACAAAAAAAAAATCTTAAACCCCATGCACATCTTAAATTTAGCCAATTAAGTATGAGCACATCTCTGATAAGCTTAACTCAAAATGTATACCACTCCTATGAATTTTTTCTTTTCAAAAATCTTTGGAAGGTAATGAGCATGAACATAGAGACAGCACAAAAAGCAACTTAGTACAAGAATCTATAACATAATAATCAGATAACGTACTTCACACATTTCCCACTTTCAGGTATGAGGGGTAAAGGAGTGATGGGAAAGGAGACGAGATGTCACATTTTGATCTTTCTAGGCTTCTTTTTTTTCTTTTTCCTATCTGTACTTTGGACCTGCACAGTCCCATTATATCAATGCAACTCCAGACTCAGATGCAGACTGTAGGGATAGGTGCAATTGTGCAAGAATTTCTAATGGAAAGCTAGAACTTGTTTCGCTTAGGAAGACTGCAAAATGCCTTCTCAAACAGGTTAGATGGTTTTTTTTCTTCCTTCTGCATTTCAGAGAAAGTTGCAGGGAGAAGTGAGCAAGCTCTCTCTCTCCCTGGTAGGCACAGAGATAACATGTTTGCAGACATGTACAAGGCCTCCTCAGGCCAGGGGGAGGGGGGGGGGAGAAGGCGGGCCATTGCCTTTTTCCCCTGGGGGCCTGGTGTATGCAGTATCATTAAGAGGTAGTCCTTGCATCTGAAATAAACCTTTTTTTAATCCTTCCACTTCCTTTGCATTCTTGGAAAGAATACCTGCATATGTTTTACCTTACACAGACCCAGACAAGAACCTATGTGAAACAAAATCGTGATCTGCATTTCTGCTAATTTTGTTTTTCATTCTATTATTTTTACCTAGACAGTTTAGGCATAAAAGTTCAAATCCACACAGTTTCCATGAGATTTTTTAAAGGAAATTATCTATTATAGTCTTCTTCCTTTTAGGCAAACAAGTTTTGCTGGTTTTGCTTGGGATATAGTTAATTTTCTTCATAGTAGCTAGTATGCAATTATGTTTTGGATTTGTGCTGGAAATAGTATTGCTAATAGAGACATGTTTTAGTTATTGCTGAGCAATGCTTACACAGAATCAAGGCTTTTTCTGCTTTTCACACCACTCCACCAGTGAGTAGGCTGAGGATGCACAAGAAGTTGGGAGGGGACACAGCCGGGACAGTTGACCCCAACTGACCAAAGGGATATTCCATACCATATGGTATCATGCTCCCTATATAAAGCCGGGGAAGAAGAAGGAAAGGGTGGATGTTCAGGGTGATGGCATTTGTCTCTCCCCTGGGCACCTCCAGTATTTTGGAACTTCACCCCTGAACAAATGCAGAATCCGGAAAAACTAGTGAAATACTTGGAAAAAGTGTGCTGTCACCCTGGCAATTCCAGAAAGACACAAATCACTGCAATGTGCCAAGACCTGGCCCAGGCCAACCAAGCCCTGTTCAACACCGCTCAGTACATTTCTTCTTTGTGTATAGGGGCAACTGATACTGGCACGGGTTGGTTCTCTGGTTCAGCTGTAGTGCCTGTCACAGGTGCTGGAGTAGCTGCAGGGCTTGTTGACTTGTAGTCAGACCCAGACCTTCTTTTCCCCCTGAGGGCACAGAGCAGTGTTGAACAGAGCCAACCCTGTCCTGGGGTGCATCAAGCACAGCACAGCTAGTCAGTCAAGGGAGGTGACTGTCCTGCTCTACTCTGCACTGGTGCAGCCCCACCTCGAGTACTGTGTGCAATTTTGGGTGCCTCAATATAAGAAGGATATAAAGCTACTAGTGTGTCCAGAGGACTGCAACCAAGATGATGAAAGGTCTCGAGGGTAAGACTTGTGAGGAACAGCTGAGGTCACTTGGCTTGTTTGGAGTTCAAAGAGTGTCTGGACAATGCTCTTAGTCATCTGGTTTAGTTTTAGGTAGTCCTGCAAGGAGCAGGGAGTTGGACTCAATGATCCTTATGGGTCCCTTCAAACTTAAGATAATTTTTTTATTCTACTCTACTCTTATACGCATGGTCCTGTATTTAAATTTCACCTGTTATAGTTAAAAGGTCAAGCCTTGCCAGAACATATAGCTTTCTGTTTGCCATTAACATCCTTACCTTTGTAGTATAAAAAAAAATTCCTTGCATTATTGTAGCAGGTGAATGCCCCAGTAATGGACCAAAGCCTGACTCTCCAATACAGATCTACAATATATTTTACTGTTGGGACAGAAATCATCTAAAGGAATACAAAAGATGGACACAGATTTGGGATAGCATAAACAAATAAAGCAATACTGCCCAGCATGAGAAGTGCTGGAATCAGCACTATATCTGTCTAACCTCTTAAGATTAAAAGATGATATGAGTAAGCTACATATTAAACTGATTTGGCAACCACACAGTTTCTAAGCGGCATATAAAGCAATCATTCACCTACTGAGTGGACAAAAATGTTTAGTTTTTTCAATCAGGCTTTTGAAGATAGGAAATTGAAGTGTATGCCAAGGCACAGCAAAGGTTATTGTCTGGATTTTGGAGAGATTTTCTAATTGGCTGTTTACAGAAGGACTGAGCTAATAAAATAACGAAACCAAATGTACACATCAAACACACATAACAAATAAATTCAAAGTTTGCAGTTACACTAAGAAACAGTAAACACACACACAAAACAAAAGCAAAAAAAGATATTAGTAAGTAAAACTCAGGGTGTTTAAAACACAAGAAATAAAAAGGAACACTTTCATGTTTCATACTGTCTTCTAGACCTGTGATGAGCTGTTCATATCAAGTGAGCCACATTATTCCTCTTTAAGTCTCATTTAAGACAGTTTTTTACCTGCATGCAGAGAGCCTGTGTACCAGAGCACCTGAGTGCAGAGAGCACATCAGAAGGCTAAGATCAGCACACTGCAAACTAGCAGACTTGGCCTCCTTTCACTCACACCAGTTATTTTCATTTAGGTTAACAGCTCCTGGGAGAGTAACAATTACTTTTATCAGGTTTATTTACACTGCCTACCAAAATGTACCTTAAATGCTCTACCTGTAATACAATTCCACAGAAAAGAAAAAGAACTGAACTACTGGGTAAGAAACATTGAAGTAGTATTTTAATGTAGCCCAATAAGCCAAAACATTATTTCCATGTACACATCATTACTGAACAATGAACCTTCTCTCCTCCCACACAAAATTCTAAATAGAAATCTCAGCAGAACTGTATGTGTATATATATATATAACTTGTTGGAATATCAAATGGCTAGAGCTTAAAGCTGCCAACTCTGACAGCAACGTATGGCATACCTGATCTCTTCTGAAAGCTCAAGAGGGAGAAGTCAGCAATTAAAAACTATTCATCTCCTTTTCTGTAAACAAGACAAACGTATGGGTAACATCACGATAAAGTTGCTTTTATTTTAAGATGGTACTTGTCTGATCACCTTACCTTATGCTATGGGCTATGCCACTCCTAAGTTACATGGTCATGCCAGAAAAACAGGTATTTGTTTGAATTAAGTATATTACTTGGAATAGTACAGTCACAAATAATGAAGGTGAAACTTTGATGGGAAGAAAAAAAAAAGGTATAATTAACTTCACTCTGAAGTCAACTCATGGGGATTGCAATATCAGCATGAATTAGTATTCTTATCAGTTTTACAATGCATTTGACATGATGGAAGGTATTCTTAAATGTCTGATATTAATCTAATACTAAGACATTTAAAAATCTAAATCAAAGGGTGTAAAGCATTGTGACAATACCAGATTCAAAGCACTGGTAAGGATGAATTTACTTTTTAAAGTGGAGATGACCCAATAGCTTGCTTCTACTGAAAGGAGATCCCACTTCCCATACCTCTTCCTTTTCTTGTTCCAACTCCACCCTAGTTCCTTGCTCCTTCGACTCTCAGGTGCACTCTTCCTTCACTGCACTGCCTTTGATATTTCTCAGACCCTCCAACAAACTAGCTTACTGTCAGATGCTCAATTATTTCTGTAGTTTCTCTCGGACTAATTTCCTGAGGTTTACTGAGTGTAATCAGCACACTACAAGGACAGAAAAGCACAATAGGAAGGAACACAAAACTGAAAGCAGAAGGATGGAAAGAGATAGGATCCTTCCCTTTCAGCACCAGCTGATGATGCAGTTATTCGGCTCCCTTCAGTAGCACAAGTCTGGAAACATGGGGGCCTTACACTCCATGCTAAATTTCATGAGTTTGTGGTGCGCTGTTGGGAACTAGGCGAACTACCATCAGACCTTTGAGATGCAGTCATCATCACTTTGTATAAGAAGAAAGGTATTAAATCAGACTGCTCAAATTACCATAGTATTACTCTGCTCTCCATTACTGGTAAAATCCTGGCAAGAATACTCTTGAACAGACTAATACCTGCTATAGCAGAAGGAATTCTACCTGAAAGTCAGTGTGGTTTCAGAGCCAACAGGAGCACCACAGACATGGTATTTGTTCTCAGACAACTGCAAGAGAAGTGTAGGGAACAGAACAAAGGTCTCTATTGTAACCTTTGTTGACCTCACCAAGGTTTTCGATACTGTAAACAGAAAAGGTCTGTGGCAAATTTGGGAACGTTTAGGTTGTCCCCCCAAGTTCCTTAAAATGATCATCTCACTCCATGAGGATCAGCACGGCCAAGTCAGATATGGCAACGCACTTTCTGAGCCCTTTCTAATAACTAATGGTGTGAAACAAGGCTGCGTTCTTGCACCAACCCTATTCACAGTCTTTTTCAGCATGATGCTCCAAAGGGCCATGGCAGACCTCAATGATCAGGACGGTATCTGCATTCGGTATCGTACTGATGGAAGTCTGTTCAACCTAAGGTGTCTGAAGGCCCACACTAAGACCTTAAACCATCTTGTCCGGGACCTGCTTTATGCTGATGGCACTGCCCTTGTTGCCCACACAGAAGCAGCTCTGCAGCGCTTAACATTCTGCTTCGCAGATGCTGCTGAGCTCTTTGGGCTGGAAGTCAGCTTAAAAAAGACAGAAGTTCTCTATCAGCCGGCACCTCAGGAAGTCTTCCATCATCCCCATATCACCATTGGCAAATCAGAGCTCAAATCAGTCCAGCAGTTTAATTACCTAGGTAGCCTCATCTCCTCGGATGGTAAGATCGACGGAGAGATAGACAACAGGTTAGCAAATGCATACAGTGCTTTCGGAAGACTCCATAAAAGAGTTTGGTGAAATAAACACCTGAAGAAAAGTACAAAGATCAGTGTTTACAGAGCCATAGTGCTGTCTACTCTCTTATACGGATCTGAATCATGGGTCATCTACCGCCACCACCTACATCTCCTAGAATGCTTCCATCAGCGTTGTCTCCACACAATCTTAAACATTCACTGGTCAGATTATGTAACCAATACATCTGTTCTAGAACAAGCAGCAATCACAGGTATTGAGGCCATGTTGTTGAGAACACAGCTGCATTGGGCAGGACACGTCTCAACGATGAAGGACCCCCGCCTCCCTAAGATCTTGCTTTATGCCTGTGCAAGTTTCGAGCTGGCTTCCCGCCAAGCCCCCGAAACTCGACAACAAGGACCCGCTTCCCAGAGAGGGAAGAGAAAAGAAACGACCCAAGCAGCCAAAGCTATAGCAAAAATATATATATATATATATTTTACATATGAGACAGATACACACAACGAGAATACCACACACCACAACTCCAGAAATCCCAAACAGCTCCCCAAAAAGGGAAGAGGGGGAGGGAGAAGGGAGAAGGACAAAAAGGGACAAAGACCGAGCAAGTCAACCAGCCAACTGAAGGCAAACTAGCAAAAATCTCACTACTTCCCTTTGAACAGGCAGGATGGCTAGACACGGCCCAGCGCTCTCCCCTCACGCGTGGCAGATAACAGCAGTCACTGCAGGCCTCAGCTCCAGATAAGCCAGACCGAGACAGGGACCCACCGTTCTCGAGCCTCGCCGGAAAGGAAGAGAACGAGGTCCCTCCTGCTGGCTTTATTTATACCTCAAGTTACGTAAAGGAATAGCATGGAATACTTCCGTGATCACTTTCCTAGTTCCTTCCTGGTTATAAGTTGGTCTCCAGGAAGGCCTAGAGTGAAACCATCACAATGCCGCAAGAGAGGAGCCCCGAAGAAAAGATACAAGGACTCCCTGAAACAACATCTCAGCCTTGACCATATTGACCAACATAACTGGTCTACTGTGGCCTCCCATCGGGAGGTCTGGAGTCACACTATCTGTAATGCTGCTGATGCTTTTGAGAAAGCACGCAGGACCACCCTTGAGGAGAAAAGAGAGCGCAGAAAGAATCGTGCCTTGCAGAGTGTACCACCTGGGGAGTCTTTCTGCTGTACCTTTTGCAACTGGACATGTCCATCTCGTATTGGCCTTTTTAGCCACCAACATGGGTAGTGCCTTCCCAAATCTTCGTTTGCGAAGCCTAGCCATGGTGATGAGTAGCACAGCTGAAGAACCACCTTTAAAACTTGGACAACAGCTGATACATGACTCAAATGGCCCTCTGTGTGATTTCCCAAGGCTGGTATAGTTCAATGTTTTCAGCTTCTGCAGAACCTTATACAATGGTGAAATTGTGGAAAGTCACGTTTAAGGAAGAAAAAGCATTATGCGTGACTAAATCCAATTTTTAAAGTTTCCAAGCTAAAATAATGATTTTTTAAATTATTACTTTAAAGTTGAATACAACATCCAAAAAAGCCCAAAAGAAAGAACACATTTACAGCCCACTATTGTAGGGGGCGTGTCCCAGGGGCAGAGAAATCAGGGGACATGGCCAGGGACAGACAACCCTATTGGTTAAGAAGGTCACATGGGTTTAGGGGATATCAGGAAGCGCCGAATTCAAATAAGGTCTCTTTGATTACCACCTCAGAAGAGCGTACATCATTCTTTATCATAGAGAGGACCACCACGTTACACGTGGTGCCCGAACTTGGGGCTTGAAACCTACATTAGGCGAGTTAACTTACCCTGAATCAGGAAATTTATCAGTAAATTCCGGTTATCGCATCGATTATTTGGATGCGGGGGTTTTTTAACCAAAAAAACCCAAGACGTCTGTAAATCGTTGTCTCAGCGGCGTCTGAGAAATGGAAAGTAAATTTAGTGAGCTCAAAAATATTAGGGAAAGTGTACAGAAGAAAAAAGAAAGAAGAAGGAGAAACGGAACAGTGGGCGGTGAAGAGAGGAGCCAGGGACCATGCAGGCAGAAGTAGGCAGCGAAACAGCGAAGCTGAGTGAATTATCAACACTGTAGCCCCCAGCCCCCGCCAAGGGGGCCTCGGAGCTGCTCTGTTTACCTTGCGAGACCTGAGCAGAGGCAACTAAGCCACCCTGTGCCGCCTCCCCGGATGCTCTGGGGACCCTAGGACCCCGCGTGCCACCTCGCCGCCCTTCCCTCCACACGTGCCGCAGTCTGCAACCTCGGGGAAACGGCCGAGCCACGCATGTGCCGTCGGTCGCCGCCCTCCCCCCACTTGCCACCGCATGGACCCCATGCCGGATGCGCGGATCAACTGGTCTTAACATCGCCCGCGCTGCCACGCCGCGACCCCCCGCCGCAGCGCCCGAACCCCTACTTTGCCCAGCAGACCGGGGGAGCCCAGGAGTGACCTTCTGCCCACCCATGCCTGTCTGTAACGACAGCGCAACACCTCCATGCAGAGAAGAAACCCACCAGGAGCGGTGCAGACTGTGAAGGAACCTCCCGCCGCTTTCCCGCCTCTTACAGCCGCTGGAGCCCAGCCTCAGCCCGCACCGTGCCAGGGGGCCGCCCCGCCGTCGTCCACCACTGCCCCCAAGCCGATCGAGCGGACGGAGAGCCTCGCCGCACAAAGACGGAGACGCCGAGAGGAAAAAAGCCGTGGAAAAGCAGCCGATCCAGAAACTGAAAGTAGACTCAGCAGCCAAACAAGGAACTCCCAGCCACGTGGACCTACAGCACCGAGACTAAGGTAAACATGGGAGGCTTTGTCTCCATGGAAACCTCACGAGACATCGAAACATTAACTTTACTGCTAAAATCTTACCCCATACAAACTACAAAGACAGAGTTACCAGAATTAATAAGATTTGTTAGGTCTATACACCTCACACTCCCACTAACAGAAGTGTTACATTTAAACACATGGGAAACACTGGGGCACATTCTAAACCAAAGGACTGAGGCAGGCGACCGTGGAGCTTGCAACATAATATCAGTTTACTCAGTGATAATGTCTGCCCTCCACAGAGCCCACGAACGGACAATACGAGCTTCCAACACCAACACTCACCCCCCTGCCCACACTGCTAGCAGCAGCCTGACTCCAAGGCATAGAACAAATGTACGAGATCCACCGGGGGAGAGGGAGGGCAAGGGGGAGGAACCGTTAGTGAGTGGAGCCACAGGAACATGAGTCGCTTGGAGGGAACAGAGCCTGGAATATGGGATCCCAAGTCATGGGGTCAGCGCACGGGGCTCTGTTACAGTGATGAGGGAGGTAACCCAGCCCCTCTGCCCCCCCACACTGTGAATGACCACTGACTTCGTGTCTCGAACTGGGTGCAGCCATCCTGCCCGCCAAACGGACCGGAAGCCAATCCCTCTTTTCTGGCCCCAATGCCGCCCAACCCATAGGCAGGACCAGGAGGGAGGCCCCTCCCCCACACCGCCTCCACCACCCAGCACCACCCCCCCACAAGGAACCAAGCTCACTAGAATCACAGGGGGGGAGGCAAAGGGAGATGGGGAGGAGGGACCAGGGATGGTTCCACCAGGAGGGAGCGAGGGGGCAAACAGGGGAAGGTCAGCTAACAAGTGGGAGCAATGTCAGGATGAGGCATTTCGAGTGAGAGACTTGAAGGATATTCAGGCATGCTCAATCGATACTAGCCAGTGTCAGCCCCCTCAATTTCAGTCTCTGTCATGTGAGGCTACAGAGAAATTAAGGCAGTTGGTAAGAGGTGCTGGCATGTCCTTAACCAATACTTTCAAGTATTTGGAGACATTGAGTTCCATCTATTTTTTCACCCCACATGACTGGAAGAATCTAATGAAATTAGTTCTTAATAAAACCCAGTATACAGTCTGGTTAGTTGACTTTCAAAAAAAAATTGTGCTAAGTATGCAACTAACACCCAAGCAGGCATAACAACAAACCAATTAAACGGGGATGGAAATTATAGTTCAATAGATGCACAATCTAAGTACCATAGAGAGATGCACAGAGTAATAGCCAAACAGGACTTGAAAGCCATGAAAAACCTTCTTACTACAGACCAAGATAGCAACCTGTCCCCCACAAAATTGTTACAAGGTTGTACTGAACCAAATTCACGATGCTTAGATCGGCTGCAATCTGCTTTAAACAAGCAAGTTGAGTACAATAAAGCCAGAGAGATGCTATATAAGCAATTGGCTTTTGAAAAGGCGAACACAGACTGTAAGAGAGCTTTGCAAGCCCTTCCTAAGAGGGAAAGCTACAGCATTGCCGAGCTAGTTCGCGCCTGTCAAGGGGTTGGCTCAGTGGGACATCAAACTGACTCGTTAGCAACAGCACTAAGTGCCCGGCTAAGAGTGCAGGAAGGAGCCAGACCCAAAAGTAGTTGTTACATCTGTGGTGACTCTGACCACTTTCAAAGGGACTGCCCTTGGAGACCCTTAGCAGCAACATCCCACAACTACCTAAACACCAGGGAATGGGCTGAGTTGTACCAAGGGTGCCGTGGGCAAGCAGAAGTCACGCCATGAGCATCACATTGCTTGCTGCCGTGCTGCTCGCTATCCTCCTCTCGGCCACCCACTTTCATGAGCAAGAGAGGAAGCAGCTTGAGGGAAACCACAATCTGCCAACAACCAGCCCCAAAAATATCCCTGTATTTTGCACTCCCAAGAAAAGTGAGGGGTGGAGGATGCTGCAAATGTTAAAAGCAGTAAACGCAGTCATAGAGCCTATGGGAGCGTTGCAGCCAGGACTGCCTTCACCCGCTATGCTCCCAGCAAATTGGTCACTAGTGGTAACTGATTTAAAGGACTGTTTCTTTACCATCTTTCTATACCCTGAGGACGCGCCAAGGTTTACCTTTTCCATCATGGTCTTGAACAATGCACAACCCATGCAAGGCTATTGCTGGGTTGTCCTTCCTCAGGGAATGCAAAATAGCCCGACGAGAAATCAATCAACTATCATACAACATCATGTAGATGACATACTAATAACCACGGCTGCAGAGAATGAACTGCCATTTACTCTTACTGCTCTAACCAAAGCTGTCCAAGATGCAGGGTTACAGGTTGCTCCAGAGAAGATCCAGCAATCACAACCCTGGACTTACCTTGGATGGGAAATCACGCAGCAAGAAACTTCTCCACAGCCACTGCAGTTCGAGGTAAAAAACACTTTAACTTTACATGAGTTGCAAAAACTTCTGGGAACCATCAACTGGTTAAGGCCTATTTTAGGCATAACCACAAAGGAGCTACACCCTCTATTTGAGCTTCTAAAGGGGGACTCCAGCCTAACGTCTAACAGGTCTCTGCCAGTAGAGGCAAAGCAGGTATTAGACATTTGTGCCAAGGCAATCGAGGACAGACAAGGCAGAAGGAGAAATCCTGAACTGCAAATCTGCCTGGCCCTTGTTCCCAGCAGGTACCAGCCATTTGCAGTTTTGTTTCAGTGGGATCAGACTGAGAAAGACCCACTGCAAATTCTAAGTGGCTGTTTCTGCCCCACACACCACCGAAAACTGTGTGAACTACTAATGAGATGTTTGCCAAACTTGTCATTAAAGGCAAAAGATGATTACAAGAACTAGACGGAGGAGGCCCTGCCACCATCTTCACCCCAGCTGCAAAGAACAACTTCGATTGGATGCCACCTGAGGACGCAGGATTCCAGACTGCCCTGGCAGGCTTGACGGTGATACCTCAATTCATCTCCCTAAACACAAATTGTGGGCAAAAATCAATAGTTTATCTTTAAAAGCCACAACCAGATGCAAACATAAACCAGTAAAAGGCCTCACAGTTTTCACACATGCATCTGGGAAGAACACAAAAGGCTGCAGTGACTTGGGTAAATCCTGACACAGGACAATGGGAACGAGAGGCACAGGCCATGAACCAAGGTTCTGTACAGGTTCTGGAACTGGCTGCCATTCGCATTGCCTTGGGGAAATTTTCTGAACAACCTATTAATATTGTTACCAATTCCTGTTATACTGCAAAGTTAGTGTCCGGTCTCAAGAGTTCGTTTCTTCGAGATATTGTTAACCCTCACCTGTTGTTTGAAATGTATTCTGTTTTGTTTCTTGTGAATCATAGAAGGTTTGATTTCTATATAATGCACACAAGGTCATACACTGACATGCCAGGGCCAATAGCTGACGAAAACCGAGAGGCTGACAAAACAGCAATGTTAAACACCATACCTAGAGTCTTAGAGCAAGTGAAATTGTCTCACTCATTTTACCATCAGAATGCACGTTCTCTGAAGAGACAATTTCAGGTAACACTCAATCAGGCTTGAGACATTATCATGTCATGCCCAGACTGTCAGAAAATCACACCAATGCCATCTCAGAAAAGCGTTAACCCCAGAGGGTTAATGACAAATGAGATTTGGCAAACAGATATCACACACATCTCCAAATTTGGCACATTAAAATATGTACATGTAAATAGATACACATTCCCAATACATAACCGCCACAGTACACACAGGGGAAAAGGCCAAGGATGTCATTAGGCACTGACTCAGTTGTTTTGCTACCCTTGGTACCCCAAAACAGATCAAGACTGATAATGAACCAGCTTTTATCTCAGAAAAGGTAAGAAATTTCCTGTCAGAATGGAGAATTTCACGTCACAGGTATCCCACACTTACCAACTGGACAAGCAATTATTGAAAGGGCACATCACACACTGAAACACGTTAGATAAACAAAAAAGGGGGGAATCTGTGTAGCCCGCAAGAGCATCTGTGGAAAGCCACGTATGTTATCAGTTTTTTAAATTGTGACAGTGCTGAAAGAAGCAGGTATGAAAAGCAGTACAAGCCTCAGGCTCTTGCCTCTCCCAAACCACCGGTCATGGTAAGAAACTTGATTTCAGGGCAGTGGACGAGACTGTTAGATCTCGTCCCTTGGGGGCGAGGCTACGCCTGTGTGGCTACAGGAAAAGAGCTTAAGTGGATTCCTTCCAGGTGTGTCAGACCCTACTTAGGTACACAACCACAGTAGTAAGAACCAGAGTAACGCAGAAGTTATAAAAGAGTTATGTTCATGTTTCAGGTTTACATTTAGGGACGACCAGTGTGGCAGAAAGCAGTCTGTAAAAAAATCTATGAATGTGTGTGTGATGAATGGAATGACGGTCGTCAGTGAATGAGAGAGTGAATGAATAAGAGAGTTGTTTGATTGGACAAATGTATGAAACACAAAGCACTTCACAAAATAACACTACCTCCGCCACATGGTCACTTTAAGAAAATTTAGTTCGCTAAGCTTAGCCTGTTTCTTAGATAAAGTTGAACTCCCCAGTTATTCAAAACCCTCAGATTAATAAAGGTTATAAGTCTATGCACAGTTGGGCTGAGGTCTTTAGGTTAATAAAGTTATTTCTCCAAGTTGCACTACCCTTTAGGAATGTAAGAAAGTTTTATGAGGTTTACCATAGAGGTATAAGAGGCCAAGCAAGCAATGTGCTGGGTCATTGCAAGCTTTGGTAGTTTACAATGTAGTGTTCTTATTGTTTGCATTATTGTTGCTGCACTGTTTTCGTGACCTTCTTAAATAGTAAAGAAGGGGGTGATGTAGGGGCCGTGTCCCAGGGGCAGAGAAATCAGGGGACATGGCCAGGGACAGACAACCCTATTGGTTAAGAAGGTCACATGGGTTTAGGGGATATAAGGAAGCGCCGAATTCAAATAAAGCGTCTTTGATTACCACCTCAGAAGAGCGTACATCATTCTTTATCATATAAAGGACCACCACGTTACACACTATTACTAATAAAAGGTTAGATAAGATACCAATGATAGAATCTTTTTGGTTGGAAAAGACCTCTAAGATTGAGTGTTGGGAAGAATGGGTTAAAAGCAGAAGACTGGCAAGGAGGATTGTAAATACAATCAAGTGACCTTGCAGCTGGGAATGACCCTTGATAAACCATTGCGAACAGTAGGCCGGTCATCCTCTAGCATGGATGGAATTTAAGTGCCTGCATCTTCTCTTGTACACCTCTGCCTGGGTGTTGCTTTGGGGATCCCCCAGTTAGTGAGGTAACAGAAATAAATTTACTCTTTCTGTTTTAGCTGTGAGTTTGTGGTTGTTCCAGCTGTCTGCCTGTGCTGTCTCACACATCAAGTCCAACTGTGTATTGGGTCTGGCTGAGCTGGAGTTCATTTCCCCATAGTAACCCTCAGAGTGCTGTGCTTTGCATTGACAACTAGAAGGGTGTTGATAACACACCTGTGTTTTGGCTACTGCTGAGAACAGCATCAGCACTGTAACATTCCTTCCTTAGTTAAGGGCAAGATCCTGGGAGGGGACCCAAGTAGGCCAGCTGACCCAAACTGACCAAGGGGATATTCTATACCACATGACATCAGCTCAGATATAAAAGAGCAGGAAGGAAGGCATTCATTGTCTAATGACTGTCTGCTCAGAAACCGTCACGCGTGCTGAAGCCCTGCTTCTCGGGAGTGGCCGACCACTGCTGCTCATGGGAAGTAGAGAACAAACCCTGCTACCTTTCACTTCTGCATGTGCGAGCTTCTGATGCCTGCTCGGCTGGTGCTAAAAACTCTCCGGAGCAGTTAGTTAGGGGTGAGATAAGAAAGGGTTTATTATGCCAAGGTAAAAGATGTTACAAGACGTGCGCAGGCCATGCCTGAGATGCTACATTTTATAATACCATCCATCCAATCCCAAATGTGTCCACCCTGTGGCCTTTACTCTGGACCGCCCCGGGTCCACCCCCTGGGATTTGGGGCTGGGGGGTTTTTGGGACCCTCTCTTCATCTATCTTCATCTTCTTCGGGGCACAGAGAGTACATATTCACCCAGTTCTTGACTTCTTTTGTCATTCAGGCCCTGATATGCTGTTCTGCAAACACTCTAGGCCTTGCCTTGACAAGAGACTAAACATTGCCACTGAATTCAGGGGCAGGAGTGATACATAGAATGGGGTAAGAGGGTTAAGGAATGTGAAAACTAAGGGTGCTACAGGGAAAGGGACAAGGGAGTGAGGGTTGCTGCTTCTAAAATATAAAACTTATAAGGCTTACCAATATTAGAAAAATAAAAAACCATTAGGGACTTAAGGCATCAGTCCCCCCTTAGAGACTGGACAAAACCCAAAGGTCTTGTCCAATCTCTACTACTTACACCTACAACAACTATAACATCGGTGCATGCAGTGAGCTATTACACTAACACTAAGTATGTACATTACTAAAATAAACAGTTGTCTCATCCATGTCCAGTTCGGTAACCATGAAGTGAGTTTGTGGAGGACATCTCTTAAACCCAGGGAGACATCATCCAGAGATATTTGATGTAAGATTTTGGTTTGATTTTGAATTGTGGCCAAATCATTATTAATTCTACCAGTCTGATCTATGTAAGAACATCAACTGGTGTTGATAACTTTACACACGCCTCCCTGTGAGGTTAGCAAGAAATTGAGGACCATTCAATTTTGTATTACTACACAAGACAAGCTTTGGAATTGTTCTTTCAGGGTTTCAATTGCATCCAGAGTGTGATCTTGAATGTTTTCCATGACAGCCGAAATATTTACAATTGCCTTTTCTAATTCACTCACTCCTAGAGATGGGACTAAAGCTCTGACTATGCTGTGGAAAATTGTAGGGTGCTCAATAAGAGGATTGTTAGTTCTCTTCACTCTTTTTGGATAGGGTTTTTCCCATTCCTGTTCATCAATTGGGTCAAGAATTGTTATATTTGGAATCACTGCCCCCAGGGCACAGGCCCGATCTTTATCAAGGGGCAAAACTTTCCAGGCCTCCTTTTCACAGATCCAGTACCATCCTGAACCCCGGGGAGGAATTAATCTCAAAGGGAACTGTGCCATCCCTGCAAAAATTTCTGGGTTTATCCCTTCTTTTGAATTGTTTTTATCACAATAGGGGAGGAGAATGATTTTTCCTGTAGCGTTTACAATCATGCAGGGAACAACTTCCTGATTAGAAATCACATTACTTAGGGCCACCGGATAATAAGCCTCTGTAACTGGCTTCCAGGTTCCTGGGAGATTTATCATAGACTTACCAAAGTTTGTCTCATTTAGTAAAATGCCAATTAGGGGCCAGTCACTATCCTCATCATCAATTGCTGGTACTTGCGTACAAATCCAGCATTCAGTTTTCCAGAGAATTTTAGACACATTTTGGACTAGGGCCACATGCAATTTTTGATCCCAAACTCGGTTCGTAGTTACAGATTGCACGAACAGAATACACAGAACAAACATTCTATTCCACATCTTCGTCATCGGTGTCCGGTTCTGATTGGTTGGTTGTTCCAGGAGCTGGTGCTCTTTTGACTCTGGAATAATGGAACCAGGGTTCTCTGCCAGCAACTTTGACGGTGGTGAGGGAAGTCAGCAGGACTTGGTATGGTCCTCTCCACTTGGTTCGCAAGGGGTCACTGTTCCACCACTTGACGTAGACCCAGTCTCTGGGCTGGAATGGGTGAGCAGGGGTGTCCAGTCCTATGGGTCTGGATAACTCAATGACCTTCTGCAGCTTCTGCAAAGTAGAGCCTAAAGCAATCAAATATTTTTGTAAATTGGCTCTCCCTCTTAAGTGTACATTCCCTGGTATGTGTGGTGCCTGATATGGTCTTCCATACAGTATTTCATATGGACTTATCCCTCCGTCTCGGCTGGATACGAATCCTCAGTAGAGCTAGTAGCAAAGCTTGAACCCACAACATAGATGTTTCCTGACAAATTTTTCTAAGTTGCATTTTCAAAGTACCATTCATTCTTACGACTTTGCCACTAGCCTGAGGTCTATAGGGGGTATGTAGGTCCCAGACAATTCCCAGGATGCAGCATACTTCTTTCACTACTGTCGCAATAAAATGTGTTCCTCTATCTGATGACATTCTTACAGGAACCCCAAACCTTGGAATTATGTGGTTAAGTAAAGCTTTTACCACTTCCCTCGCTGTGTTAGTGTGACAGGGGTATGCTTCAGGCCATCCACTGAAAGTGTCAGCCAACACAAGTATGCATTTGTACCCCCCCCATGGTGGTAACTCAGCAAAATCTATTTGCCAGTAATCTCCGGGTTGGTCTCCAGCTTTTGTTACCCCTAGTACCACTCTCTTTGATGTATCTGGGTTGTTTCATTTACAGGTTTCACACTTACCTACTATGGACTGCACAGATTCAATTGATGCCTTAAGCCCCTAATGTTTTTTTATTTTTCTAATATTGGTAAGCCTTATAAGTTTTATAAGTAGCTTTTAAAAGCAGCAACCCTCCCTCCTTTGTCCCTTGTCCCTTTCCCTTTCTCTCTAGCACCCTTGTTTACACATTCTTTAACCCTCTTACCCCATTCTATGCTCCCTATATCACTCATACCCCTGAATACAGTAGAAATGTTTAGTCTTTTGTCAAGGCAAGGCCTAGATTGTTGGCAGAACAGCATATCAGGGCCTAAACCACAGAATACGGTCAAGAATTAGGTAACTAGGTACCCTTTGTGCTCTGAGGGAGATGAAGATGGGATGAACAGGGGGTCCCGAAAGCCCCCCGACTCAATTTTCAAGGGGTGGACCCAGGGTGGACCAGAGTAAAGGCCACAGGGTGGACATATCTGGGATTGGATGGATGGTATTATAAAATGTAACATCTCAGGCACGGCCGGCGCGCGTCTTGCAACATCTTAGCCTTGGCAAAATAAACCCTTTCTTATCTCACCCCTAATTAACTGCTCTGGAGATTTTTTCAGCACTTAAATCCCACGGCAACAGTTGGTGACCCGTATGGGGAAACCTGGACCGGGACTTCTTCAGACTGGAAACTTTCATCGCGTAGGAATTCCTCAACAAGCCGGCTTTTATCTGAGATAATGCCACAGAACCCACGGAAGCAAGCACGGAGCATAGAGGTGAGATAAGAAAAGAGCGAATAAGAGAAAACAGTACCTCTTTGGTTGGTTAGCAGCTGTGGGAAAGTTTTGTGTTTTGTGTTCCGGGAGCTAGGGAACACGGGTGACTGGAAAGATAACTTAAAAGACTTGGGCCCTATAGTCACGAAAAGTCGCTTTTCAGGAGGCGAACGGGTGGTTCACCATCGCAGGTCGGAGCGAACAGGCTAGGGCTGTTTGATTTTGGAAGGGACGACTTCCGGTGTTCTGACGCTGCAGGGGAGTCGGTGGGGCTCCAGAGTTGGTGTGACTCGGTAGAGTAGCTGAGAGGTTATGGTAGCAAGTTCGAAACCCAGTGTGTGGCCGTGAATTGTTTTTGTTTTGCAAGCATGGGTTGTGTGGATTCAAAATTTAAGATCCCTAAAGAATCCCCCCTGAGTCTGGTTTTAAAACATTGGAAGACTTTAACTGGTTCTGAAACAACTTTAAAAAAGGAAGAACTGTGTAGACTGTCTGTGGATGCCTGGCCGTTGTTTGGACAAATGAGAGGGGTGGCGTGGCTGGAATTTGGTCCGTTTGAACTAGACACAGTGTTTCGATGGATCTCGCTTCTTCATGTAGAACAGAGGTGGCAGGAAATTCGATATGCAGAGCTGTTCTTGTTTCTATTAACACGCCCTGAATTGGGTGTAGGAGATAAGAAGAATGAAAGTTCAGGAGAGATGGAAAAAACAGAAATGGCTTTAGGAAAAGAAAAAAAGAAAGATCGAGTTAAGGCTGCTCCTGTCTCACAAATCCTATTTAAGAACACCGGAGAAGATGATTTAGATATGTTGATATCACCTGACAGGAGAGAGAGTAGCCCGGGAGCTCCACAAATTGGACTCCCCGCTGCAGCGGCAGCGGGGGAAGCTGGGGCTGCCGGGGTGGCGGTTCCTGGACCGGCTCTGGCTGGGCAGGCGGGAGCCGTGGGGAGGCTCCCTGGCGCGGGTATGGTTGCGCTGGGGGGAATTGGACAAGTTGGAATCTCCGGAGGAGTTGGTTCGGGGGCGGCGGGAGCCGCCTCGGGCACGGTTAGTACAGGACTTGCTGCCATGGAAATGAGTACAGGAGCAGGCACTGGGGGAATAACAGGGCTGGGGCCAGCCCCGGCTGCAGCGGCAGCGGGGGGAGGGGCCCCAGGAGCGGTAGCAGAAACAACCCCTGGAATTCCAGGCGGGGCAGGTGCGGCGCTGACACGTGGGACCTCTGTCCTGACTGACTTGGGGGTGGGGCTGGTGCCGCCCCCTTTCCCACACCTCCCCCTGCCGAGGGGGGTCATTCCACCTTTCTGGGAGGGGGGAGAAAAAAAGAAGAACCGAGAGAGTTTCCAATCTCTGCCTGTCATGAAGAGAGAACAGAGACGCAGAGACAGGGCAAGCCGGTTTCAGCTGCTGAAAGAAAGCAGAAGCGAGGTTTACTACCGTTTGATAAGGACACGGAAGCAGAGGACGAATCAAGTAACAGCTCGGGGGAAGAAGAAGCAGACCCGCCTGTAGTAAAACCAAAAACAAAGGGGAAGAGAACCCTTGAAGCGTTAGCTGCCCCCGACCCAATAGCAGGTAGAACAAGAGCAAAGGATAAGCCACTGCTAAAAGCCCCCTTAAGACAAGCTGTAACCAATCAGGGCGTGGTAATAATAAAAGTTCCTTTCTCACTGGTTGAGTTACAGCAATGGAAGGATTCTGTAGGGGCATATAGAGATGTAGTGGTTTGAATCTTGTTTTCCCTCAGAGGCTAAGAAAAAGTGGTAGACCCCAAGGGGTGGAAACCCCTGGAAGTTTTGAAGTTTTGTCCAATGGGCGCTCCTGCAAAATGTAAACATTCCACAAGCTGACCGGAAGAGAAGGGCACAGAGGCCCTGCAAGGAGCTTGAATCTCCTGAAGATACCAGACTGTCACAAAGCCCCCTGTGCTCGTGATATGACCGTGGTGGAACGACCTTGTCTGGGGTGACGTAGTCCACGGAGGAAGACCCCTCACTTGGTGGCGATGGGGCTGAGGGAGCTTGGATACCTCCCTCGTGAGTGCTGGCAGAAATCCAGCTATCAGCTGCTGCATGCTGAAGACAGATTGCTGCTGTAGAAGATACTCCTGCTTAGAGACTGGAAGGGATCTGTCCTTTTTTCCCTCCTGGACTTTTATTTGGAGGGGAGAAGAGATCTGATCCATTGTAAATACAATATGTCATGGTAGAGATAGTTGTGATCTTGTGTATAATGTGTTATAATATTTATTATTACAGTCATTGTAATATATTCCCTTTCCCCAATTCTGAGTCTGGCGTGTTTTGTCTGGAAAAACCATCTCACATTAGGTTGAGATGTGAGAGGGGGCTTAGACTAGGGAATTAGATTTTGGGGCTATCTCAAACCATGACAAGAGACAATCCAGACAAAGTGGCAAACTATGTACAGAGAGCAATTAAAACTCAGAATCCTGACTGGTGTGATCTGGAGGTTATGATGGATACTTAATTAGATCAAACAGAGAAGGAGATGGTAAAAAGAGCTGCTCGAACTGCAGTAGAGATGCTAAAAACCTCTGGCCAGTTTCCAGGTGAGGATATTAAAGATATCTTCCCCCCCGAAGACCCCGAATGGGATCCTAACGTATCAGCAAATTTTGAAGCATTGAAATGTTATCGAGACTGGGTAATTTATGGATTTCGGCATGGAGTTCCGAAGGCGATGAACTGGTCCAAAATGTACGAGGTTAGACAAGACATAAATGAATCACCCACGGATTTTCTGAACAGATTAAAGGATGTCATCAGGAAATATACCGACATAGACATAGAATCAGATTTGGGAAAGAAAAATCTGGTATACTTATTTGTAGGGCAGTCCACAGATGACATAAGAAGAAAACTGCAAAAAGCAGGTGGTGATAAAAAGGATATTGGTGAGCTGTTAGATGTAGCCTGGACGGTATATCGAAATAGGGAGCAGAAAAAGAAAACAAGGGTGATGGAACAAGAAGGTGGCTATAGAGAACCTCATAGACGTAGCCACAGGTATCAGAGGTCTAACCGTCAGCAGGACCTAGCAGATGACAGATGTTCTTATTGTAAGAAGAAGGGACATTGGAGAAAAGACTGCCCAGAGCTGAGGGGAACTGAAAACCCACTTCCCTCACCACCACCAGCCCCCCAACTGACTGTGAGTCAGAATGTATGAGGGGAACCAGAGGTTTCTTCCCCAGCAGAGCCTCTGGTTACAGCTAAGCTGGGGGGGGAGAATGTTGAATTTTTGGTTGACACAGGTGCGGCATACTCTGTATTAAATACTTTGGAAGGGAAACTGAGCCATGAAACTATAACTGTGGTAGGTGCTACAGGGGTAAGTGAAACAAGGCCATTTTTTAAACCTTTGAAATTCAAATTGGGCAAGCACTGGGTGACTCACCAATTTCTTTACATGCCAAATTCTCCTAAGCCTTTGCTGGGTAGAGACTTACTGGAAAAATTAGAAGCTGAAATTAAATTCAGCAAGGGGGGAGACATAAAGGTTATAATCCCAGATACTAAATATATCGAGGCAGCTGCTTTCTTTATACAGGAAAATCATGGAGAGATCCCCGCAGAAGTTGAAAATGCTGTCATACCTTTAGTCTGGGCCAGCGAGTACCCTGGGAAGTCAAAGCAAGCTGAACCAGTAAGTATCACACTCAGGCCAGAAGCAGTCCCAGTAAGGCAAAAACAATATCCTTTGAAATTAGAAAGCCGAAAAGGCATAACACCTATAATTGAAAAGTTCCTTAAATTTGGTTTACTGGTAGAATGCGAATCCAGATTTAATACCCCCATCCTACCAGTGAAAAAGGCTGATGGCAAAAGCTATCGGCTAGTCCAAGATCTTAGGGCCATCAATAAAATAACTGAAGACATTTACCCAGTGGTAGCCAACCTTTATACACTGTTAACCACATTGACAGAGGATTTAGGATGGTTCACTGTACTCAGTCTTAAAGATGCCTTTTTCTGCATTCCTGTACACAAAGACAGCCAAGAGATTTTTGCCTTTGAATGGGAAAATCCTGAGACAGGGAGAAAAAAGCAACTAACCTGGAGAGTTCTTCCACAAGGCTTTAAGAACAGTCCAACACTTTTCGGAAATCAGTTGGCAAAAGAACTGGAGGACTGGAGAAGACAGCAACAAGAAGGAGTTGTCCTGCAGTATGTAGATGACATCTTAATTGCAGCCAAAAGCCGGGACCAGTGCATCGAGCTCACTGTAAGTCTCTTGAACTTTTTGGGGCTAAGTGGGTATCGGGTCTTGAGAGAGAAGGCACAGATAGCCAAGGAGATAGTCATCTACCTGGGACTTGAAATCTATCATGGGCATCGGCGACTCAGTACAGACCGAAAAGAGGCCATTTGCCGTCTCCCAGAGCCCCACACTGTACGAGAGATGCAGGCGTTCCTGGGAATGGTAGGATGGTGTCGGCTGTGGATAGCTAACTATGGGTTGCTAGTCAAACCTCCGTATGAAGCCGTGAAAACGGCCAAAGAGGGAGTTGTAACATGGACAGATGAGACCAGAGATGTGTTTAAACAACTGAAACAGTCCTTGATGTCAACTCCAGCACTAGGACTACCAGATTTAACTAAACCTTTTGAACTGTTCACACACGAGCAGTTGAATGTTGCTCTGGGGGTATTATCGCAAACTCTGGGAAGCCAACGAAGAGCTGCGGCTTATTTCTCTAAACAGCTGGACAGTGTTAGCCAAGGGTGGCCGGGGTGCCTGCGAGCTGTCGCAGCAACTGTTATCCTGATTGAAGAGGCCCGGAAGCTCACCCTTGGGCAGCATATCACCGTGTATGTACCCCATGCAGTTCAAACCGTGCTTGAACAAAAGGGAGGCCACTGGCTGTCCCACAGCAGAATGCTTAAGTATCAGGTTGTGTTGCTGGAACAGGACGATGTTACTTTGAAAACAACATCTATTGTAAATCCAGCTATGTTTCTGTTTTCAACACTAACCAACAGTGTCCCCGAGCATGACTGTTTACAGACTATAGAGGAGACCTACTCCAGCAGACCAGACCTGAAAGATGTGCCTCTGGAAAATGCAGACTGGGAACTGTATACAGACGGAAGCAGCTTCATGCGAGATGGTAAGCGCTTCACAGGGTATGCAGTGACGACCAGAGATGAAGGGATCGAGGCAAAGGCCTTGCCAGCAGATGTGTCATCCCAAAAAGCAGAATTAATTGCATTGACAAGAGCCTTAGAACTGAGTGAAGGAAAGAAGGTAAATATCTGGACTGACTCAAAATATGCATTTAGTGTTGTAATGCCCACGGAGCCATCTGGAAAGAGAGAGGACTACTGACAGCCCAAGGCAGTGGAGTCAAGCATGCAGACCAAATCCATGCACTCCTGCAGAGTATTTGGAAACCAGAAGAGGTAGCTATTATGCATTGTAGGGCCCACCAGAAGGGGAAAACAACTCCCGAGTTGGGAAATCAGTTTGCTGATCAAGCAGCAAAAGGGGCTGCAGAAAAAGGCATCCTGGCAATAGTGCCACAAAAAGAAATTGATTTAACAAAATACACCCCTAAATATGATGAGAAAGACAATCAGCTAATTAAATCACTGAAAGCTGAGATCAAGGAAGGGGGGTGGGCTGTTTCCCCTACTGGACAGGTTGTAGTCCCACCACCACTCCTTAGAGAAATACCTCAACAGGAACACGAGGCTACCCATTGGGGAACGGAAAAACCTCCTGAAACATCTAAAGAAAACAGTAATAGGAACAGGTATGACTGTGTTGCCATGGGATTTAAGTGCTGAAAAAATCTCCAGAGCAGTTAATTAGGGGTGAGATAAGAAAGGGTTTATTTTGCCAAGGCTAAGATGTTACAAGACGCGCGCCGGCCGTGTCTGAGATGCTACGTTTTATAATACCATCCCTCCAATCCCAGATGTGTCCACCCTGTGGCCTTTACTCTGGTCCGCCCTGGGTCCACCCCCTGAGAATTGAGTCGGGGTGGCTTTCAGGACCCCCTGTTCATCCCATCTTCATCTCCCTCAGAGCACAAAGGGTACCTAGTTACCTAATTCTTGACCGTATTCTGTGGTTTAGGCCCTGATATGCTGTTCTGCCAACAATCTAGGCCTTGCCTTGACAAAAGACTAAACATTTCTGCTGTATTCAGGGGTATGAGTGATATAGGGAGCATAGAATGGGGTAAGAGGGTTAAGGAATGTGTAAACAAGGGTGCTAGAGAGAAAGGGAAAGGGACAAGGGACAAAGGAGGGAGGGTTACTGCTTTTAAAAGCTACTTATAAAACTTATAAGGCTTACCAATATTAGAAAAATAAAAGAACATTAGGGGCTTAAGGCATCTGTCCCCCCTTAGAGACTGGACAAAACCCAAAGGTCTTGTCCAATCTCTACTACTTACACCTACAACATCGGTGCATGCAGTGAACTATTACACTAACACTAAGTATGTACATTGCTAAAATAAACAGTTGTCTCATCCATGTCCAGTTCGGTAACCATGAAGTGAGTTTGTGGAAGACATCTCCTAAACCTAGGGAGGCATCATCCAGAGATATTTGGTGTAAGATTTTGGTTTGATTTTGAATTGCGGCCAAATCATTATTAATTCTACCAGTCTGATCTATGTAAGAACATCAACTGGTGTTGATAACTTTACACACGCCTCCCTGTGAGGTTAGCAAGAAATTGAGGACCATTCAATTTTGTATTACTACACAAGACAAGCTTTGGAATTGTTCTTTCAGGGTTTCAATTGCATCCAGAGTGTGATCTTGAATGTTTTCCATGACAGCCGAAATATTTACAATTGCCTTTTCTAATTCACTCACTCCTAGAGATGGGACTAAAGCTCTGACTATGCTGTGGAAAATTGTAGGGCGCTCAGTGAGGGGATTGTTAGTTCTCTTCACTCTTTTTGGATAGGGTTTTTCCCATTCCTGTTCATCAATTGGGTAGAGAATTGTTATATTTGGAATCACTGCCCCCAGGGCACAGGCCCGATCTTTATCAAGGGGCAAAACTTTCCAGGCCTCCTTTTTACAGATCCAGTACCATCCTGAACCTTGGGGAGGAATTAGTCTCAAAGGGAACTGTGCCATCCCTGCAACAATTTCTGGGTTTATCTCTTCTGGTTTCCAAATACTCTGCAGGAAGTCTGCATGCTTGACTCCACTGCCTTGGGCTGTCAGTAGTCCTCTCTCTTTCCAGATGGCTCCGTGGGCATTACAACACTAAATGCATATTTTGAGTCAGTCCAGATATTTACCTTCTTTCCTTCACTCAGTTCTAAGGCTCTTGTCAATGCAATTAATTCTGCTTTTTGGGATGACACATCTGCTGGCAAGGCCTTTGCCTCGATCCCTTCATCTCTGGTCGTCACTGCATACCCTGTGAAGCGCTTACCATCTCGCATGAAGCTGCTTCCGTCTGTATACAGTTCCCAGTCTGCATTTTCCAGAGGCACATCTTTCAGGTCTGGTCTGCTGGAGTAGGTCTCCTCTATAGTCTGTAAACAGTCATGCTCGGGGACACTGTTGGTTAGTGTTGAAAACAGAAACATAGCTGGATTTACAATAGATGTTGTTTTCAAAGTAACATCGTCCTGTTCCAGCAACACAACCTGATACTTAAGCATTCTGCTGTGGGACAGCCAGTGGCCTCCCTTTTGTTCAAGCACGGTTTGAACTGCATGGGGTACATACACGGTGATATGCTGCCCAAGGGTGAGCTTCCGGGCCTCTTCAATCAGGATAACAGTTGCTGCGACAGCTCGCAGGCACCCCGGCCACCCTTGGCTAACACTGTCCAGCTGTTTAGAGAAATAAGCCGCAGCTCTTCGTTGGCTTCCCAGAGTTTGCGATAATACCCCCAGAGCAACATTCAACTGCTCGTGTGTGAACAGTTCAAAAGGTTTAGTTAAATCTGGTAGTCCTAGTGCTGGAGTTGACATCAAGGACTGTTTCAGTTGTTTAAACACATCTCTGGTCTCATCTGTCCATGTTACAACTCCCTCTTTGGCCGTTTTCACGGCTTCATACGGAGGTTTGACTAGCAACCCATAGTTAGCTATCCACAGCCGACACCATCCTACCATTCCCAGGAACGCCTGCATCTCTCGTACAGTGTGGGGCTCTGGGAGACGGCAAATGGCCTCTTTTCGGTCTGTACTGAGTCGCCGATGCCCATGATAGATTTCAAGTCCCAGGTAGATGACTATCTCCTTGGCTATCTGTGCCTTCTCTCTCAAGACCCGATACCCACTTAGCCCCAAAAAGTTCAAGAGACTTACAGTGAGCTCGATGCACTGGTCCCGGCTTTTGGCTGCAATTAAGATGTCATCTACATACTGCAGGACAACTCCTTCTTGTTGCTGTCTTCTCCAGTCCTCCAGTTCTTTTGCCAACTGATTTCCGAAAAGTGTTGGACTGTTCTTAAAGCCTTGTGGAAGAACTCTCCAGGTTAGTTGCTTTTTTCTCCCTGTCTCAGGATTTTCCCATTCAAAGGCAAAAATCTCTTGGCTGTCTTTGTGTACAGGAATGCAGAAAAAGGCATCTTTAAGACTGAGTACAGTGAACCATCCTAAATCCTCTGTCAATGTGGTTAACAGTGTATAAAGGTTGGCTACCACTGGGTAAATGTCTTCAGTTATTTTATTGATGGCCCTAAGATCTTGGACTAGCCGATAGCTTTTGCCATCAGCCTTTTTCACTGGTAGGATGGGGGTATTAAATCTGGATTCGCATTCTACCAGTAAACCAAATTTAAGGAACTTTTCAATTATAGGTGTTATGCCTTTTCGGCTTTCTAATTTCAAAGGATATTGTTTTTGCCTTACTGGGACTGCTTCTGGCCTGAGTGTGATACTTACTGGTTCAGCTTGCTTTGACTTCCCAGGGTACTCGCTGGCCCAGACTAAAGGTATGACAGCATTTTCAACTTCTGCGGGGATCTCTCCATGATTTTCCTGTATAAAGAAAGCAGCTGCCTCGATATATTTAGTATCTGGGATTATAACCTTTATGTCTCCCCCCTTGCTGAATTTAATTTCAGCTTCTAATTTTTCCAGTAAGTCTCTACCCAGCAAAGGCTTAGGAGAATTTGGCATGTAAAGAAATTGGTGAGTCACCCAGTGCTTGCCCAATTTGAATTTCAAAGGTTTAAAAAATGGCCTTGTTTCACTTACCCCTGTAGCACCTACCACAGTTATAGTTTCATGGCTCAGTTTCCCTTCCAAAGTATTTAATACAGAGTATGCCGCACCTGTGTCAACCAAAAATTCAACATTCTCCCCCCCCAGCTTAGCTGTAACCAGAGGCTCTGCTGGGGAAGAAACCTCTGGTTCCCCTCATACATTCTGACTCACAGTCAGTTGGGGGGCTGGTGGTGGTGAGGGAAGTGGGTTTTCAGTTCCCCTCAGCTCTGGGCAGTCTTTTCTCCAATGTCCCTTCTTCTTACAATAAGAACATCTGTCATCTGCTAGGTCCTGCTGACGGTTAGACCTCTGATACCTGTGGCTACGTCTATGAGGTTCTCTATAGCCACCTTCTTGTTCCATCACCCTTGTTTTCTTTTTCTGCTCCCTATTTCGATATACCGTCCAGGCTACATCTAACAGCTCACCAATATCCTTTTTATCACCACCTGCTTTTTGCAGTTTTCTTCTTATGTCATCTGTGGACTGCCCTACAAATAAGTATACCAGATTTTTCTTTCCCAAATCTGATTCTATGTCTATGTCGGTATATTTCCTGATGACATCCTTTAATCTGTTCAGAAAATCCGTGGGTGATTCATTTATGTCTTGTCTAACCTCGTACATTTTGGACCAGTTCATCGCCTTCGGAACTCCATGCCGAAATCCATAAATTACCCAGTCTCGATAACATTTCAATGCTTCAAAATTTGCTGATACGTTAGGATCCCATTCGGGGTCTTCGGGGGGGAAGATATCTTTAATATCCTCACCTGGAAACTGGCCAGAGGTTTTTAGCATCTCTACTGCAGTTCGAGCAGCTCTTTTTACCATCTCCTTCTCTGTTTGATCTAATTAAGTATCCATCATAACCTCCAGATCACACCAGTCAGGATTCTGAGTTTTAATTGCTCTCTGTACATAGTTTGCCACTTTGTCTGGATTGTCTCTTGTCATGGTTTGAGATAGCCCCAAAATCTAATTCCCTAGTCTAAGCCCCCTCTCACATCTCAACCTAATGTGAGATGGTTTTTCCAGACAAAACACGCCAGACTCAGAATTGGGGAAAGGGAATATATTACAATGACTGTAATAATAAATATTATAACACATTATACACAAGATCACAACTATCTCTACCATGACATATTGTATTTACAATGGATCAGATCTCTTCTCCCCTCCAAATAAAAGTCCAGGAGGGAAAAAAGGACAGATCCCTTCCAGTCTCTAAGCAGGAGTATCTTCTACAGCAGCAATCTGTCTTCAGCATGCAGCAGCTGATAGCTGGATTTCTGCCAGCACTCACGAGGGAGGTATCCAAGCTCCCTCAGCCCCATCGCCACCAAGTGAGGGGTCTTCCTCCGTGGACTACGTCACCCCAGACAAGGTCGTTCCACCACGGTCATATCACGAGCACAGGGGGCTTTGTGACAGTCTGGTATCTTCAGGAGATTCAAGCTCCTTGCAGGGCCTCTGTGCCCTTCTCTTCCGGTCAGCTTGTGGAATGTTTACATTTTGCAGGAGCGCCCATTGGACAAAACTTCAAAACTTCCAGGGGTTTCCACCCCTTGGGGTCTACCACTTTTTCTTAGCCTCTGAGGGAAAACAAGATTCAAACCACTACATCTCTATATGCCCCTACAGAATCCTTCCATTGCTGTAACTCAACCAGTGAGAAAGGAACTTTTATTATTACCACGCCCTGATTGGTTACAGCTTGTCTTAAGGGGGCTTTTAGCAGTGGCTTATCCTTTGCTCTTGTTCTACCTGCTATTGGGTCGGGGGCAGCTAACGCTTCAAGGGTTCTCTTCCCCTTTGTTTTTGGTTTTACTACAGGCGGGTCTGCTTCTTCTTCCCCCGAGCTGTTACTTGATTCGTCCTCTGCTTCCGTGTCCTTATCAAACGGTAGTAAACCTCGCTTCTGCTTTCTTTCAGCAGCTGAAACCGGCTTGCCCTGTCTCTGCGTCTCTGTTCTCTCTTCATGACAGGCAGAGATTGGAAACTCTCTCGGTTCTTCTTTTTTTCTCCCCCCTCCCAGAAAGGTGGAATGACCCCCCTCGGCAGGGGGAGGTGTGGGAAAGGGGGCGGCACCAGCCCCACCCCCAAGTCAGTCAGGACAGAGGTCCCACGTGTCAGCGCCGCACCTGCCCCGCCTGGAATTCCAGGGGTTGTTTCTGCTACCGCTCCTGGGGCCCCTCCCCCCGCTGCCGCTGCAGCCGGGGCTGGCCCCAGCCCTGTTATTCCCCCAGTGCCTGCTCCTGTACTCATTTCCATGGCAGCAAGTCCTGTACTAACCGTGCCCGAGGCGGCTCCCGCCGCCCCCGAACCAACTCCTCCGGAGATTCCAACTTGTCCAATTCCCCCCAGCGCAGCCATACCCGCGCCAGGGAGCCTCCCCACGGCTCCCGCCTGCCCAGCCAGAGCCGGTCCAGGAACCGCCACCCCGGCAGCCCCAGCTTCCCCCGCTGCCGCTGCAGCGGGGAGTCCAATTTGTGGAGCTCCCGGGCTACTCTCTCTCCTGTCAGGTGATATCAACATATCTAAATCATCTTCTCCGGTGTTCTTAAATAGGATTTGTGAGACAGGAGCAGCCTTAACTCGATCTTTCTTTTTTTCTTTTCCTAAAGCCATTTCTGTTTTTTCCATCTCTCCTGAACTTTCATTCTTCTTATCTCCTACACCCAATTCAGGGCGTGTTAATAGAAACAAGAACAGCTCTGCATATCGAATTTCCTGCCACCTCTGTTCTACATGAAGAAGCGAGATCCATCGAAACACTGTGTCTAGTTCAAACGGACCAAATTCCAGCCACGCCACCCCTCTCATTTGTCCAAACAACGGCCAGGCATCCACAGACAGTCTACACAGTTCTTCCTTTTTTAAAGTTGTTTCAGAACCAGTTAAAGTCTTCCAATGTTTTAAAACCAGACTCAGGGGGGATTCTTTAGGGATCTTAAATTTTGAATCCACACAACCCATGCTTGCAAAACAAAAACAAACCACCACCACACACTGGGATTTGAACTTGCTAACTTAGGATTACAAGACTGTTACTGTAACCTCTCAGCTATTCTACTGAGTCACACCAACTCTGGAGCTCCACCGGCTCCCCCACAGCGTCAGAGCACTGGAAGGCATCCCTTCCAAAACCAAAACAGCCCTAGGCTGAAAACCCGCCCTGATCTGGGTTGGCAAAACTACCCATTCACCGACTGAAAAGCGACTTTCGCGACTATATGGGCCCAAGTCTTCAAGTTAACTTTCCAGTCACCCGTGTTCCCTATCTCCCGGAACACAAAACTTTCCCGCAGCTGCTAACTAACCAGGTACCTTTTTTCCTTATTCGCTCTTTTCTTATCTCACCTCTATGCTCCGTGCTTGCTTCTGTGCTTCTGTGGGTTCTGTGGAGCTGGACTTCTCAGACCGGGGTGGGAATTATCTCGGATAAAAGCCGGCTTGGTGAGGAATTCCTGCACAATGAAAGTTTCCAGTCTGAAGAAGTCCTGGTCCAGGTCTCCCCAGCGTACGGGCCACCAGCTGATGCCTGCTCAGCTGGTACTAAAAACTCTCCGAAGCAGTTAGTTAAGGGTGAGATAAGAAAAGGTTTATTATGCCAAGGTAAAAGATGTTACAAGACGCGTGCAGGCCATGTTTGAGATGTTACATTTTATAATACCATCCATCCAATCCCAAATGTGTCCACCCTGTGGCCTTTACTCTGGACCGCCCCGGGTCCACCCTCTGGGATTTGGGGCTGGGGGCTTTTTGGGACCCTCTCTTCATCTATCTTCATCTTCTTCGGGGCACAGAGGGTACATATTCACCCAGTTCTTGACTTCATTTTGTCATTCAGGCCCTGATATGCTGTTCTGCAAACAATCTAGGCCTTGCCTTGACAAGAGACTAAACATTACCACTGAATTCAGGGGCAGGAGTGATACAGGGTACATAGAATGGGGTAAGAGGGTTAAGGAATGTGTAAACTAAGGGTGCTACAGGGAAAGGGACAAGGGAGTGAGGGTTGCTGCTTTTAAAATCTACTTATAAAACTTATAAGGCTTACAAATATTAGAAAAATAAAGAACCATTAGGGACTTAAGGCATCACTTCGCTTTGCTTTTTGCTTTGAATAAACTGCCTTATCCCAACCCACGAGTTGGTTTTTTTTCCACCTTACTCTCTCCCCTGTCCCACTGGGAAGGGGAGTGATAGAGCGGCTGGGTGGGCACCTGGCATCCAGCCAAGGTCAACCCACTACAAACTGTAAACCTAGCACTGCCAAGTCCAACACTAAATCATGTCCCTAAACACTAGATCTACGAGCCTTTTAAGCACCTCCAGGGATGGTGACTCAACCACTTCCCTGGGCAGCCTCTTCCAATGCTTGACAACTCTTTCAGTGAAGAAATTTTTCCTAATATCCAATCTAAACCTCTCCTGGCAAAACTTGAGACCATTTCCTCTTGTCTTGTCACTTGGGAAAAGAGACTGACACCCACCTCACTACAACCTCCTTTCAGGCAGCTGAAGAGAGCAATAAGGTCTCTCCCTCCTTTTCTCTAGACTAAACAACCCCAACTCCCTCAGCCGCTCCTCATAAGACTTGTGCTCCAGACCCTTCACCAGCTTCATTGTTCTTCTTCGGATGCACTCCAGCACCTCAATGTCTTTCTTGTAGCGAGGAGCCCAAAACTGGACACAGTATTCAATGTGTGGCCTCACCAGTGCCAAGTACAGGGGGACAATCACTTCCCTAGTCCTGCTGGCCACACTGTTTTTTATAAAAGCCAGGATGCCATTGGCCTTGTTGGCCACCTGGGCACACTGCTGGCTCATATTTAGACAGCATCCCCAGGTCCTTTTCTGCCAGACAGCTTTCTAGCCACTCTTCCCCAAGTTTGTACCATTGCATGGATTTCTCGTGACCCAAGAGGCCAAGTGACCTGGCACTTTGCCTTGGAGAACACCACTTTTGACTAGCCGCCAAACGGATTTAACTACATTTAACTCACCACAACTCTTTAGGTCCAGTCATCTGGCCTGTTTTTTACCCAAAGAGTACACCTGTCAAAGTCATGAACAAATATCGTGTAAATGGCAAGCTATTAAATCACTTCCATAATAGTACAACATTTCAGAAGAGAGCAATTTAAATTGGTATCAGCCAAAATCAGATTTGTATTCAGTGGTGTTACCTGTTTGGGTTGGTTTTGTTTTCATGAAGAAATGAGGGGGAAAGGATACACAGATTAAATATTATGGAGAAATAAAATCCATGCATGATAAAGCAGTATAACAAAACAGTTGAAATAATACATGCAATTTACCTATTAATTCAACTCTTCTACAAATCCAGTATTTCAAGTAGTTTGGGATTTTTTAAACTTCTCCCACATAGGGATTTTTTTGCTGAATTATACTGAAGCCAGGCAAGGTCTAGAAAGCAAATGTAATATAGCAATACGAGAAGTAGAGAGTTAAATTCAAAATGTAGATTTTAAGCAAAGGCACAGAAAACTTAGTCTTAGAAACAGCGGAGGCAATAATTCATTAAGGTATGCAGAACACACTGACACGAAAGAACTGAAGTATATGTCCTCAAGAAAACAAGAACTGATAAAGAGGGAAAGTGAGTAAAAAACATAGGTACACCTTGCCAAGATACCAGGAACTTCTGCCAGATACACTAGAAAGGTAGCCAAAGTAGGAAAGTTCACAAAGTTCATGAAGAGGATGGAGGCTGGGCTCATAAGGATGAAGAACAGGAACGACCCTCCTAGATTCTCCTCAAATTGAAGACCACACCTCTAACTCCTCCTAAACTCTACCTGTTATGAATATTAAAAATGTATATTGCAATATCATGAATATTCATATTGTATTATGCAATTGCTTGGCAAAAATTGTATAAAAAGTCCAGCTGTGAGTTGCTAGGACGAAGCAGTTTTATCCAGGATGACCTGGTTGCTTCCCAGTGCTGTAATTAATAAAAGATACCTCCTGCTTAAAGGCTGAAAACTTTGAGCAGTTTCTCCATTCGTGCCTTCTTGGGGGCATAAAATTGGCATCAATACTACTCTAAAGAGACAAAAGAGTACAATTTAAAATTCTGACATCTGATGATTATAAACAAATATCGCACTGCTGAAGTCTGAAGAATTTGGACTCTGAAGCCACAGTGCTATATGTAAAAAAATTATAACCTTTCAGAGACCTCCAAAACGGATCTACAGATTTTCTCCCTCAAAACTCTATTTTTCTTTTTTAAAAAATTTTCTTAAACCAGATATAACCACAGTGTTATTTAAGGTTATGGATTTTTTTAAACAATCCCTAATCTAAATTAGTTCTACTTTAAGCATGGGGTTCCACTTCAGAAAGCAGAGGTACTGAATTTACTTTCAGAAACAATAAAAAAAAGTTACTGAGTGACTGGAAGTGTTTCATAACACCATTTCAGGAGCAACTCTTTTACCAGAAAAAATAATACACTAAGCATTCAAATTTCTCTGAACATGTAATGTTTGTCTGCCCCATATGTAACCAGAAAAACAAAAAAAAAAGCATTTGATAATATCTACCATACAAATAACACAAACAGAAAAGAATAGATAGAAAGGAAAACCAGAGATAGGTCTTACCAATAAGAGGTTTTTAACTGAAAACAATCTTAACCAAAATATTTGCAACTGGTCAGCTGATTCATAGGAAGATACACTTACCAGCATTTTATTTACATCTACTCTGAATGGCTCCAGATGACGATTTTCAAAAACTAGCTTGCCAGGGAAGCTGTATTCACATTAAAATGCCTTTCTGCCTATGACTAGAAAAGTTAATCCAGAAGTAAAATCCAAACTGCACAAATTAAGCTCAAATAAGAGGTTATTAGACATAAAGGACACAATTGACAAAAAAGAGCTAGTAAACAAGAAGACATTTGTGGAGACATTGCAAGTTCAAAATCTAGCACCGTGTGATAAAATTCTTCATGAATGTTTCAGACAAACTAGAAACGGTTTGGTTTATATTTCGGGTCCAAATTCTTCAGAAAATGAGAACTGGGCACATTTCAACAACAAACTAAATGTGGTTTTGTTTTAATTTCTACCATATATGACTGAAAGATACTATGAAATCATCTAATCTCCGGTCAAACAAATTTGGACTATTTTCTTTATTTTTAGAATCCTGTTTCAAGTTATGCAAGGGCTTTAACAATTATTCTTAAATACATAACCAGTATTCTAGCAGATATCACCACCAGATTTCTGATGAAATTATACTATTACTTCCTGTAAGGGTACAACAATTCTTTCTTCACCATTCTTAAAACATTCTTGCACATTTGTTTTTAAACAGCACTGCACTTAAAGCAGGGATTTTCAGTGAACTACCCAAGATCTTTGTTCTGAATGGTTACAGTGATGTTAATACTATGCAAGATATATGAGCAATTCAAATAAATTGTCATAATGCATATTAACTTTGGTTCCCTTCCTCAAAACCTCTCAGTCTTCTAATCTAGATCAGTATACATTACATGGTTAAACCTAGAGTTGCTACTGTCGGGAGGGGGGGGAGGAGTGGAAGGCTTAGACAAAGTTTATTAGAGAAACCCTCTCATTGAGCTACAAGGTGCAGAAAGGACCCCTTTGCTTTCTAAACTCCTTCTCAAAGAGGAGCCTAGGTGTGGCCTCAGATTTTGTCAATGATTTAAATTTAAGGAATTATAGAGGTGTGATTAAATCACTTTTGTCCTGCAGGTTTTAATGATGGCAAATATATTTATATAAAATTAATTATTATGACAAATGGACAAGTGAACAGACAAATGAATAAAAGCTAAAAACTACTAGTAGCACAGTATAAGATAGGATAGTATAGTGCACTATGTCAAAACAATTATATTAAAGCAACTGTATCAAAGTGAGCAAAAAGAAACAAACACTAGAGATTGATGTAGCTCACCACACAGTGATCGTGGGCAGATCTCTCTCTTTCATTCAACCCCAGGGAGTAACCATGAAGAGGTGTCCCTGCTTCACAGGAGAAGTACACTCCAAGAAAGTATGTAGAAGAATCTGCCGTATGAAAGTTGGACCGGGCTTGTATAGTTATAAAGTGATTGACTGCCAGTCACATATCTCCAGGCCAGCTAGCAGCTTATCTGTCAAATCTTGCTTCAAAAAGCAGGATGTGTGTTTGCAGTTGGTAAACCAGGCTGGTTTTTGTATAATTCAACACTAAAAGCAATACCATGGTACCACTGGTAACTCACCACAGATAGCTTGCATTGTTTGGATTCTTGACCAGATTTTAAGCCAAGGGCAGATAAGGTCTATCAAGGTAGAGCATCCTGCTACAGCTACTAGTCTCATATGCCCCAGTAGCAGGACAAAATTTCTGGAAACTCAAATTTTAACATAGTAAAATGTTTAATATAGCAGCATATCTTATAAATAAGCTTTTACTACATAGTAAATTAACAACTTGTGACAATTTTTTTAAAAATAAACTTAATTGATTTTAACTAGAGTTGTTGGGGGGGTTAGGGGTTTTTTTGTTGTTTGTTTCCAGGATAGACAAAAGAAACAATGTAACTGTTATATTACTGGCAACTCCTGAGTACTCCAGCTGCCCAAGAATCACAAAATATGTTTGAGGTGCAGGTTCCTCTACAGAGTTCAATACACATTCTTTTGTTTCTCTTGCTTTTGCACAGTACTAAAAAATACATTGTGGCATTACAGAAGCATCCATAGTAGAATTATTGTATCACCAAATGTTAATAGTTGATTCTTCTCTGGAGAAAAAAAAGGAGAAAGAGGAGGAAGTTAGACTCAATGATCCTTATGAGTCCATGTCAACTTGAGATATTCTATGATTCTATTTAGAAGATACTCTCAACTGCTAAAGCAACAGGCTCAACAGACCACAATGCAACCTTATTCTTCTGTCAACTCCTATTTTGCAGAATGTATTGAGTTTGTATGGCAAGGGTTTCGTAACATGGGGGCAACAGGAGTGGCTTCGTTGAGAAGCTGCTAGAAGCCTCCTCTATGTCTGATAGAACCAATGCCAGCTGGCTCCAAGAAAGATCCACCACTGGCCAAAGCCAAGACAATCAGCTGCAGTGGTAGTGCCTCTGTGATAACATATACCGGGGAAAAAAACCAAAACCTGTGGCAGAACAGGAGACAGTAGAAAGGAGGGAGAATATGTGAGAGAAACAACCCTGCAGACAAGGTCAGCAAAGGAGGGGGGAGGAGATGTTTCAGGCAGTGGAGCAGAGATTCCTCTGCAGCCCATTGTGATGAAACAGGAGCCAGGGCTAAAAGAGTTAACTGAAATATCTTGACCTGCTAAGAAACCCCAATACCTGTTTTGCTAGAAGAACATTTTAGGAGCACTGGTTAATATCATGTTCTGTTCTGCTCACTGGACCAAAGGCCTTATTATAGAAAGAATAGGAGTAGTACACACACAGTAATAAATTAGGTAAACTAAACATTTGAATAAGATCTAGAAGGCCCAGAGCCAGGATTTTGCAAGCTTGAAGAATTCAGGTCACCTAATTGAAGAGATCAAATTGAGGAAGACGTCCATGGCGACCACCAGAGGGATGAAGGCTTGAGGAAAAGACGCCCACAGTAGAAGACTGCGCATGTCTTTAAAGACTCCGCCCAGAGACTAACCTACTTATTAATATGTATGTTAAATGATGTAACCACGTATCTAAAGTGTATAAAATGGCTTGCTTTCGCACTTTCAAGTCGAACAAGTTTGTCCGGCGCGAACTGGCTTGCTCCCAGCATTGAATAGGTTTGCTGGCAGGACTTGTGACCCTGTGGGGGACCCACGCTGGAGCAGTCTGCTCCTCAATGACTGCACCCCATCAAAGGGACTCACACTGGAGCAATTTGTGAAGAGTTGCAGCCTGCGAGAAGGACTCACATTGGAGAAGTTCATGAAGGACTGTCTCCTGTGGGAGGGACTCCATGCTGGAGCAGTGGAAGAGTGTGAGGAGTCTGCCTTCTGTGGAGGAAGGAGTGGCAGAGACAATGTGTGATGAACTGACCACAACCCTCATTTCCCGTTCCCCTGTGCTGCTGGGGGCAGGGAGGGAGACAGAATTTGGGAGTGAAGTTGAGTCTGAGAAGAAGGGAGGGATGAGGGGAAAGTGTTTTAAGATTTAGTTTTATTTCTCATTATCCTACTCTGATTTGATTGGCAATATTTTCAGTTAATTTTCCCCAAGTCAAGTCTGTTTTGCCCATGATGGTAATTGGTGAGTGATTTCTTCCCATTCTTATTTCAACCCACAAGCCTTTCATTGTATTTTCTCTCCCCTGTCCAGCTGAGGAAGGGATAGAGCAGCTCTGGTGGGCACCTGGCATCTAGCCAGGGGCAACCCACCACACATTCTAAGCAACAGCTCAGATGTATATACATAACATCACTGAGTTAGTCAATACATATCCTAAGAATATCATTTTTCTCCTTCCTTCTCCTCATATCCTGTCTTTCTTCTTTCCCTAAGTTTTCATCTCCTGAAAAGATAAACAAGTTTGACAGATGTATCTTTAGTTGGACCAAGTCTCCACTTTGAAGTTCTCACCAAAACCAGCAATTTCCTGGTGCACTGCACTGGCATGTTTCAACTAAAATTAAAAAGGGATTCTAAAAGTACCTCCGCAGAGGAAAAATGGTAGGTGCAGCCATTTCTGAAAACCTCTGCTTTTCAGTAACTTCTTCAGCTCTGTGGTAGCAATATTTACATATATAAAGAATAACATAAACATCACTGATCATCTCTAAACAGTGTCTTGTCATATTATAGAAAGAAATATAAAAAGATGCAATGATCAGAATGAATCTGCTTTCAAATTCTAAACCTACTTGTGTAATACTATCTCAGACAGAAATGGAGGGGGAAAATAGTTACTGAATTTAGAAAGCAGTATTAAAAGACATTGACTTGAAGGCCTTGAAGGTAGGATACCCAATTAAAGAGAAAGAAAATAATGCTGGGAAAAAATATGAAAGAATACAAAGTTAAACATGAAGAAAAGACAAGCCAACATCATCTCTAAAAGCTAAGAAATTAAGTGGGCTATGAATCCCAAGGAGCACAATGGATTGCAGTGTTTATTACATAAGTGGTGCACAGCTCTTCAAAATATTCTGGCACTTCCTAAAAGCGATTTTAAAGCATGTATTTTAAAATGGTATGTTATGAAATGTTAGACTTTTAGCAACTCTAAGTTCACTATATGATTAAGATGTTGCATATTTCGTTATCCTTGCTGCTATAAGGGTCCAAGAGTCTCAAGTGACATAGCCCTCTCTATATCCGCATCTTCCACGAGTATCACATCATAATTTTTTAACTGGGAACACGTATTAATATATACAGAACACATTTCAGAAACTCACTGAAACACATTGGAAACAAAATATCTCTGTGACTTGGTGTATTGGGTCTGGCTAAGATGGAGTTCATTTTCCCATAGCAGCCCTCACAGTGCTGTGCTTTGCATTGGTAGCTAAAAAGGTGTTTTGGCTACTGCTGAGAAGTGCTGGCACAGCATCAGCGCTATCTCTCAACATTCCTCCCCCATCAAGGGGCTGGGGATGGGTAAGATCCTGGGAGGGGACACAACCAGGCCAGCTGACCCAAACTGTCCAAAGGGATATTCCATACCATATGATGTCAGCTCAGATAGGAGGAGGAGGAGAGAGTTTGTGCACATACAATCTTTCACTTTTGATTTAGTAAACTGCCTTATCTCCACCTAAGAGTTGTTTTCCATCTTATTTTCTCTCCCCTGTCCAGCTGGGAAGGGGAATGAGAGCTGCTTGGTGGGTACCTGGCATCCAGCTAAGATCAACCTGCCACACTTGGATTTTTATTATTTGCAGAAAAGGCGAGGGGAGAACCACTCCACATTTATTTTTGCTTATCTGAAAATGTATCACAGTATTCTTACTATTAGGTGTGATGCTTGCAGAAGTTAGGTGTGAACTTGCAACACTTAAAATGCTGAGCCTTTAAAATATTTATTAACTTAGGGACAAGTTTGCTACAACCAGAAATAACTGCTAATGACTCCAGTTGCAGATTAGATAAATAAAAATATGATGGTTGTAACAAGAGTATGGAAAAGAATATTATCTGCCTCCCAGATGCTAAGATTTTAGAAATACTGGTCAAAAAGCTGGAATCCCAATTAAGGATTCTGTTACAGGATGAAAATTGTGTGAACAATTTTCTTTGCATTTCTGTGTGTTTCACCTTGGCATGGCTGGGTGCAGGTAGTAAAAAATGCTGCGCCACTAATATGGCTGCAGGCCTTGTGCCAAGATGCCAAGGAGTTTTGACAGGTAAATAAAGTTTTCTCATCTCCTATGACCACCTGTTGTGGTCCAATTAGCAGTGGACAGCAGAGCATGTTTTCCTTATGTAACCAATGTTGTGTGAACAAGAAGCTGAGCATCATGAGCACTATATAATCTGTCTTTCTCCTAATAAATCCGACATTTGCCTGATCATATTGATCCTGGAGCAATCTGTCCATACCCTTCCATCGAAAGGATTCAGTGGCATCCACTCTTGAAATAATAACATCTTTTTATCTGGTCATTAACTGATTGTGTATCACATCTCCATTTGGGAGCTCAGACCTCTAGTTGAGCACCCAAGGAATTTTTTTTTTAAACAGGCATAAACTTAATGGAAAAGGGCTCCAAACAAGTGTTTGTTTTAAAAAACGAGATAGAACAATATTTACTCCTTTAGATAAAAGTTTTTACTTTAACATAAATTAACTGCTCTTAAATTATTCCAGAATGAATAGTTTTATTAGAAAAAATTTAAAAATGTGCTACTGCAAAACTGCAAAGTATGCAGTAGCAATTAATTCCACGTCGTATGGATCCTCTACAACTATTTTTCTTCCTCATCTTGGATCTGTTTCTACTTGCAACATTCTTCTGGCTTACTTATAATTGAGACAGAGATAAAAATGCCTATTACAAAGAGTAGCAGTTATTAATTGATGTGAAAATAAACTGGTTTGTGTGTACCTTATGGAAAGCAACAGATGACCAGGTAGGGGATGCTGAAATCATGAACATGAGGTTTTGTTACTCACTTTGCTTCTCCACACCAAAGAACATAACAGAAACTGCAAGCGTTTCTCAAGTAATATTCTAACTGCACAGGAGAGTTTGTCCTGGAAAAAGAGATATATGAAATTATTTTAAACAACAGAAGCATATTTTTAAGTGTTACGCCAAGGTCTTGGAGTTCTAAACTTGTGGGTTTTTGCACATTTTGATATTAATGAAAACTCTTATATTCATTATGCTCCTTGATATTATTTTGGTTGCCAGTGCTGCTCAATCCCTTCCCCTTTCCCCAGAAAGTTCTAATAACAGGTAAAATTATTTAAAATTGCAGGAAGCCAATATTCCCAACAGCTAAGAAGCAGATTTCAAGTATAGGTGGAAAAGTAAATTGAAGTGAGGGATGAAACATTGATTCAGTAGGTTTTCTGGAATGTATGAAAAAACCCTTACTTCAGAAATACCTAGCAATACTCATCATCCATTGCTTCACTTGCTTAGAATTGCAATGACAAAGAATATAATTTTTTTTTCAAAGAAAGACATTTCCTGTGGAATAAGTAAACCACTAACATAAGGAAAAGAGAAACCTGAGACCCAAAAGAGAAAGAGTAGGTCATTCTATTGGTTTCTTTTCTTAAACATGAACTACCTTTAATTACAGAAGGATCAATTTACACAACTGATAGTAGTACAACTGTACTGACTGTAGGTACTATTGGATTGATTACCATGGGAAAGGAAGGTTGTACTGAAGTCAAATACACAAATATGTTATACCATTTTGTCTGCACCAAGTTCTGAACATTAACAGAGAATAAGAAGTTGTAGTTTAGAGATCTTGATGGATAAAGCTTGCACTGTCTCTTGATAACCAATTTTTTCTTTGCTGATAGTATTGGTGCTAACAAAATAGACACTGAGATTCTCCAAGAAGCAAATAGTTCCTACATGTTAATTTCGAATTAGTATTTCCTCAGAAATATCATGCATTTTGAGTTAGGTTCCTGGTTCCCAAACTCCACACGTTTAACAGAAACTTCTCTTGTCCTGCTCAGTTCCTGTCATAGGTTTGAAAAGAGATGTCGGAATTTTTTCCCTAATGTCCATTCCCCCTCCAACCTATTTCTTCCGGGATGGGGGGAGGGGGGGGAGGGGGACAGAGGGAAACTGCACTCGCTGGGCAGCGAAGGAAGTAGGAGCTCTCGGGAAACGCGGTTGCCGGATGGCACAGTTGGGGAGTCTTTTGTTTGGAGGTTTTTGGTATTTGTTGGCCAACCGGACAGAGCGGGGAGCCTGGTTTTGGTCGCCTCCTTTTCTTTTCATGAGAGGAAGGTTTTTTCCCCCACCTCGCGGAGAATGACTGAGAGACCGACCCATCTCAGAGTGAGGTATTCTGCCTTCGGGACTGCCTGGGGAAAAAGGACTCTTTCATTGTGAAACAGGAGGCCAGGCCCAAAAGAGTTAACTAAGAAATTTGGGCCTGCAAACAAGCTACCAACATCCAAAACAATCTGTGCTCATTCTGTTCTACTTACTGGACCAAAGCTTAAGAGAATGTAATAGGCCTAGAGGTAATAAATTAGAGATGCAGTAGGATAAGGTAGACATTTGAGTAGAAATAGGCCAGGAGCCAGGGCTTTTTCCAAGCTTCAGTGAGCAGGTCAAGAACAATGGAAGAGAAGAAGGGTCAGACTGAGGAAGATGAGTTTAAGCCCCCAGATCCATGGAGGAAGGGCGGAAGTACCCCGAGGACTGAGGGCCAAAAGAAGCACTGCCCCAAGCCCCGCCTGAGCTCCACCTATACTCTTCCTATTATTAATATGCATAGATCGATGTTGTAATCAGTTGAATATGCATTTAATCACATCTGAAGATTGTATAAAAATGCTGATTTTGTGTGAAGCCTTTGAGCAAGTTTGTCCAGCACGAGTTGACTTGCTCCCAACGTTGAATTAACAAATACCTTGCTGCTTAAAGATAAAAAGTCTCTGAGCAGTTTCTCAGATCGATCTTTCGGATTCATTTGGCGACCTGCGGCAGCACGCCTTCTCCACCCGGCTGCAGAATCCCTCGGAGGCTCGGGACCCCCTTGGGTGCCCTTGGGTAAATCTTTTTACCCGAAGGGGCTCCCTTCTTCAGTGGCTTCTTGCAGGGGCTGGACAAGAACACTGCCTATTGATAAAAGGTATTTGTATCTGGTTTCTGGTTTTGTTTATTCTGGTTCTGGTTATTCTGGTTCTGGATACCCATAAGTCGAAGGCAGGATGCCGTCTCACAGGGGACACGAGAGAGGACGCTCTTCCAGGGGAATATCCCCTCTGGTCTGGTCTGGTTTTGTTTCTATTTGGCCAAATATTGTTTATTTTGAGGGAAACAAGGTTGTTTTGTTTGTTTTCGGAAAAGTTATTGTGTACCTGATATACCCTGCTTACCTTGAAACATCCAGGAGCACATAGTTAAAGGTATTATCATGCTAAGAGTTGCTATATGAGAGGTAGTGCTGAAGAGTTAACGATAAGCACACCACTTTGGATAAGACCTAGAATTAAGATTTGTCCATTTTGCAACTGTTGGTTATATGTACGAGCCTTGTGTAACAGATGTAAGGTTTGCCTCTTCGACAGACAAGGTTGGGTCAGAACCAGTGTGCATATTGTAGAAAAGAGGGACACTGGAAACAAGAATGCCCTGAATTAACAGGTGGAAATACAGGCACAAGAGGGGCTGTTGTTGCTTACAGAGTACTGAGTGAAGGGGGGGGGCGGCAGGCCAGTGTCTAGGGGACCTGCGGCGAAAAAATTAAGCTAGGGGAAGAAAAAGAAGAATTAGATTTTGTGAATTGATACCAGGGCTACATTTTCTGTTTTGAATCAAAAATTAATACCTAAAAGTGATAAATATGTTTAAGTCATGGGTGCCACTGGCCAATCATAAAAGCTTTCTTTTGAAACCCCTGAAGTTCAAAATTGGAAAATCTGGGAGCTGTAACAGAATTCAAACAAGGTAAAATTGAATTTAAGGTAAAGGAAGAACAATTAATAGCAGCTCTGAGTTTAGCAATGAGCTATGTGGAGCCAAGCCAGGATAATTCAAATGTCAGTCAAATTTCAGATCAGGTATACCCAGGAGTTTGGACTATTGAAACACCAGGAAAGTCGAAAAGGGCAGTTCCCATTCAAATAGAATTACGGTCAGGAGCAAACCCAGTAATTAGGAAGCAATATGCACTGAGGCTGGAAGATAGAAAAGGAATTGAACCAATAGTAGATAACTTCTTGAAATTAGGGCTTTTTGTAGAGTGTGAATCAGATTTCAACACCCCAATTTTACCAGTCAAAAAGACAAATGGAACATATAGATTGGTTCAGAATTTAAGAGCAGTAAATAAAATAGCTAAAACATACATGCAGCTGTTGCAAACCTATATACCTTATTAACAATATTAAAAGAAAATCTAATTTGGCTCACAGTATTAGACTTAAGAGATGCCTTTTTTTCTGCTTTCCCTTAACACAGGAAAGTCAAAGGATATTTGCCTTCAAGTGGGAAAATCCCACCACAGGAAGGAAAACTCAGCTCATTTGGACAGTGTTACCTTAAGGGTTCAAAAATATTTCCACAATTTTGGGGAATCAATTAGCTAAAGAATTGGAACAATGGCAGTCACCACCGGGAGAGGGTGTACTTTTATAATATGTGAATGATCTATTGATTGCTACTGAAAAACAAGAAGAATGTGTCCAATGGACAGTAAACCTCTTAAACTTTTTGGACTTAAATGGTTATCGAGAGTCTCAACAGAAAGCTCAGCTAGTCCAGGAGAAAGTCATGTACCTGGGATATGAAGTATCGAGAGGACAATGATCTCTGGGGACAACAAGAAAGGAAACCATCTGCCAGACACCAAAACCACAGATGATGAGAAACTTTCAAGCCTTTCTCGGAATGACAGCTTCATTCCTAGAAGGAAGAATCTCGACTGCACCTGTCGTGCATGACTGCCTGGAAACCATTGAAGCAGTGCACTCCAGCTGCCTGGACCTTAAAGAAGCAACACCCCTGGATGCAGAAGACTGGTTTACTGATGGCAGCAGTTTTATAAGACAAGGTGTGAAGATGGCTGGGTATGTTGCGACCACCACTACTGAGGTAATCAAATCAAATCCTTTGCCCACGGGAACCTCAGTCCAGAAAGTAGAACTGATGGCTCTCATTCGAGCTTTAGGATTGGCAGAAGGAAAACAAATTAACACCTGGACTGACTCCAAATATGCCTTTGGCATAGTTCACGCTCACAGAGCAATTTGGAAAGAAAGGGGACTTTTAACTCTTCAAGGAAAAGTTGAGAAATATGCTGAAGAAAGTCTACCGTTCTGTACAACTTCCCTCTCAGGTGGCAATTATGCACTGCCGAGGACACCTGAAAGGTAACACTGTCCTGGAAATAGGAAACAGAAAAGCTGATGTAGAAGCTGAATTAGCTGCTGCAAGAAGTAAAGAACTATCAGTAGCAGCTTTAGTGCTAGAAGAACTAGACACAGATCAACAGGTAGAATATCAAGAAACAGATTATAAGTGGATACATGAAAATGAAGGTATTAGACAATGGGTGAGGTTAACTAAAAACAGGTCGGTTAATACTATTAGAAAAATTAGTGTGGTAATTTGTAAAAGTAAAACATGATAAAGCTGTTGGGGCTTAGACTCACTCTATTAGCATTTAAGGACCAGAGTAGCAGGACCAAATTTATTTACCACAATAGAGCAAGTCACATCCCAATGTGAACTTTGTCTGAAATACTGGAACAAAAATACACCAAGGGGCAATAAGCAAAGGGTATTTCCCAGGTGAAATTTGGCAAATTAATTTCTCTGAGCTCTCAAGAAAAGGGGAGGGGGGGGTTCTGTTATCTCTTAGTTTTGACAGACATTTTCTGGATGGCCTGAAGCTTTCCCATGTAGAAAAAATGAATCAAAAGGAATGGTTAAAGTCTTGTTGAATGAGATTATACCACAGTTTGGAATGCCTAAAAGCATCTCTTTAGATAGAGGTTCACACTTTTGTGCACGAATTGTACAAGCAATAGGTAAAGCACGAAAAATCAATTGGCAACTGTATATGCCCTACAGACTCCAAGCAAGTGGGCAAGTAGAAAAGATGAATCATCTCATTAAGCAACAAATTGCTAAAATATGTCAAGAAACAAATTTTCATTGGTATCAAGCTTTACCTATTGCTTTAATCAGGCTAAAGATCAAAAGAGAAACTGAGTCCATTTGAAATTCTATTCGGCAGACCCTACATGATGCAAGCTATGAATTGTGAAGCTTTAGATCAAATCAGTAATCAGTATGTGTATGATCATATTATGGCTGTAGGAAAACAATTGCAGAAAAATGCTACAGTGGTGCTAGAACACCAACTCAAGCAGCCTGATTGTAAGTTACATCCATTCAATCCTTGTGATTGACTATATGTTAAGAATCTTTCAGGAGATCCACTGTGAGAGAAGTGGGATGGACCCTACCAGGTGCTGATGACCACCTTCACAGCGATCCGGGTGAAAGAGAAACCCACGTGGATCCACTACCCCTGAGTCAAGAGGGTTCCGGAGGAAGCATGGACCTCGGGAGAAGAATCATCTACTATCAAGCCTCCTCAATGCTGATCTTTGGACCGATAAGTACATTGGTGTTTGATCAAATTCTTGCCCAAGAATCATTATGGGCTCAAGCCTACAATGAGAGTTCTGGTCTACAATTTTATATAGACCCAGAACTTCCAGTTCACCCAGGCAAACTGAACCAATACAGTGCATCTGTTATAGTCCTCCAAGGAATGAGGGTACTGAATAATTGGTAAAATCCTGGTACCCCATACGATGCAAGTGTTTTACTAGGCACAGATTAGATGGTCACCCAAAATTGACGTTACTGTGAAATGTAATTAGTGGGTGATCAATGTTGGCACACCTTCACTCTAGATAAATCAGTTTCTGTGATGTGTCAGTGGACATTCAGGGAAGGAAATATAACCAGGAGATTTCCAAATACCAAATCTCCTACCACCCCATTGACTAAGACCACCACCAGTTCTACATCTCCTTCTTTAACCTGTGAGTGTCCACAATTTAACTTTTGCTGGACCTTACATGATTAGACACTCAAATGAGCAGAAGCTGTTGTTAGATCCCACATATTCACTGAAGAGGGTTCAAATAAACCTTCAGGTAAACATATCAAACATACAAAAAGATTGTCAGCCCTGTATTCAACAAAGCCTTAAAGGCTGGCACGCAATGGATGATGGCCAGATCCCCTCGTACCAGAATTCAAAGAGATGTAACCAGATGGTTTGGCACAGGATTAGGTGTACTAAACACCATAGATAATGAAGTGTTAGTGAATAAACTAAGTGCCGTCACTTCTGATCTGAGAAAGCTTAAAGTCCCTTTAAGGTCATCTTTGCTCACTTTGGCTCTTTGCTCACTTTGGCAGAAACACAATCATTGGCAGTTAGGTTGTTAACATTAGTAGCTAACCACACTGCAGGGGATTTTACCAAGATTATCGACTATGCTGATATCATCCATGAAAGGTTTGCACTTGCAATACAATGTCTCCAAACTCAACAGTGGGTACAATCTGTAGCTGCAGGAATATTAAGGGAAGGAACCTCAGGAATATTACCACAAGAAGTAAGAGAAATAATAGCTAGAAACAGTTCTACTACACAATTTGAGAAAAATTACCAAGCGTGGTGGCAGTTAGTGAACTTCACTTACAACCCTCAATATGAACAAATTGAAGCTTATGTACTCATGTCCTAGTTAGGACAACTGAGACCAGTTCAGCACTGGATGGGTGTAACCCAAAACTGTGTATTCTATAGCCTTCCATGCCATTTCCCAGAAACTGCTTTCAGTAGACTATTTACACCCTCTGCCCAGAGCAGCCTGATTCCTCAGGCTACAAAGTAGGTGTTAAGAGGTCTGCGATATAGAAGGGTGCCTCCCTGTTCCTCACACCCTTTGTGAAACTCCCCTCCCTGAGGAAAGTACTGAGTATTCCTGCCTGAACTGGAGAATATATAATCTTGGAGTATTGGAACTTTTTTACCACTTGTGGGATCCAGAGGAAGACTGCAGACCACCACTCTCAACCAGACTGCAGACCACCACTCTCGATTGGACTGCAACCACCACTTTTCAACCAGACTGCAACAGCACTTTCACCAACAGTTTTTCCCCTCTCCTTTACTTTGGACTCGAGGGCCCCAAAGAACACCACTCTGTTCATACTCCAGGGTGCTGGGTTATACATTTGGGTTTTGTGGGTTAAAACCAATTGTTTGTCTGTATAATCGTACTTATTGTATTATTTTATTAAATTGTTATTCTGACTTATAATCTCTCTTTTGGGTTGAGTTCATTTTCCCCTGCTGGTTTACCTTTAAACCAGCACAACTCACTATCAGTGCAGCCAAAGAAAAGACCAATTTTCCTATCCTGACATTAGGAGCCATACACCAAAACATAATTGTCAGACCCATTGACCATAATGTTTGGGCAAGTTACGATCACACCAAGAAAAAGTGGCAGTCAGTTAGTACTGAGGCATGTACTCCTAAGGGACAATTAGGATATATCTGTGAAAATGCTGTAGTAGAGAATGAAGATTTATGCTTAGATACTGAGAATAGTCTGTGTACCTTTGAGATGCTTCCCCATGCTAAAGCCCAATCACAAGTCTATTACGTAGGAAATGGATGTGCATGTGTTAGGACCTTTTGTGCTAATTTTACCATAGATGCTTGTCATGAAATCACGAATGGTACTAATTTTTGCATATGTAATTTTACTCGAATCACAGGCTGTGACTTTGATTATATTGTTCCAGTGACTACTAGACAACTGATTGAAGCTGATTATATAATGTATCATGATGTGCCGAAGTTACAGATAGGAATGAACATTAATCTTTTTTAAGCAATGCTTAAACATCCTGATATAGAAAAACTGGTCCAGAAAGTAAACAGAATGACTAAGCGAATGCTCTGGCAAGTAGAACATGACACTGAAAACAAAAACTGTTTTAACTAAAGTGGAAAAAGTAGGAGAGCACCACTGGTGTGACATCTTTACAGGGTACTCCCCTACAGCATCACAAGTGTTTCACTATTTAATACCAATATTATGCAGTAGGATAAGGTAGACATTTGAATAGAAATAGGCCAGGAGCCAGGGCTTTTTCCAAGTTTCAGTGAGCAGGTCAAGAACAATGGAAGAGAAGAAGGGTCAGACTGAGGAAGATGAGTTTAAGCCCCCAGATCCATGGAGGAAGGGCGGAAGTACCCCGAGGACTGAGGGCCAAAAGAAGCACTGCCCCAAGCCCCGCCTGAGCTCCACCTATACTCTTCCTATTATTAATATGCATAGATCGATGTTGTAATCAGTTGAATATGCATTTAATCACATCTGAAGATTGTATAAAAATGCTGATTTTGTGTGAAGCCTTTGAGTAAGTTTGTCCAGCACGAGCTGGCTTACTCCCAACGTTGAATTAACAAATACCTTGCTGCTTAAAGATAAAAGTCTCTGAGCAGTTTCTCAGACCGATCTTTCGGATTCAGTTGCTGTCTGTGAAGCTGTCTGTACATGCCTTCAGCAGGGTCTTCCATGCCAGACAGGTCAAAACTGAAGGGTCAGATAAAATGTCTTCATGGGCAGGATGAGCTCGCTAGCCTTCTGGCAATCATCCTAGGAGAAGGACAACTCTAATTCCAAACCTGGGCAGATGGAGCTCGCTTAGCCCTGTAAGACCATCCACCCAAGAGAAGGATACTCTAATTATACCTACATCCTGAGGACCTCACTGACACCGTCCAAGCTTGCTAGGTCCTGGCAGATGAACCTTAGGAGTAAAGGGTGGGTCCAGTTCTGCGCATACTGCGTCTCACCTAAAAAAATCCATTGCGCAAGCTCGAAGGCTATACCCACATCTATAAAGCCCTGAAGCGACAGGCGAGGGTCAAAACGGCAGGTGATAAGGTGCACTGAAAGCCGCAGAACCAACCCTGCATGCAGGAGGTTCAGGACGTTGGTCATCTGAGACTGACCCCAGAGATGACAGTCCCTTTTGGCAGCACCCTGAATGACCAAGCAACCTTTTTCAAGGAGAGCACTGCTTGCTCCACTTGGAGACGGGCCTAGAAAAGATGGTCTAACCAAAGCTCATCTCCCCCTTCACCCAGTTGGTTAACTGTGGCCAATGGGCATCTTCTAATTGCGATCAAAGATTAAAAGACAAAGGCATACACCTGCCTTCAAAGGTGTACCCAAATTGACACTAGCATGCTGGAACATCAGAACCATGCTTGATACTGCGGATAGTGGTCGTTCTGCCCTAATTGTCCACAGACTGTCACGTCTCAACATCGACATTGCTGCTATCAGTGAAGTTCATCTCCATGAGGAAGGCAGTCTTAGAGAACATGGTGCCGGTTATACACTCTTTTGGTCAGGTAAACCCAGAACCGAAAGGTGTCTCTCAGGAGTTGGCTTCATGATCAAAAACTCTATTGTCCCTAAACTCAAAAATCGACCAACAGGTCATTCTGATCGCATTATCTCCTTATGCCTTCCACTACACAACAAGCAACATGTTGTCCTCTTTAGTATATATGCCCCAACTCTCCAAGCTGACCCTGCCGAAAAAGATAAATTTTATATTGACCTGCACCGCCTTACCCAAAAGGTGCCTGCAGATGATGAGATCATTATCCTTGGTGATTTCAATGCCAGAGTAGGAAAGAACTTTGAAGCCTGGAAAGGAGTATTAGGCAAGCATGGCATTGGAAACTGCAACTATAATGGTCGACTTCTGCTGGAATTCTGTGCAGAGCAACAGCTCACCATCACTAATACTATCTTTCAGCAGAAAAATAGTCTGAAGACAACCTGGATGCATCCTAGATCCAAGCATTGGCACCTCATTGATTATGTCTTGGTGCGACAGAGAGATGTTCGCGATGTTCATCATACCCACGTGATGCCTAGCGCAGAATGCCAAACAGACCATCAACTTGTGCACTGTAAACTTAACTTCAACCTTAAGTTCAAACCTAAAAGGGGTGGTATCCCAAGGAGGAGACTCCAAGTTAACAATCTTCAGTCAGCCACAGTGAGAGACAGCTTTCAGGCAAACCTTCAAACTAGGCTCGAAGATCATTCCAAAGATCCCTCTCCTGAAACACTTTGGCAACATATTAAAAATAGCATCCTGCAATCCTCTGAAGAGTCCTTAGGGTTCTCCTTTAAGGAGAAACAAGGACTGGTTTGATGAAAACAATCAAGAGATCCAGGAACTGTTGAGGAAGAAGAGAACTGCTCATCAAGTACACCTTGCTCAGCTGTCTTGCCATGTCAGAAAAGCAGCCTTTCGTCGTGCATGCAGCAAGCTCCAAAAGAAACTTCGTGACATCCAGAACAAGTGATGGATCAATCTAGAAGGAAATATTCAATTATGCGCAGATACAGGTGATTACGGAGGCTTCTATGAGGCCCTGAAAACAGCATATGGGCCTACATACCAGGTCCAAAGCCCTCTACTCAGCGCGGATGTCCAAATGCTTCTGACAGATAAAATCTCCATTCTGAACCAATGGTCTGAACACTTTCAGACTCTCTTCAGTACTAGCTGTGCAGTGCAAGACTGAGCAATTCAGTCCATCACACAGCAAACGGTGAAGAATGAATTGGACACTGCCCCTACTATGGGAGAAACTCTTAAGGCCATACAGCAGGTGAAAATTGGCAAGGCAGTTGGGGTTGATGGAATTCCACCTGAAGTCTGGAAGCATGGGTGCCTTGCACTCCATGCTAAATTTCACGAGTTTGTGGTGCGCTGTTGGGAACTAGGCGAACTACCATCAGACCTTTGAGATGCAGTCATCATCACTTTGTATAAGAAGAAAGGAGTTAAATCAGACTGTTCTAATTACCCTGGTATTACTCTGCTCTCCATTGCTGGCAAAATCCTGGCAAGAATACTTTTGAACAGACTAAAACCCGCTATAGCAGAAGGAATTCTACCTGAAAGCCAATGTGGTTTCAGAGCCAACAGGAGAACCACAGACATGGTATTTGTTCTCAGACAACTGCAAGAGAAGTGTAGGGAACAGAACAAAGGTCTCTATGTAACCTTTGTTGACCTCACCAAAGCTTTCGATACTGTGAGCAGAAAAGGTCTGTGGCAAATTTAGGAACGTTTAGGATCATAGAATCATAGAATCATAGAATCGATTGGGTTGGAAAAGACCTCCGAGATCATCGAGTCCAACCCTTGGTCCAAATCCAGTCCATTTATTAGATCATGGCACTCAGTGCCACATCCAATCTGCGTTTAAAAATCTCCAGGGATGGTGAATCCACCACCTCTCTGGGCAGCCCATTCCAATGCCTGATCACTCTCTCTGTAAAGAATTTTCTCCTGATATCCAACTTAAATTTCCCCTGGCGGAGCTTAAGCCCGTGCCCCCTTGTCCTATTGCTGAGTGCCTGAGAGAAGAGACCAACCCCCACCTGGCTAGAACTTCCCTTCAGGTAGTTATAGACGGTGATGAGGTCACCTCTGAGCCTCCTCTTCTCCAGGCTAAACAACCCCAGCTCCCTCAGCCTCTCCCCATAGGACTTATGCTCCAGTCTCTTCACCAGCCTTGTCGCTCTTCTCTGGACCCGCTCCAGCACCTCAATATCCTTTCTGAACTGAGGGGCCCAGAACTGAACACAATACTCAAGGTGTGGCCTCACCAACGCAGAGTACAGGGGAAGGATCACTTCCCTGCTCCTGCTGGTCACGCTATTTTTGATACAGGACAAGATCCCATTGGCCTTCTTGGCCACCTGGGCACACTGTTGGCTCATGTTGAGCTTCCTGTCAATTAGTACCCCCAGGTCCCTTTCTGCCTGGCTGCTCTTCAGCCACTCTTTGCCCAGCCTGTAGCACTGCATGGGGTTGTTGTGGCCAAAGTGCAGGACCCGGCACTTGGCTTTATTGAACTTCATCCCATTGGAATCAGCCCATCTCTCAAGTCTATCCAGATCCCTCTGCAGAGCCCTCCTGCCTTCCAGCAGGTCGACACTCCCTCCCAATTTAGTGTCATCAGCAAATTTGCTGATGATACACTCAATCCCCTCATCTAAATCATCAATAAAGATGTTAAACAGGACTGGGCCCAACACTGATCCCTGGGGAACACCACTGGTGACCGGCCGCCAGCTGGATGCAGTTCCATTCACCAGCACTCTCTGGGCCCGACCCTCCAGCCAGTTCCTAATCCAGGAGAGGGTATACTTGTCCAAGCCATGGGCTACCAGCTTTTCCAGGAGTATATTATGGGAGACAGTGTCAAAGGCCTTGCTGAAGTCTAGATAGACCACATCTACAGCCTTCCCCTCATCCACCAGGTGGGTCACCTGATCGTAAAAAGAGATCAGGTTGGTCAGACAGGACCTGCCCCTCCTAAACCCATGCTGGCTGGGTCTAATCCCTTGTCCATCCTGAAGGTGCGGTGTGATTGCACTCAGGATGATCTGTTCCATAACCCTGCCAGGCACCGAGGTCAGGCTGACAGGCCTATAGTTGCCAGGGTCCTGCTTGCAGCCTTTTTTGTGGATTGGAGTGACATTCGCCAACCTCCAATCATTTGGGACCTTCCCAGAGAGCCAGGACTGTTGGAAGATGATGGAGAGCGGTTTGGCAAGCTCTTCTGCCAGCTCTCTCATCACCCTGGGATGGATCCCGTCTGGTCCCATAGACTTGTTGGGATCCAGCTGGCTCAGTAAGTCGATAACTACATCCTCCTGGAATACAGGAGGGCTATTCAGGTCTCTGTCTCTGTCTATCTGCTCTAGAGGCCAGTTGTCCTGAGGGCCACCTGTCTTACTGCTAAAAACTGAGGCAAAGTAGGTGTTAAGTACCTCAGCCTTCTCCTCATCTTTGTTAACTATATTTCCCTCAAAGTCCAACAGAGAACTGAGGTTTTCCTTGCCTCTCCTTTTGCTATTAATGTATTTATAAAAGGACTTTTTGTTATCCCTAACTGAATTAGCCAAATTAACTTCAAATTCCACTTTTCTTTCCCTAATTTTTTTCCTGCATGACCTGGCTCTCTTTGTAAATTCTTCATAAGTAACCAGCCCTTTTTTCCACAGTCTGTAAACTTTCTTTTTATCCCTGATTTCTTTTAGAACCTCCCTATTTAACCAAGCCGGTCGTCTTCCCCTCCGGCTGGCCTTTCGGCACACTGGTATAGCCTGTTCCTGTGCGCTCAAAATTGCCTGCTTGAAGCATGTCCATCCCTCCTGGACCCCCCTGCCTTTAAGGGTTGTTTCCCAGGGTATGCCTTGAATTAGTTTTTTGAATAGGCCAAAATCTGCCCTCCGGAAGTCCAGAGTAGAGGTTTTAATGATGGCTCTCCTTACATCCCTGAGGATTGAAAATTCAATTATTTCGTGGTCACTATGCCCCAGGCGGCCTCCAACCACTACATCATCCACCAGCCCCTCTCTGTTTGTAAACAGTAGGTCTAGTGGGGCCTTACCCCTGGTAGGCTCATTTACCAGTTGATGAAGGAAATTATCCTCTATACACTCCAGGAACCTCCTTGACTGCCTCTTCTCTGCAGTATGAAGCTCCCAGCAGATATCCGGCAGGTTAAAGTCACCCACAAGCACAAGGGCTGGAGCTTTTGAGACATCTGCCAGCTGCTTGTAGAATAATTCATCTCCTTCATCATCCTGGTTGGGCGGTCTGTAACAGACACCCACAAGGATGTCAGCCTTGTTGGCCTTCCCCCTGATTCTGGTCCACAGGCACTCAACCTTGTCACTGCTGACCTCAACTTCAACAGAGTCAAGAGATTCTCTAACATATAAAGCCACCCCTCCACCTCTTCTTCCCTGCCTGTCCTTTCTGAAGAGCTTGTAGCCCCCCATAGCAGCACTCCAGTCGTGTGCGTCATCCCACCACGTTTCTGTGACAGCAACTATGTCATAGTTTTGCTGCTGCACTATGGCTTCCAGCTCCTCTTGTTTGTTTCCCATACTGCGTGCATTGGTGTACATGCACTTCAGCTGGGCCATTGATTTTATTCTCAACTCGGGCTCTACACCCTTAGGCTTTTTTCTGGAGAGCCCAGTTGCCGCCCCTTCCCCCTTCAAACCTAGTTTAAAGCCCTCCTAACTAACCCTGCCAACTTACGGGCTACAGTTCTTTTGCCCTTCCCAGATAGATGAAGCCCATCTGGTTTGACGAGACTAGGCAACATGGAGTTTGCCCCATGATCAAAAAACCCAAAATTTTGACGATAGCACCATCCTCTAAGCCACCTATTGGTAAGCTGTGCTTTCCTAAACCTCTCCTCATTTATCTCTTCATTCATCCCAGCTAGCACAGGAACTGAGCCAATTACTACCTGTGCTCCTGTCCCATGAAGTGATCGGGTCAGAGCCTTAAAATCTTTTTTAATTACCCTGGTACTCCTATTATTGATGTCATCACTTCCAACCTGGACAACCAACAGCGGGTAATAGTCTGAGGGTTGAATAAGTTTAGGAAGTGTTTTTGTAATATCCCTCACCCTGGCCCCAGGAAGACAGCAAACTTCCCTGTCGGATGGGTCAGGCCGACATATAGGGCCCTCAGTTCCCCTCAAAATGGAGTCACCAACTACAATAACCCTTCTCTTTTTCCTTTTACCTGTAGTTGTAACAGATCCAGTAGACCGGGTGTAACCAGAAGACCTTGTAGACAGATCTTCCTCCTGACTGTCCTCCATCAGACTTTCTGAAACCAGGGCCATATACCTGTTTTTTAAGGGCACCCTGGCAGGTGAAAGGGGTCGAGAGGGGGTGTTTTTGCCTCTACGAGCAGGCACCTGTTTCCATTCCTCCCCATCCATATTGTCCATTCTGTCTGCCTGATGGCAGGGGGGGCTGGGCTTCACCACCTCCTGCTGGGCTTCTTTAGGAATCGAAAGGGTGTGACTCCACCAGTCAATTTCCCTTTCACTCTCCCTTATACTCCTTAGCCTTTCCACCTCTTCCTTTAGCTCTGCCACCAGACATAGCAAATCATCCACCTGCTCACATCGTATGCAGGTGTTTCTCACGCTGTCCTCTGGTAGCAGTTGTAGGCTCAAACAGTCTATGCAGCCAGAGGCCTGAGTGGCTGCATCCTTTTTAGAGGGTTCTGTCTGTATTGACACCCCTCTACTGGTAATAGGAGCAACAGCTTTCATTTTTTTTGGAGGCATGACTGCCTTGAGCTATGAGAAAAAAGCCGCAGAAATACCTTAGGCTTCTGCCCTGCCTGTTTGCCCTGCCTATGGGAACTGCCGTGCAAACTGCCGTGCCACGCCCCTGTTTGCCCACTCCTGTGTGGGGTGCGTGAGCGAAGGTCGCTCACGCTCTCTTGGAGGCTCTTATTATGCCTCCCTATCACCTGCTAATGAGCCTGACCCCTCCCACTCACCTTAATCGGTTCCGAGGAGGAGCCAAGCCTGGGCAGCAAATGGCCTAGTAGCTCTCTTGGAGGCTCTTATTATGCCTCCCTAAGTTGTCCTCCTAAGTTCCTTAAAATGATCATCTTACTTCATGAGGATCAGCGCGGCCAAGTCAGATATGGTGATGCACTTTCTGAGCCCTTTCTAATTACCAGTGGTGTGAAACAAGGCTGCGTTCTTGCACCAACCCTATTCACAGTCTTTTTCAGCATGATGCTCCAAAGGGCCACAGCAGACCTTGATGAAGAAGATGGTATCTACATTCGATATCATATTGATGGAAGCCTATTCAACCTAAGGCGACTGAAGGTCCATACTAAGACCTTAAACCATCTTGTCCGGGAGCTGCTTTATGCTGACGCCGCCGCCCTTGTCGCCCACACAGAGGTAGCTCTGCAGCGTTTAACATCCTGCTTTGCTGAGGCTGCTGAGCTTTTGGGGCTGGAAGTCAGCTTGAAGAAGACAGAAGTCTTCTATCAACCTGCACCTCAGGAAGCCTTCCATCTTTCCCATATCGCCACTGGCCAATCAGAGCTCAAATCAGTCCAGCAGTTTAATTACCTAGGTAGCCTCATCTCCTCGGACGGTAAGATTGATGGAGAAATAGACAACAGGTTAGCAAAGGCATATACAGCTTTTGGAAAACTCCATAAAAGAGTTTGGCGAAATAAACACTTGAAGAAAAGTACAAAGATCAGTGTTTACAAAGCCATAGTGCTGTCTACTCTTTTATATGGATCCAAATCATGGGTCATTTACCCCCACCACCTGCGTCTCCTAGAACGCTTCCATCAACGCTGTCTTCGTACAATCCTAAACGTCCAGTGGTCAGATTTTGTGACCAATACGTCTGTTCTAGAACAAGCAGCAGTCACAAGTATTGAGGCCATGTTACTGAGAACACAGCTGCGTTGGGCAGGACATGTCTCCCGGATGGAGGACTACCACCTCTCTAAGATTGTGCTTTATGGTGAACTTGCCACTGGCTGCCGCAAGAGAGGAGCCCCAAAGAGGAGATACAAGGACTCCCTGAAACAACATCACAGCCTTGGCCATATTGATCTTCATCACTGGTCTACTCTGGCCTCCAGTCGGGAGGCCTGGAGACACACTATCTTTGAGGCTGCTGCTTCTTTTGAGAATGCATGCAGGATCACTCTAGAGGAGAAAAGACAATGCAGAAAGAACTGTCTTGCCGATACCATCCAAGGAGTCTTTCTGCTGTGCCTTTTGCAACCAAACTTGTCTATCTCGCATTGACCTCTTTAGCCACCAGCGCGCTTGTAGCAAATGTGGGTAGAGCCCTTCCCAAATCTTCGTTTGCGAAGCCTAGCCATGATGGTGAAGCCATCGGCTGCTGGCTGCTGCGGGTCCACGTGGCTGCCAGCAGCTGTTGAACTGCCAGGACAGTCCTGCCTTCCCCCCTCCTTTCCCCTTCCCCCCCCCCCGGGTTGCCGCGGGTTTCTCCCCCCCACCTGGGGAACTGGGACTTTGTTTTGTTTCTTCTGAAAGTTTTTGATTGCACCTTTTGTTGTTTATTTAGATTTTTTTAATAAAAAGCTGTTCTTTTCCTTTTCCACACTTCCACCTGAAGTTTCTTAATTTCTAAGTTGTAATCTTGTTAAACTAAGACAGCTCCTTATAAAAACTGCTGAGCAGAAAGCCAAGTGAATCTAAGCACACACTCCCAAGCATTCATGCAGTCAAACAAAAAAGTGCATGACAATATGTTTTCATATTCCTTGGACTAAAACTACTGCAGAAGACTATTAGACTAATTACCGTCTGTATACCAAAATTAACAAGAATAAATTCAGCCCTTTAAACATCCATAAAAAAAAAAATCCCAATGATATATCCTAACACAACAGTTTGGAAATAAACTTGTACTGGCCAACACTACATTGAGATGCCCTTATTATGATTTCATCACCGATAAAACAACAATTTTCTCATACTCTGTAACTCCAGTCACTAAGGAAAAGCTGGGCCCAAATCCTACAAAGAATCAAAACTATGCCATCAAAAACAGCAAGCACATGCACTCATACTTCATCAAGGGAAAAAACCAAAACATTCACCACCACACAATTTTGAATACAATATTGCTAGGATATATGTGGGCAGCTGAAGTAGCCAAACGACCTACATCCATACAATAAAATTTAGATGACGTTTGCAAAAATATAAAATTCCATAACATGATTTATACATAGTCACACCTAGACAGATCCAGGTACGTTCTGGACCAAGGCCACTAAAACATTAAAGTAAGCATAAAATTCTCCTTTTTCACTGAGAAAATCTGGGTCCTCATATACCTCAGTGCACAAAGACGTGAAAAAATTCTCACATACTGATGCTAGAAGCTAGCAGAAACTCCTCAACTACTTTCGTCTAAACAGTATCATGGGTAGGCTTCGCGAACGAAGATTGGGGAAGGGCTCTACCCACATTTGTTACAAGCGTGCTAGTGGCTAAAAAGGCCAATATGAGATAGACACGTCTGGTTGCAAAAGGCACAGCAGAAAGACTCCTTAGGTGGTATATTCTGCAAGACACGATTCTTTCTGCGTTGTCTTTTCTCCTCAAGAGTGATCCTGTGTGCTTTCTCAAAGGCATCAGCAGCATTAAAGATAGTGTGTCTCCAGACCTCCTGATTGGAGGCCAGAGTAGACCAGTTATGTTGATCAATATGGCCAAGGTTGAGATGTTGTTTCAGTGAGTCCTTGTATCTTCTCTTCGGGGCTTCTCTCTTGCGGCAGCCGGTGGCAAGTTCACCATAAAGCATGATCTTAGGGAGGTGGTAGTCCTTCATCCTTGAGATGTGTGCTGCCCAGCGCAGCTGTGTTCTCAGTAACATGGCCTCAATACTTGTGATTGCTGCTTGTTCTAGAACAGACGTATTAGTCATATAATCTGACCAGTGGATGACCAGTGGATGTTTAGGATTGTGTCTAAACAGTATATGGTATGAGAAAAAGAGGTGGCGCGCTCCAAAATATGCAAGTCTTGTCACACACTAGCAATGGCAATGCAGTAAATACTTTTTAAGATCCCAACTCTAAGAATTTTACAACTTTTGTTCAGCTAGTGGTACTCCAATTTCACTGGAAAACATCACTTCACTTGAAATAACAGATTCAGCACCCAGAGACTGTAGGAACCTAGGACTTGTTGGCCTTCAGTGCCTAAATTGTACTGTCAAAATAAACACCACATGTTGTTGCTCCAATTTAACAGAAAAATTCAGACAGCACGTCCTGGTGTAAAGCAACACAACAACAAAAATATGGGAGCAAGACCTTGTCAAATCCATCAGATTATTGTTCACAAACATCTACATTCCGTTGCACAGAATAAAGTAGTGAGCCATGTCATAGGTTATATGTCAATAGATCTTGGTCCGTAGAGAAAAGAACACACACACACAACAGGGTGATGAGACAAAGGGATGTCTGCTGCTCCAGAGAAGCAGCAGCTTTTATTCAGTTTGCTTGCTTCTACTTTGCCACACACACACAATATAAACATATTCTTGCAAAAACACCCAGGAATGTAACACCTGCACACAGTCAAACAGCTTCGCCCTTGTACTCCTTAAAACTCAAGGCTGTGTCCATGGAAACATCCAATTAGCCTTACTGTTCGCATGGGAAAAGGCCTAACTCTCTAATATTTTAAACTCCTCAAGCCCCACGGATTTCATGGAGCTGCCACTTCTCCCCACAGAGCCACACTTAGATGACTAGGAAAACCTGCACCTTCCTGGTCTTAGAAACCTTGGAAAGGTTAAGCCTCCTTGCGAAAAATAATTGTGATTTGTGAAACAAATGGGTGATTACATCAAAATAAAACAAACGGATTGTAAAACTTAATTACACCCCCATAAAGAAATAAAACAGACCCTTACAAGGTCAAGGGGCCCTAAAACCTCCCTACTATCCTAAGAATAAAATATGGTAGAACTTTAAATCTTTTAGGTGCCTGTTCATCCAAGAATGCATGAATTATGACCAGTTGTAGAGATAACCATTTAGCTTTAGCTGTAAGAAAACCCATATATTAAATACTTAGCAAAAAACTGTAAAATGTATATGTATATGATATAATTAATATGCATGAAGTAGCTAAGATAAACGCCAAATGTACACGGTAGTAGGTGTGCAGATTTGGGAAATTTGTCCCCATTTCTGTCACCCAACCAACTGCTTGCTTTTACCATATAAAAAACTCCTATTCAAAAACTTATAGAAACTCGAGACTTTGTTTATCACACTCCTTTTCTTACTTTGATTATCAATGCTTGCTCTTTTTATTTTTTAAATTAGACAGTTTCACTTTACTTTTTTTTTGTCCCATGGTTCGACCAATTCCGCAAAAGTAAAGGGGAGCATCTGGAGAAAACAAGTAAAGAAGACATCACAGAGTAAGGAAAAGGTAACACTAAGGTGGAGATATCTGGACCATGTGGTAGCCTCACCTCCTGGATTCGCCTGCAGGCTCGCTGCAGCATCTCCTCTTACCCCTTTGGTCGCAGCTCACTCAGGCTCTCATAATACTCTTCAGGGTCATCAGTTTCAGTGAAGAGCACCTGCAAAAGAATCTTCCAGCTGCAGGTATCCAAGCTGTGGAGCAAATAAACTTGCAGTTTGTAGCAGAGAGCATCCATCTCCTGCTCGGATAGCTCCGGGGCTCCAAACAGCACTGTCCACACGCCCAAGGGCTCCTCAGGGAAGGCAGGTAGGTAAGGTTCCAGCTCCGAATTCACCGAGCACAGCTGCTGGTGCACGGCCGGCAAGTCTTGGAAGGAGAAGAGGCTGGCCCATCTGCACTCCTCCTCTATGGGATCCCTGTCAGGAGCGGCCGACTCAGTTGCCTGCAGCGGCGAGGGCGGCAGCGACAGTAAGACGGTCGCCTCCTTCCCCAGTTCCAGTACTTTTATATCTTCGGCAGCACGTGCCGCCTCCGGACCCCGCAGTGGCCTCCGAGTCGAGCTACTCTTAGCATGCAGCGGGATCTTTGGCAGTGCCTCGGCCACCACGCTCCGCTCAGAGCTTTACAGACCCACCTCTGCACGGAGGTGCAAGGAGCCGGGCATCAGGATAGAGTCTGGCCCCCAGTCAGGCCCCTGCTCACTGTGGGGATGCCGCCCTTGGGGACAGCTCTGGCCTTGGGGTCAGTGGGGCTGCCGCGGTAGAACTCATGGGAGCCGCTGCGCTGGCGTTGCACCGTGCGGTTGTGACAGGTGATGGCAAACTTGCCCTCGATCTCGTTCCAGGCCACGATGAAGACAAATTTGTGCTTGTCTGTTGATGGAAGGGTATGGACAGATTGCTCCAGGATCAATATGATCAGGCAAATGTTGGATTTATTAGGAGAAAGACAGATTATATAGTACTCATGACGCTCAGCTTCTTGTTCACACAACATTGGTTACATAAGGAAAACATGCTCTGCTGTTCCCTGCTAATTGGACCACAACAGGTGGTCATAGGAGATGAGAAAACTTTATTCACCTCCCAAAAACTCCTCCTAGGCATCTTGGCACAAGGCCTGCAGCCATATTAGTGGCGCAGCATTTTTTACTACCTGCACCCAGCCATGCCAGGGGAGAAATCACAGAAATGCAACAGAAACTGTTCACACAATTTCTGACCTATGACAAATCCCCTTTTTTGTTTTTGAACAGTTTGATTTGCATTTCTGTAATACTCCTTATTGTACCAATCATATATCAAGAAACATGATTACATATAACAATAATAGTACATTAACAAACTTAACAACTTAATAACTTCAAGGTTTGTGCTCTTAAATATTCTTAAAAGTGCTTTTCTAAATATAGGATTTATTCTTGAAAATCTTTATTCAGTATAAAACACTTATGGAAATGGAACTTAATTTATTTTTGTTATGTGTCTTCTGTGTTTATTTAGAGATGTTTGTGTATTTGTTGGATCAAAACACATTAATCATCATGCACTCACACACACATACACACATACAAACTCTCACAGTGGCCACTGTCAGCATCCATACAATCATACTTTTGAATTCCATATCAGTGTGCTTCATGAGTCAAAAAGTTATAATTCCTTAGTACCTTATGATGTTAAAGCTTCTTAACCAAATAGATAAACTTTCTTTTACTAATATATAGTGAATAATCTAAAGTTCACACAACACACTTTCTTAAATTCTAAACCTCTATAATTATGTGCTTCTTCAAAAAATTGTGCTCATAATACCTAAAAATTGTGTATTTGTAATACTGAAAAAACTGTGCCCAAAAATTGTGCTCTCAATAAGACCAAACACTGTGTCCTCTTGGCAATTCACTGTCACCTGCAACAGCAACAACACTGATGTTGTTTTGAAGCTCTGTTTTGAAGAACCAGCTTCTTTCCAGGGTTTCATTTATGTGTAGATAATCAGAGAACACCTGTGGACAAAAAACTTAAAACATATGAAACACTTTTGCAAATCAATAGAGGAAAACTGATATCTCTCTTTCCCCCTTTTCTTTGTGCGAAAGTGTGTTAAAAATTCTTAAATCACTAATGTCTTTACTAAATACTCTCATGCTAATAAGTCTAGACTTATAAGAGCTGTATTCTACAACAAACTCCACTATACTAATTCTATTATTCAATAATTCTGAAAAAATTCTGGGAATGTTGCTGACTTGTTCTAAACTCCAGTATTATTTTCTTCTTCATCATCATCAGAACGTATGTCTGAATCTGAAGAAGTGTCAGTCTCTACAGACAAAAGGGGTTTTATTGCTGCAGTTATAGCATCAACCAAATAGGCTGTTTTCTCTTGATGGACTATTTTTGCAGCAGCTTCTAAAAACTGGGCTGTAGCAGCACCCTTAGGTAGTGTACTTAAAACTCATTTTGTATTTTCATTAGCATTATTATAGGCCAGTATATCTAAGAATTTTGCTTTCATGTTATTATCTATGTCTGGATCTGAATTTATTGACTCATGTAAACGATCTACAAATTGATCATACGGTTCAGCAGGTCCCTGCTTGATTGAAGTACATGGGGGTCCTGACTTTGCATCTCTTACACTTAGCAATGCCTTGTAAGCTAAATCCTGACTAGTTCGTAACACCTCATCTGGAAACTGTGCTTGTACATCTGCTTTTTCATACTGACCAAGACCCATGAGTGCATCAGAGGTAACACCGAAAAGAGGATGCCCTTGCTGTCTGGGTTGTGCAGCAGATGCTGCACAGCTGGCATTCCATTTGCTAAAAAATTGTAGCTGTTGAGATGGAGAAAGCAACGTGTTTATAATCATACAAGTATCATATGGTGTCAACAAATGCGCAGAAAAAAGATGTTGTATTATTGATTGTGAATAACTGGTTTTTAAACCATATTGTGAAATAGCTGCCTTTGCCTCTTTTATGAGCTTCCAATTTATAGCTTCCCAGGACTTATTTCCTGCATTATCTACAAATACAGGAAAAGCACTAGATTCCAAGAGCTTAAAATCTCCTTCAGAGGCAGCAGCCTGTATAATGTTTTTCCAATTCTGTTCTGGATTAACTCTTACCCCCCCTGTTTTCCTCCCTCCACCCGGCAAGGCTGGAACCCCTAAACCAGAAGTTCCCACCCCGGGCATCCCAGGAGAGGGGTTTGGAGGAGGCAATGCCGGCGCTGCAGGCAAAGCTGCAACCTGGGAAAAACCTGGATTTTGCGGCACGAACTGTCTCTCTGTTAAATGAGACTTAAGCTCTTCGAAACAGCGTAACAAATTGTTCACTTGATCTTTTGTTGCAAGCATAGTAATCTTGTCGCTTTTATCTTCCGGGCTCTCCTTCTCAGAGGGTGAGTTGGCAGATGGGAGCAGGGAAGATCGCTGTTCCACGTTGTCTTGATAGTGTTTCTTTCTTTCTCTGCTGCAGCATTGGTGTGAAGCTGGCAATTTCTCCTGCGGCAGTTTCAATCGGGGTAGCAGCAGCTTTTTTCAAAATAGATCCGGTTGCTATAGTAGCAAGTTTCTGAGGGTCTCTTCCTGGTTCAGAGGCGTCAGCTCTTGATGACGTAAATTCAGGAGACATGGTGCTTCCAGGCGGTAGCGGTGCAGCGACATCTAGTGGCGCGGAGGCTCCCAGTAGCTCTGTTCCGGGCGACGCACGCTCAGAAGCAGTTGATGACTCACTGCCCACAGCAGGCGCAGCTGAAGGAGGGGCTGCTGGCTGCGCAGGCTCAATAGAAGATGGTAGTGCTGGCAGAGCAGGCGCAGTGAAGGGCGGTGGCACTGGCAGAGTGCCAGTGTCGCTCTCTGCTGCTCCTGCATTTCTTACAGTCTCTGCAGGCACTAGGACCTCCCTGCTAACAGACCTATTGGCTCAGAGGCACGCTGCAGTCTCACCAACTCCCAACAAAGTTCCTTGAGCAATTATAAGTTTTCGCTGTTCCGTACTTAAGTCTTGCAGTGATTCAACTATCAGACGCCAAATCGGAGGGTATTTTTTAGCGTCCTTTGATCCCTTAGAAATCTCGTCCCATAACTCTTCCTTAATAGCATCCCACATGGATACCTCAAAGGCGGCTTGAGTGGACGGAATTAGCTTCTTAGCTCTCACCCAAACTATTAACCCTTCAAGGGCTTTTTTATAATAATTTGGCTCTCTTAGAGAGACTATATATTGTAGGAGCCTTTTCACTACTTCTTCATCTTTGGAAAGTGTGACCCCCATGCTCTCACCAGTTGACTCACCGGATCAGGGCGAGATTTGAATTTTTGCCGTGCACGGCCTTCTTCACAGCACCGGGGCAGTGCTGCCTGTAACAGCTGCTTCCTTCGGTGTAGGGGCGTGTCAAGGTGGCACAGAGGATGTGCCCAGGTACAGAGCCCAAGGAGCATGCCCCAGAGTTAGTAAACTGGTTGGTTAAGAAAGTCACATGATATGTAAGGATAAAAGAGCGCGTGAGTTTGAATAAATCCTCTTTGTCCACACCATCGCACGAGGAGCATCCTTCATTCCTTGTTATACAAGGGTCCCATGCTACATATGGCGATCCGAAAGGGACAATTTTAGCTTATATTAAGTGAGATATTTCACCCTGGATCAGGTATATAAGTGGTAGTTTCCGGTTATCAGGTCTATTAGTTTGACTTGGGAATCTTTGACCACAAAAAACTTTGACGTCAGTAAACCCCGTGGTCTTAGTGGCATCTAAGAGACGGACAGTTAGTTAGAGAGCTCAAAAAAGATTAGGTAGTGCACGGAAGAAGAGAAGAAAGAGTTAAGGAAGAAGCCGAGAGGTCAGAGCAGGCAACCGGAGAGAGCGGAGAGGGTCAACGCAACATCAAAAGCGGTGAGTCTGGGATGCACCCCGCACGCCTAAGACTGTTCTCTGGGCGAGACGTGGCTGCAGCTCGGAGACCCGAGCTGCGGAGCACCTTAAGAACGTCAGGGAAAAGCCTGTTGATTCCCTAAGTGTCGGTCATCTGGTAAAAGCGGCATCCCGCTACCGACTACTCTGGATCACGTGCGAGAAGCGGTTTCGCTGCCGCCCGTACCATCCCAGCCCCACCGCGCGACCCCCGCATTGCCTTTCTGCCCAGCGGAAAGCGCAGAGCTCCGTGCCCGCTGCACCGCCGGCCTGGCACCTAGTGCCTGTTGCCTAGCAACTACTAAAACCATAGTTTGAAAGTACCCAGGAAACGGTCGAGCCAAGCAGTGTGCTGACCGCCCCCTGCGCCGTCTTGGACACCGGAGGAGGCTGGCCACCTCCTGCCGACCCCTGCCTGTCTGTGACGACAGTGTAGACCCTCCAAGCTGAGGAAAAACCTTTCAGAAACCGCGGAAACCCCAAAAGAGCTTTTCGCCGCCGGCCCGGCGCTAGGACCGCCCGCCGGCCCCGCGCCTCGCGGCGCCCGCCGAGCCGCGCGCGCCGAGAATGAGCCGCGCGCGCCGAGGCTGCCCCGCGCCTGCTGACCCTGCCCCGCCGCGGCCCCGGCCCGGCCCCGCCGCTGCCCCGAGCACGCCGCCGGAGCCGGCCGTGCGGGTCCTGCCCCGGCCCCGCTGTCCCGAGCCCACAGTTTGCAGCCTGCACCGGGACACCAGCCACCAGCGCCGGAACCCCACGGCCTGCCATCACCGAACCAGCATCTGCCGAGCCTGCCCCCGCGCCGAGAGTTGCCCAGCGCTGCAGCTGCCCCCAGCTGTGCGCAGAACCGCCCGCACCGCCGGAGCAGCACAGCGCACCCCTCGTGCCGCAGCCGACACAGCCCGGACCCCCCAAAGACGCAGAAAAAAGACTGCAGTTAGCCCAATCTGCTACAAAAGGACTCAAAACGTGTGCTCCCAGCCGCTCGAGATAAGGTAACATAAGACACCCTGTTTCCATAGAAACCTCATGATACATTGAAGCAAAACTCAGACTCTAGCGTTTTGCTAAACTTTGCAACATAAAGCAGTTTTACTCTGATATACTCTGCCTGCACGAGGCACACAGGGAAGAACAAAACAGCCCACACCACACCCCCCACACACACACTGCTGAAAGCAAGCACAGCACAACATGATAACACAAACTCAGGGATCATAGCGGGAGACACGAGAGCCACGTAAAACGAGTCGCTGGGAAGAGACAGACACTGCCATGCGAACTTCTGACCCCCAGGTCCACACCAGGCAGTCCTGTTACAGTGATGGGGAGAGTAATTTAATGTATTCATCCCCTTTCGCTGCAAATGAACAGCGAACACGTGGGCAGGTATGGCCGCAGTCATTTTCCTCCCCCACACAGACTGAACTCCAACCTTTCTTTTCCGGCTGAGGAGCCAGCCCCGCCCCCCACTCGCTGCCTGCACCGACCACCATCCCCCCACAGGGAACCGGTTTTGCCGAGACCACAAGGGGGGAGGGATGGGAGGAATGGGGGGAGGGAGAGAAGGAAGGGGAGAAGGAGGGGGAGAAAGAGCCAAACATGGTTCCAACGGGAGGGATCAATAGGGCACAGGGGGAGATTTCAGCTAACATGTGGGAGTAATGTCTGGACAAGGTAATTCAAATGGAAAACCTGAAAATTAATCAGGCATGCCCAGGCGATATGAGCCTAAGCCAGCCCCCTCAGAGTCAGGCCTTGTATGAGGTCACAGAAAACCTGAGGCATTTGATAAGAGGTTCTGGTCTGTCCTTAACCAATATTTTTAAATATTTGGAGGCATTGAGTCACATCTACCCACTCACTACATATGACTGGAAAGAACTGATAAAACTAGTTCTCAGTGACACCCAATATACAGTCTGGTTAGCTGATTTCCAGAAAAATTGCTCTATTCATATTAAATACCTACAGGCAGACACCATGGCACACCAATCAGGCGAGAAAGCAAATTATAATTTAGATTCACAATCAAAATACCATAAAGAGATAGCCAGGCAAGCCCTTAAAACTATGGAAAACATTCTCACTGCTGATCCAAATGATTATCTGTCCAACAGTAAAGAGTTACAAGGTTATACTGAGTTAAATTTAAGATGTTTGGACCAGCTGCAGTCGACTTTAAACAAGCAAATTGAATACAATGAAGCCAGAGAGATGCTGTACAAGCATTTGGCTTTTGAAAGAGAAAATGCAAGAGCTTTGCAGAGCTCTCCTGCAAGGGAGAACTGTGACTTTACTGAGCTGGTGCAACCCTACCAAAAGGTTAACTCTGAGAAGCAGCTACCTGCCTCTCTAGCTGCAGCTTTAGATGCCCAGATAAGAACACAGAAGGAAGTCAGACACACAGCTAGTTGTTTTAGTTGTGGAGAAGTGAATCACTATCAGGAGAATTGTCCCTGGAAGCCCCTAATTGCAACATTCCATAAACACCCTAGCAGCAGAGAAATGACTCAGTTGTACCAAGGGTGCCATACGCAAAACAAAAGATATGCTACAAGCATTGTATTGCTTGTAATAGCGTTGCTAGCTGTACTCTTTTTTAGCACTACTGTTCATGTGCAAAAGAGAAAACTACTTAAGACAAGCCACACACCAATAACCAGCCCCCAAATTAACCATGTACCCTGTACCCCAAAGAAAGGTGACAGGTGGAAAACATTATAGATGTTAACAGCAGAACACGCAGTCAAAACACATGCAGAAGCCTTGCAGATTGGACTGCCTTTAGCTATAAAGCTTCTAGCAAATTTGTCACAAGTGGTAACTGATTCAAAAAACCATTCCTTTACCATTCTCCATCACCCTGAGGATGCCCAAAAACCCCTCTTCCCCATCATGGTTTTAAGCAGTGCACAAACTATCCAAACTTATTGCTGGGCTGCACCTCCTCAGGAGATGCAAAATACCTCGATGAAGTATCAGACAGCCATAATACATCATTATGCAGAGGACACATTAATAACCAATGCCACAAGAAATGAACTGCTAATTGTTCCTGCTGTTTTAACCAAAACTGCCCAAGGTGCAGATCTTCAGTTTGTTTCAGGAAGAGTCCAACAACCACAACTCTGGACTTGCCATGGACAAGACAACACAGCAAAAAAGCTCTACACAGGTGACACAGCTCGAGGTAAAAAACATTTATATTTACAGGAGTTGCAGAAACCTCAGAGAGCTACCAGTTGCTTAAAACCGGTTTTAGCCATAAACAGAGGGAACCTACACCCTCTCTTTGTGTTGCTAGGGGAGAACTCCAACTTAAAGTCTGACGAATTGCTAGCTGCTGAGGCAAACCAAATGTTAGAGAATTATACCGAGGTAATGAAAAGCAAACAAAACAGGAGAGATCCTGAAAAGCAAATCTGCCTAGTTTTTGTTTCCAGCAGGTATGAAGCATTGCAGCTTTGTTTCAATAGGATCAAACTGAGAGAAGCCGCTGTTGGTTCTAAAACAGCTCTTTCAGTCATACCCCACCACCTAAATCTGTGTAAGTTGCTATTGAGTTTGTAAGCTTGTCATTTAGGGCAGAGCACGACTGAGGATCTGGATGGAAGAAATCCTGCCTTTACCAACATTCCAGCTTTGAAAGGACAATTTGGATAGGATGACAGCTGAGGACGCTGGATTTCAAGATGCCCTGGTAAGTTTTGGTGGTAATATTTTAATCCATCTCCTTAAGCACAGATTGTGGCAGAAATCAACAGTTTACCTTTACAGGCCACACCAGATGCAAAACTGAACCAGTGAAAGGCCTCAGGGCCTTCACACATGCATCTAGGAAAACACGATATGCTGCAATAGACTTAAATAAATCCTGCTACGGAACAGTGAGAAAACTACAAGCCATGAACTAAGCTTTTGTATAGTTCTGGACTGATTGTCATTACCTTGGGAAAATTTTAAAACAATCCTTTGATGTTATGATTGTGCTCATTATGCTATGAGGTTGATAATCTGTTTTGAAAGTTAATTTCCTTGAGATATTGTTAACCCTTACCTGTTGTTTGAAATGCGTTCTGGTTGGTTCCTGTGAGTTACAAAAAGTAAGATTTGTATACAAATGCACACAAAATCACATCCTGAGACGCCACAGCCAATAACTGACAGAAACTGAAAAACTGCTAAAGCAGCCATGTTTAACACTATACCCAGATTTTTAAGGCAAACAATTGCCTCATTCATTCTCCATCAGAATACAGGTTCTCTAAGAGACCATTCAAAATAACAATCAATAAAGCTACATCATCAAAGTATGCCACACTGTCAGGAAACCACCCTAGAGAGTTAATAGCAAATGAAGCTTGGCGATCAGAGATATACATTTTTGAATTGGACATATTGAAATTGTACATGCAAATAGATATACATTCACAAAACATAACTGCTACTACATCCACTAGACAAAACACAAAAGTGTAAAACACATGAGTTAGTTGCTTAGCAAACCTTTGGTACTCTAAAATAGATTAACATTAATAATAAGCAGCTAAATTCCTATGAAATAGGAAAATTCTCACGTCAAGCATTTCACACTAATCCATAAAACAGTAAAAACACATATTGAAACACGTGCTAAGTTTAAACAAAAGGGGGGAGAACTGGTGTAACCTGTAAGAACATCTGTAAAAAGCTATGTATGTTATCAATTTTTGAGTTGTGACAGTGCTGAAAGAAGCAGGTCTGAAAAGCAGCACACACCTCAGGCGTTTGTTTCTCCCAAGTTGCTAATCATAGTAAGATTTGATTTCAGGACGATGGATGAGATACCTAGGTTTGTGACATGGAGAGAAAGCTATGCCTAAAAGTTATAAGAAAGAACTCAAGCAGGTTTCTTCCAGGTGTGTAAAACCCTATTCAATTATGTGACCACAGCAGCAGGAACCAGAGCAATGCAGAAGTTTGGAAAAGAGTTATGTTTTCAAGTTTACATTAGGAAATGACCAACGTGGTGAAAAGCAATCTCTGGAATGTGTGTGTGTGTGTGTGTGTGTTCATGTGTGTGTTCAGTGTACGGTGGCCACCGATGTATGATATGAGTGAATGAATGAAAATAGTTGTGTGACTGGTCAAATAATAAAAAACAAACACCTCACAAATAACACTACCTCAGCCACAGGTCGCTTTTAAGGAATTGTAGTTTGCTAAGATTACCCTGTTCTTAAATAAAGTTTGAAATCCCCAGTTATAAAACCCCTCAGATTAAAAAAGTTATAAGTTTATACACAGTTAAGATAAGCCCCAAGTTAATAAAGTAATTATCCAAGTTGCACTACCCTATAGGAATATAAGAAGGTTTTAAAAAGGTTTACATTAGAGTTAAGAACTGAGCAAAGCAATGTGCTGGATCACTGCAGAGCTTAGTAGTTTTATAATGTTCTGATTGTTAAAATTGTTGTTTGCATTGTTGTTTGCATTTTTGTTCATACTGTTTTTGTGACTTCTTAATATAATTAAAAGAGGGGATGTGTAGGGGCGTGTCAAGGTGGCACAGAGGATGTGCCCAGGTACAGAGCCCAAGGAGCATGCCCCAGAGTTAGTAAACTGGTTGGTTAAGAAAGTCACATGATATGTAAGGATAAAAGAGTGCGCAAGTTTGAATAAATCCTCTTTGTCCACACCATCGCACGAGGAGCATCCTTCATTCCTTGTTATACAAGGGTCCCATGCTACACTTCGGCTCTTCCTGCTCGCCTCACGTCCCGAAGAACTGACAAACTTGGAGTCCCTGTGTTTCAGGCACCAATTGTTGATGGAAGGGTATGGACAGATTGCTCCATGATCAATATGATCAGGCAAATGTTGGATTTATTAGGAGAAAGACAGATTATATAGTGCTCATGACGCTCAGCTTCTTGTTCACACAACATTGGTTACATAAGGAAAACATGCTCTGCTGTTCCCTGCTAATTGGACCACAACAGGTGGTCATAGGAGATGAGAAAACTTTATTCACCTCCCAAAAACTCCTCCTAGGCATCTTGGCACAAGGCCTGCAGCCATATTAGTGGCGCAGCATTTTTTACTACCTGCACCCAGCCATGCCAGGGGAGAAATCACAGAAATGCAACAGAAACTGTTCACACAATTTCTGACCTACGACACTTGTCCCGCTCCTGGAAGGCATGAGGACTCATGGCCACCCAGTCTGCTCCAGGGGGCAGCAGCCTCTGCTTCGGGCAGCTTCTGAGGCAGCGCTGGGTTTGTATGCTGCAGCTCTAGCCCTGCTGTTAAAAATCCTTGTCAGTTCGTCACCTCAGTGGGGCTCATTGGCCTCTACTGCCCCACACACCAGCTTCCCTGACCATTCTCCACTAGTCTGTAGCTAGTGCATCTTTTCAGGACCTCTGCCCCCAAGCTGCCAGAGGGTTTTTAAGTATGGAGGTCCAACAAGGCAACAAATCCTCTTACAGGGAAATGATATGTTCAGAGGATTTGCTTCTGTTTTTCCTGTTCCCTAAAGCAGTTTTCTGCATGGTTACAGGAAAGGATGTGGTGCTTCAGCAGCTTGTTCAGTTGTATGACTTCATTCTGACTAGAGATTGAACCAAAGCATTTCAAAGACCAATTATCAAGAGCGCCTCACGGCATGCCATGCAGCAGAAGTTTGCACTTGTGGTTGGCTGCAAAAGCGCAGCATCTATGATGAGACCTGGAGATGAGAGTGTGGTCTAAATTAGCTGTTTGGGGCAATTCTGTAATTTTATAACAGAAGTTCACTGATTGTGCTGAGACATGGTGTTTTATGCTCATGTTGGCCTGTCCTACTAAAGAATTGGCAATGCCTGCAGTGCTCTTGAACATTTCCAAGTGTATTGCAGAGCACATAGGTTATAATAAGCCAGCATAGACAACTCTCATAAGCATGTCTCAAAGGAATGATTAATCACCTACTTTTCCAAGGCAGACAGTCAGTTTCTTGGTGCTCTTCAAGATAATCCATTTCTCTTCTTGTATAAATTGAAAAAATATTTCTTACTATAGCTATTCTGAAATACTTGCATCAAAAATAAGATCAGTAGACAATATGCATTGGCCCATCTGTGATATTGTTGTCCTGCTCCAAATTAGAGGAAGCACTAGGGAAATAAAAAATTCTCAATTGAGTTTGCCAGAGAAGCAGAGTGAGTCATAGCTTTTTTTTTCTAAAGTTATTATGTTGACTAGCATCCTGTCTTGTAAGCTAAATTATTTGAGGAGAGCGCCCACAATAAACACTGTGGCTACTCAGACACTGGCAATGGGTGATGCAGAGGACCAACCCGTGTCTGTATCAGTTGCCCCTATACACAAAAAGAAATGGACATGAAAGACAGCTTGTTTAGTAAAGGAGGATGAAGTGGGGCCATCACAAAAACATAAAGAGGCAGAAGAAGAGGTAACCACTTGATTGGGATAATGGGGCCAGCAGTTTGGAATTAGAGGGTAGGGAAACCAAGCAGCTGGGATCACTTTTTAGGAAAGGGGGCATTGACAAAGTGATTGGAAGAGGGACAGAAGTCCTTAGCTTCTGGAGTACCAAGTATCTAGGACAATGGGTGCCTCCAATAATTTGGAACTTCACCCCTGAACAAATGCAGAATCTGGAAAAACTAGTGAGATATTTGGAAAAAGTATGCTGTCACCCTGGCAATTCTAGAGACACAAATCACTGCAATGTGCTGGGGCCTGGCCCAGGCCTCCTGAGCCATGTTCAGCACTGCTCAGTATCCTCAAGGGTTCTCTAGATATGACAAGACAACAAGCCCTGTGTCTACTCCAGCCCCTGCGACAGGCCCTGCAACTGAACCAAAGAACCAACCTGCGCTGGTATCAGTCGCCCCTATACACAAGAAGAAATGCACGTGAAAGCCATCTCGTTTAGTAAAGGAGGATAAGGAGGGTGAAGCAGGGCCATCACAGGAACAGAAGGAAGAGACAGAACAAGAGGTAACCACCACTCAATGCCTATCCTTGAGTGAGCTGTGGGAGATATGAAAACATTTCAGCTGTCATCCAGGTGAGTGCATTACCACCTGGCTGCGCTGATGCTGGGATAATTGGGCTAACAGTTTGTAATTAGAGGGTAGAGAAACCAAGCAGCTGGGATCACTTGCTAAGGAAGCAGGCACTGACAAGGTGATTGGAAAAACTACACAAGCCCTTACCTTCTGGAGATGACTCCTGTCAAGCATGAAGGAAAGGTATCCCTACAAGGAAGTTGTTATATACTGCCTAGGCAAATGGACTGCAATAGAGAATTCCCTGAGGGAATTGGCTGTGCATGAGATGATTTATTATGATCTGAATAACATGCAGTTACACACAGATCCAGGCAAAGTTCTATGCTGTAGGAATAGTCGTGCTTTTGGAAGAATTTGTAACAGGAAAGCTAGAAACTCATTTTCACTTAGGAAGCCTGCAAAGTGCCTTCTCAAGAGGGTTAGATTTTTTTTTCCCCTTCTGCAGTCCAGAGGGGGTTCCAGAGAGAACTGTGTTATATCTCTCTCTGCTATGCTGGAGAGAGATAACCCTAACAGACATGTACAGAGGCCTTGGGAAGGCGGGGGAGAAAGACAGAGGATACTAAAGGCCCTGGAGAGGACGGGAACTTGCCTTTTCTCCCTGGGGCCCAGTGCTTCAATAGCACTGTGAAGTATTTGTAAGTTTCTCGTGTTCTGGCCTTCTAAATAAACTTTTGAATTCTTTCCACTGCCTTGGCATTTCTGGGGATACCTGTGTATCTTACTTTACATATACCTACAACCCACGTGGCGGAAATTTGTACAGAGCACACCAGCGGTGTACACCAACCCATTGAGAACATTAATTTGAAAAGACAATGGGCCACCAACAGTGGATGAAACCATTCGCCAACTCTGAATATGAAGATGATACCTCTTCCTCTTTTGTCTTGGCTGTGGAGAAATTATCCAGTAAACTGACCAGAAGTTCCAGCAACTCAGAGAGGATATGTGAAGGGGCCCAGACCCAGCTGTCAGCAAAAAAGAATTGGATCAATTTGAGCTATAAACCTTGGGAAACAAGGGTTAAAACGAGAAGATGCAAAAAACAAGCTCGAGAGTCAGAGACACATCCTCATAGAGGTACAGGCAATGCTCTAACTTTATTCCAAAAATACACACATTATCAAGGGTCCTACAGGGTTCACACGCTCTATTCTAACTTTCTATTGGTTACATTCACTTTCACACACTATATCTATAACTTTATTGGCTCTACTAGCCAAGGCACATTTTCAGGCCCCCCATCTTCTGGTTTCTCACACCCTGGATAACAGCCTCCTTCCTTGTTTTCCTCTATGCAGCTTTCTGATATCTGCTGCTCAAGGACACACATCTGCTGCTGGAGAACACAGGTCCCTGCCGTCCAACATGCAGGCCAGATTGTGCAAGCAGGCCTGATGCAGTATATGTCCTGCATCATCTAAGATTTTCTCAACAAAGGGCTGACAAAAATCCCATGATCTGAAGGAGCTGGACCCTTCTCACAAGACCTGTAAAAGTTCTACCTTATGGATTAAGCCTGGCTCCAGCAGAAATCAGAAAGGACTCTTGAGATAATTGTATCAGACCATGTCTAAACCCCTTTAGTCCCTTTCCCCCTATGTAATCTTGGTTGAGAGAAATATTTAACCCATTGGGCAATGGTAGTAAAAACTTGTGTAATTCTTCCTCCTCATGTCCTGCCCCCAAGACCCTTATATTGTGAAGTGCGTGTTCAATAAAATATTCCAGTTTTTACCCCATACTGAGATCGTTTAGTTTTTGGACCCCCACTGATATGTCCTACTCACCACCTGTATCTCAGTGATTGATGGCAGGCATCCTTTTGCTCAAAAGAGAGGGTGTAGAAGGTACGCATCACGGGGTACCCTGTTGTTTACCTGCAGGACCACAAAGAAGACACGAGGAAGTGGGACTGAAAACTGTACCTAGAGGAATGGGTATGTGAATTTCAGGTAAAAACAAACACAAATGGTTTTTTTCTGGGAAAATTGCTACTCCAGTCTCCAGTGGACAGTTTTCCAGGCAGAGTGGAAGGGTTGATTTTGCTTTTGATTCTATGGAAAGAAATTTTAATCCATTTCTACAAGAAGTGGAGAATCCTGTGATCAGTATTAGAGGAGCCCTGCCTCCAGCCTGGTAGAGGAGAGGGACAACCAGGTTTGCTGGACTGTGTGAATCATAGAATATCCTGAGTTGGAAGGGACCCACAAAGATCATCGAGTCCAACTATTGGCCCTGCACAAGACAACACCAAGAATCACACCATGTGCCTGAGAGCATTGTCCAAATGCTCCTTGAACTCAGACAGACTTGGTGCCATGATCACTTCCCTGGGAAGCCCATTCCAGTGCTCAACCACCCTCTGCGTGAAGAACCTTTTCCTAATATCCAAACTAAACTTCCCCTGACACAGCTGGACTCACAATATGGATCTGATGGCCTGGCATGTTGGACCCATAGGAATATAGGGCTCTAGTAGATACCAGTGCTTGGTGTACCATGGAGCTATGCAGGGATAGAACCCATCTGTATTTCTGGAGTGACAGGAGGATCCCAACAGTTAGAATAGAGTAATAGAATGTTATAGGTTATAAATCCAACAGGGGAATTTTTCTTCCCCTGCTCCACTGAGAGAAAACGGAGTGAGAGGGGATCTGGGGGGAAGGGGGTCAATTAGCCTTACAAAAGAATCTAACTGACCAGACTGCATTCCTACCTGATGGCCCATCAGAGGCTGGGGGGAGAGGGGAGGAGTTTTGGGAGGGAGTGGCTGTCTCTTCTCAGAGGGGAGAGGGCAGACTGCAGAGTTCTCGCTCTGGGACCCAGACAGGGGCCTTGCGTGCGTGTTTTTGGAGAGAAGGCCTGGAGGCCAGGTTTTCTGGCTTCCCGCCCTGGTCAGCCCTGACTGCTGGCCTCGACTTTGTGGGCAAGCTGTCTTTGTCTCTGATCTGGATCTGCTGCGTTCTCATCGGAGAGTTTTGTGCTCACCGGGAGAAGAAAGGGGGAATCTTGGGACACCGTCATCTGAGGACAACAGTGAGTTTTGTGGGGGTGAACTGTTTTCCTTTCCCCCTCTCTCCATTGGGGGAAGGGTCCCCATTCTCTTTTCGGCTTTCTCCCATGACCCGAGACCACCTCCCAGACCCCCCTCCCCATGTGGTGACCGCCAGAGCCCAACAGCACCCCCTGCAGGTCAACACAGAGTACTGCAGGCTCTGCACCTCCAGCGATCCAACAACGTCCCCTGCCAACTGTGATTCTGCAACAAACAGCTGGAGCTTGGTGAGGGGGGAGTGTTCGGGTCCCCGAACACTCCCACAAGGGAGAGAGACTGGTTACTTTCCAGCCTGAAAAGGCTTCTCCTGGACTAAAGTTAAAGGGAGGGGCTTAAAGGACTGAGAGAAGTGTAATATATATATAGTTGCCTTTAGTTTGTATAGTATTTATTTGTGTAAATAAATGTATATACTTATATTGTGTAAATAAATGTATATACTTCCCCCTCTGGGGGACCTGTATATACTTCAGACCTCTGGCCTGAAAGTTTCTCTCTGGTGTTGGGATAAATTGTGGGAAGGGGTGGGGGGAAGCCTAGAAATTGGATTTTTTGATTTTCTAATGTGGCTCAAACTGCCACAGGGCCCAGAACTGAATGCACTACTCAAGGTGTGGGGTCACCAGTGCTGAGTACAGAGGGGCAATCAATTCCATGGTCCCACTGGTCATGCTTTTTTCAATACAAGCTAGGATGCCATTGGCCTTCTTGGCCACCTGGGCACACTGTTGGCTCATGTTCAGCTGGCTGTTGACCAGCACCCCCAGGTCCTTTTCCACCGGGCAGTTCTGCAGCCACTCTTCCCCAAGCCTGTAGCACTGCATGGGGTTGTTGTGACCGAAGTGCAGGAACCTGCACTTGGCCTTTATTGAACCTCATACTGTTGGCCTAGGCCCATTGATCCATCCTGTCCAGTTCCCTCTGCAGAGCCTTCCTACCCTCCAGCAGATCAACGCTCCTGCCCAACTTAGAATCGTCCGCAAACTTACTGAGGGTGCACTTGATCCCCTTGTCCAGATCATCAATAAAGATATTAAACAGGGCTGGCCTCAATACTGAGCCTTTGGGAACTCCACTAGTGATCATCTGCCAGTTGACTGTATTGAAGGCTGAAATCAGACTGAGTAGGAATGAATGGCAAAAGCACCCCATTGTGACTGACCCAGAGGCTCTGTGCATCCTTGGCATAGACAAGAGGGTATTTCAAGGATCCAAAAGGGTACTAGTGGTCTTTTGGTATAGCTGCCATGGAGATGGAGGAAGTTACACAGCTGTCTACCTTGTGTGCCTCTATCTGTAGATGCGGAAAGGAATTTAATTTCAAATATACCTGAAAGCAAGATTAAGACAGAAACAAGGTCAAATGTTGATATCCAAAATGATAATTCAACTTTATTAACTATAGGACATGCAGAGAAAGAGAGAAGGAAAAATAGAGAAAAGTGGGAAAAGAATAATTATTAGAAGCATAGGAGATTCAAAGAAATCCTTAAACAATATATATAAAGCACACCTTTTATTACAGCCGGGGAGATGCAGGGGGGTTTCGTCCCCCCCATACATGTCTGCTGAGAAAAGAAACACAACAGCTTTTATACATTTGGAAGGAGTAAGTTTCAAAATTTATCTATCATATACACTCTTTGAGAATTGGTACCAAGTCTGCCTTATGTAAATAGACATTTGGTTACCTATCCCCTATTTTTATTACTATAGAATAGTTACATAAAGCTTTATCATTTCAAGCAGCTGTTTTTCCCCCACCCCTCTCCTGTCTCCCTTGCAATGCTACGTGCTAAAAGCCTTTCCTTTCCTGCTTTCCCTGTCAGTCCCGTATCTTATTTGTCTATGTAAGCTAGTTCCCCTTTATCTTAACTGCCCACAATTTGGGCAGAAACCTATTTGTAAGCGGGTAAAATTTTGCAAAGTCACACTTCATGCTAACATGGCTACATTTTTATTTTATTTTGTCTTGTCTTTATTTCACAGGAAAGAGTTTACCACCACCATGAATTAAGCGCTGAATCTTGTCCTTGGTGATGGGGGGGGAGATCTCTGGTCTTTTGTTTCTGCAGTGTGAGTGGAGCTCGCAGCAACTGCTGTGCGTCCTGGGTCCAGCCGGGCTGATCGCGGTGCTCTGTGGGCAGTACCGGGGCTCAACTCGTGTGTGGACACTGGTGTGTGTGTCCACGGCATGTGCCAGGCAGCAGCATGTGTGTGGGAGCAGGGTTTCCTGCCTTAGTCTGCGTGGTGCAGGCTCTGGCTCGCTGGAATGGGTAATTTCTGCAGCCACTCTGCAAGTGTGGGGAAGTCCCGCAGCATGTTCCTGTGGTTCCTGGGGGGGGGGGGGCGCAGAGTTTCTTGCCTTCGATCTTCCCTGTGGCATGCCTCTTCCCGATCCTGAGGCATGTCTTCAATCTCACCCCTCGGGCACATCTTAGGCACTTGCTTATATAGGGTCGGAGGTGGTAATGCCTTACAGCAGGTGGTGGCAACATAGGAACAACACGTTTAACATGCACTGCATGCAGGTGCTGCTGATACAGTCAAAACAATTCGCTTCTTGCAGTTTGAACAAAGACAAACAGAAGGCAATGATGAAACATCCTCTGCTTCTATCAGTTCTTTACATTCCACCTTGTGATTTGACATTGCCTTGGGGAATATTAATGTAGTCTTCTTCTGTGATGGTGATATGAGTATAGCAAACAGAGGTGGAAAGCGAGATAAGCTAGTGCCTTATCATGCATTTAACTAGGCCAATGCCAACAAATAAGAACATAAATCCAATGACAATTGTTATTCCAATTTGTGCCAATCGTTTTTCCCATCCTGTGAGCCCTAAAGACTCTAGGATGGTAGTGACCCATGATCCATCAAACAATTCTCGTGGTCACATGGCGTAAAACAAATCTGTAGTGTGGTCACTTATTTCTTTCATCTTAGCTCAATGGAGGATGAAGCATTATGAATGGTTACACGGCATTCAGTTTCAGATAAATTTAACATCCCACATACTTCTTGTTATTTTAATAATATATCTAGGGCTAACCTATTTTTAAGGTCATTTTAGTAGTTTGCTGGACTTGAGTGTTTAGTTCTCCAAATGTGTGTTGTGTCCAATTACTCAATAAACTTAATTGCCAGGTAATGTCTTCTAATATAAAATGATGTCTTTTTAAAGTAACATAGGGGTAAAAAAGTTTTCAAGAAACAAGATGGTTTGTCCCGTGGTATAATAATTTGGAATGCTGACCCGTTTAATTGCCCATTCTGGTCTTTTTGTTGCCTCTGAAGAGGGAACGCTGCAATAGTGGTGTCCCCTGGACACTTTAGTGAAAGTAGAGACATGTCTGGGGCAAATTGGTTAATCAGAACTACATTTGTTACATTAGGAAGTTGCACACACCAAGGGGGGTTAAAAATTGTGGCATAATTACTTTCGTATTAGTCTGGTGTGTATAATGGGTCAAATAGTGGATCCCATGGATTAAAAATGCATGGTTGAATACCATTATATTCCTCAAAGGTTATAGTCTCAGGTCTAAGTTCACCTTTACTCCATCTAATGGTCGGATGAGTGGGTTCAGTTTGAGATAAGATGGTCACATTTATCCCTTGGTGTGTGGTTTTACAGGGTTCACAGTTTAACATCCACTCACGAGGTGCATTAGAAGGAGGGTCATAAGTTTGGTAAATGGCATGCACCATAGGAGTACCTCTCCAGTGTACTTTATTTTGTATTTTATTTATCCAATATATAGGGACATTGGAGAGGTCACATTGGCAATATTGAAAATACAGGACAAATTCAATGGTATCATAAAAAATCGCAAACCTTGCTCAGCAGACTTGGGTAGTGCAACACATATACCTTGGTCAGTATGATTCCATATTTTCATGAACCCTTTGACTAGTTCCCAGGTGAGGTTCTGATGATTCTCCTCTGCTCTGCTGACCATACACACAAGGTAAATAACCATACAAACACAACCAACATATTATAACTACAGTTATAATACAGGCTTGATATTAGAACCAGAGGTCTTCCATTCACAGCTCCAGGTATTTTCCACGTTAAACAGTTACCTGTAAAAGAAAAGAAAAGATCTGTTTGGCCCCTTCTAGGGCCAACATTAAAATGGAAGGGTAATTCACTGAGCACTTATGTTCTTTGCCATAAGCATCTTTTGCTCTCCAAGTGTACATATTTAAGGGAACAGTGAGTTCCATGGATACAGCTCCTACAGTAGGCAGTTCCACTAATATGGACTGTCTTGGGAAACAGGAAGGTTCTTGGTTATTTTCAGGTTTTGATATTGCTGATATCAAAGAGGAAGGCTATGGGTAAAAGGCTGTGAGTCTAGGACATCCATTTACTCCCCACTGGTCATTTACCCCTTTTACAGCATCCCATAATTGTCCAGTCCAATTTGAATTTTAGGGATTTAAAAATCACTTAATCAGGTCATTTGTTCTCTCGACTATGCCATTAGTTTGCAGATAATAAGGTGTTGTAATGCATTTGTGTAGTTAAATAACACTTCCTTTTTCCGGGAGGAACAGGATATTCCATACCATGTTACATCAGTCCGGCTATAAGAGGGAAGGGAGAATTAACTTGGCTCTTCTTCTGGGATGGCCCAATAGACAGTTGCGCCTGTCTGAGACACCAGTCCATGGGGGAGGTAGAACTTTTTACTGTTAGTTTCCTTTGCCTGTGTGTTTGTAGCGTTGTTAGCCTCTTCTTTTTTTCCTCCGTGTAAATATAAACTTTCTTCCTTGGTAAGCCTGGGTTTTTCTTTTTTTTTTTTTCTTTTGTCTCCCCTTTGGAGGGTGGAGTGGGGGGAATCTGTGCAGGCTCAGTGGACACCTGGCATTCAGCCAAAGTAAACAGCCAAAAATTCTGGTGCCGAAACCCGTGAAGACTGCCAAGGGAAGATTGTTTATAAAACAACTGCCTCACTTATCTGTTTGTTTTGCTAAGCTGGGAACATATAACAAAAACATGGCAATCCGCCCAGTTCTTGTGGGTATCCCTGTAATTTTACTAACAGTTTTGATAGGATGTGGCACTTATCCCTTAAAAGACACAGAAGGGAAAGAAATCAATTTTTTTATCTTCTTAATTTTGACATAGAGGGCCTGGTAATGAAAGCACCTGCGATCCTTACTAATCCTTACTTGAGTTGTCTGACTATATTACTGTTCATAACCAACACTCATAAAACATTATGGGGAGTGGGGAAGGTAGTGTTGTTTTTGTTGCCTTGTGCCAGGACAAAAACAACTTCGAGAGACAATTTACTGGGATGTTCTCTAAAGGGGCCAGTTCCTGGGTGGCAAGCGATGTGGATGAATTTAGGCAGGTTCTTAGGGCGTCTAACACCCCCTGTTGCTTGGGACTTCACACCAGAACAAGTATTCAACCCCAACAAACACGTCGTTTGATGGAAGGCTGTCTTGCCTACCCCGATCAAAACCAGCAACTTCTCACCCTGTACTGGGGCCTGGCCTGTACCTACCAAGCTGCTGTTCAATACTCTAAAAAGACTATGACTGAGACAGGGACCCAAATCACAACATCTGAAGTCACTATTGCCCCTGTAGTGCAAAGGAAGACATGGGTAAGGAGATCTTCAGGACCTATAGGCCTACCTCCACGATTAGTAAGGGAGAAAGGGGACAGACTAACGGAAGTAACAACAGGAGAAGAACAGGAGGCAAGGCAAAGAGCCAGTTCACAAAGAGCCAGTTCCTCACTAGAGGAAGGTCGATCAATCAGAGAAGTCATCAGACAGGAAAGTGAAGTTACCTGGTCCCTGACCCCATCAGAACTTCGGGATTTGCAGAGAGATTATACCCGTCAGCTTGATGAATGAATTCTTACCTGGCTGCTATGATGCTGGGACAATGGGGCTAGAAGTCACCTGTTAGAAGGTCATGAAGCACAGCAACTAGGATCTATTGCCAGAGATGGTGAAATTGAACAGGAAATTGGGAGAGATTTATTAGCAGTCTTTGGCTCCGGCTCCTCTACGCTGTGAGAGAAAGGTACCCGTTCAAGGAAGATCTAATGAGCTCTCCAAGAAGGTGGACTACTGCAGAGGAAGGCATCCAGTACCTACGGGAATTGGCCATGCTGGAAATCATTTATTGTGACCCTGGCAATCACCCCTTCCTAGATCCAGAGAGTGTCCCTTGCACACTACCCATGTGGAGAAAAGTAATTAAAGGTGCCCCTGCATCATATGTTAACTGCCTGGTAACACTGTATCATCCAAGGATGAATGAACCAAGTGTGGATACAATGTGTGCCTGGATACGGAGTATAGCAGAAGGTATGGAAGCCTCCTCACTCTCCCAGGCCAGCAAGTTAGATTTTGGAGAAAGCTCCAATCTCTGACACTGACGCAACCACACTGGGGAGAAGATGGAGAGGCCTTACGAATGCCCCAAATGTGAGAACTGCCACAGAGACAGCCTAAGAAAGCAGTCTTGGTCTCCTCTTGCCCCACTCAAAAGGAAAGGAAGTCCCAAGAGCAGGCCACGTGGTGAGCTATGGTTCTTTCTGCGTGACCAGGGGGAAGACATGAAGAAGTGGGATGGTGAACCTACCTATAAACTTGAAGCCCAGGTACGAGAATTAAAAAGGAAAAAACCTAGTAAGAAGGCCATCCATGTAGTTGATGCAGAGGCCCCGGAAAGAGATCAGCGACCTTTGAGATGCAGAAAGATCAAGGTCAATTCCTGTGATCCTGGTGAGGGGACCTCTGGCTGGGCAATGCAAGGATCTGACAGTGAATACTCTGACCAAGAACAATAGAGAGGCCCTGCCTTCGGCCAGGAGAAGGAAAGGGATGATAGGGTTTACTGGACTGTGTGGGTTCAATGGCCTGGCACATCGGATCCGCAGAGATACAAAGGTTTAGTAGACACTGGTGCACAGTGCACCTTGATGCCATCAGAGCATAAAAGCATAGAGCCCATCTGGATTTCTGGAGTGACAGGGGGACATCAAGAATTATCAGTGCTAGAGGCTGAAGTGAGTTTAATGGGAGACAAATGGGAAAAGCACCCCATTGGGACTGGTCCAGAGGTCCCTTGCATCCTTGGCATTAACTACCTCAGGAGAGGATACTTCAAAGACCAAAAGGGGTATCAATGGGCTTTTGGTGTAGCCACAGTGGCTACAGAGAAATTTAAACAATTATCTACCCTGCCTGGTCTCTCAGAAGATCCTTCCATTGTGGGATCATTACAAGTCAAAGATCAACAAGTGCCAACTGCCACTACAATAGTGCATAGAAGACAGTACTGAACAAACTGAGATGCTGTAATCCCCATCCATAAAATGATCCAAGAGCTGGAGAGTCAAGGGGTGGTCAGTAAGACTCACTCACCTGTACATAAGTCTGATGGAGGATGGAGACTGACTGTGGACTATCCTGGCTTAAATGAAGTCACCCCACCGTTGAGTGCCACTGTACCAGACATGTTGGAGCTCCAGTATGAACTGGAGTCCAAGGCAGAGAAGTGGCACGCTACCACTGATATTGCAAATGCATTCTTCTCCATCTCCTTATCAGCAGAGTACAGGCCGCAGTTTGCTTTCACGTGGAGGGGCGTGCAGTACACCTGGAACTGACTGCCCCAGGGGCGGAAACGCAGTCCCACCATTTGCCATGGACTGATTCAGGCTACACTAGAGAAGGGTAAGGCTCCAGAACACATACAATATATTGATGACATTATTGTATGGGGGGTCACAGCAGAGGAAGTTTTTGAAAAAGGAAAGGAAATTATCCAGATTCTCCTCAAAGCCGGTTTCCCCATCAAAAAGAGAAAGGTCAAGGGACCTGCCAAAGAGATCCAATTACTAGGGGTGAAATGGCAAGATGGACGTCGTCAGATTTCAACAGAAGTCATCAACAAGATCATAGCAATGGCTCCACCAACTAACAAGAAGGAAACAAACATTCCTGGGGGCCATAGGTTTTTGGAGGATGCACATTCCTGAATACAGTCAAATTGTGAGTCCTCTTTACTTAGTGACCTGTAAGAAGAATGATTTCCAATGGGGTCCTGAACAACAGCAAGCCTTTAAACAGATTAAGCAGGAGATTGCACATGCTGTGGCACTTGGACCAGTCATGACAGAACCAAATGTGAAAAATGTACTTTATTCTGCAGCCGGGGATAATGGTCCCTCCTGGAGCCCCTGGCAAAATACCTGGTGAGACCCGAAGTTACAGAGGATCTGAAGCCAACTACACCCCCATGGAGAAGGAAATCCTAGCGGCTTATGAAGGAATACAAGCAGCTTCAGAGGTGATTGGCACAGAAACATAGCTCTTCCTGACACCCCGACTACCGGTGCTGAACTGGATGTTCAAAGGAAAGATGGCCCTACCCATCATGCCACTGATGCTACATGGAGCAAGTGGATTGCTTTGATTACACAACGTGCCAGAATCAGAAACTCAAATCACCCTGGAATCCTAGAAATCATAACAAATTGGTCTGAAGGTGGAAACTTTGGTCGGACCGATGAGGAGGAAAAAGAACAAGTGAATCAGGATGAAGAAGTTCCACCATATAATCAGTTACCCGAAGAAGAAACACGTTATGCCCTCTTCACTGATGGTTCTTGTCGTATTGTAGGGAAGAACCGAAAGTGGAAAGCAGCTGTCTGGAGTCCCACCTGACAAGTGGCAGAAGCTAATGAAGGAGAAGGTGAATCGAGTCAATTTGCAGTGATGCCTTAAACCCCTAATGTTTTTTTTATTTTTCTAATATTTGTAAGACTTGTAAATTTTATAGGTAGGTTTTAAAAAGCAGAAACCCCTTTGTCCCTTGTTCCTTTCCCTTGTTTACACATTCCCGAACCCTCTTACCCCATTCTATGCTCTCCATATCAAACCTACCCCTGAATTCAGTGGCAATGTTTAGTCTTCTGTCAAGGTAAAGGCCTAAACAGTTGACAGAACAGCATATCAGGGACTAAACCACAGAATACGGTCAAAAATTAGGTAACTATGTACCCTTTGTGCTCTGATGAAGTTGAAGATGATGAAGTAAGTGGTCCCAAAAAGTCCCCAGACCCAATTCTCAGGGGGAGGACCCGGGGCGGACCAAAGGAAGGGCCAAAGGGTGGACACATCTGGGATTGGATGGATAATGTTATAAAATGTAACCTCTCAGGCACGGCCAGCGCGCGTGTCTTATATCACCTACTGCCTTGGTAAATAAACCCTTTCTTATCTCACCCCTAATTAACTGCTCCGGAGATTTTTTTCAGCACCAAAATACACAGGCAACAGCAGGACTCAAAGCCATTCAATTGGCCCTGGATATTGCTGAACGAGAGAAATGGCCAAGGCTTTACCTCTACACTGACTCATGGATGATAGCCAATGCTCTGTGGGGGTGGCTGGATCGGTGGAAGAAGATTAATTGGAAACGTGAAGGAAAACCTGTCTGGGCTGCTGATTTATGGAAAGACATTTCTGCTCGGGTTGAGAAGCTGACTGTGAGAGTCTGTCATGTAGATGCCCATGTACCCAAAAATTGAGCTAATGAAGAACATCACAACAACAAACAAGCAGACCGAGCTGCACAAGTCAAGGTGTCTAAGGTAGATCTAGATTGGCAGCACAAGGGAGAGTTGTTCTTAGCTCGATGGGCACATGACACTTCAGGCCATCAGGGTAGAGATTTCACCTATAGATGGGCACGAAACCGAGGGGTGGATCTAACTATGGACACTATTTCCCAAGTTACCCATGATTGTGAGACATGCACTGCCATTAAACAAGCAAAGAGAGTGAAGCCCCTATGGTATGGTGGACGTTGGGATAAGTATAGATATGGGGAGGTCTGGCAGGTTGACTATATCACACTGCCACAGACCTGCCAAGGCAAGTGCTATGTGCTCACCATGGTGGAAGCAACCACTGGATGGTTAGAGACTTATCCAGTGCCTCACGCAACTGCCTGAAATACCATTCCAGGTATTGAAAAACAAGTATTGTGGTGACATGGCACCCTAGAGTGCATTGAGTCAGACAGTGGGACTCATTTCAAAAACAGCTTAGTTAGTACTTGGGCAAGGGAACATGGCACTGAATGGGTATATCATATCCCATATCATGCACCAGCCACTGGAAAAGTTGAGTGATGCAACGGATTGCTGAAAACTACTTTGAAAGCATTGGGTGGGGGTACTTTCAAAAATTGGGATCAGCATCTAGCAAAGGCTACTTGGTTAGTCAACACTAGAGAGTCTGTCAGTCGAGCAGGCCCTGCCAAAACAGAGCCCCTTCACATTGTGGATGGAGACAAAGTCCCAGTAATTCACTTGAGAGGTATGTTAGGTAAAGCAGTTTGGGTTAACCCTCCCTCGAGCAAAGGCAAACCCATTTGTGGGATTGTCTTTACTCAAGGATCTGGATACACTTTGTGGATAATGAGAGAAGATGGGGAAACCCAGTGTGTGTCTCAAGGAGATTTAACCTTGGGAAAATCTAATTTGTATTCTGAGTTGCATGTTGCAGGAAAAGTCACCAGACGAGGAAGACCCAAACTAAGCTGATGCTAGTGCTCAACGATGAGACCACCATAGAAGACAAGACCTGTACAAGTGCGGGATATAGGCAAATAATGGGATATGGGTGTGACATAAAATGGTATGGAATAAGGGGTGGAGATTGTAATGGGCTTGTGTAGTTAAATAACACTTCCTTTTCCCGGGAGGAACAGGATATTCCATACTATGTTACGTCAGTCTGGCTATAAGAGGGAAGGGAGAATTAGCTCGACTCTTCTTCTCCTTCTGGGATGGCCCGATAGACAACTGCGCCTATCCGAGGCGCCGCTCTGTGGGGGAGGTAGGATTTTTTACTGTTAGTTTCCTTTGCCTGTGTGTTTGTAGCATTATTAGTCTCTTCTTTTTTCCTCCATGTAAATATAAACTTTCTTCCTTGGTAAGCCTGGGCTTTTCACTTTTTTTTTCTTTTGTCTCCCCTTTGGGGGGAGGGAGGGGGAGGAATCTGTGGAGGCTTGGTGAACACCTGGCATTCAGCCAAAGTAAACAACCACAGGTGTACGGAATACCCAATGAACTCCTTCTTTGGCCCAATCTTGGACTATGGTAGCTGTGAAATGTGACCTTTTGCCTGATTGAATTGACACAGGTTTTGGGAAGAAACCGAACCCTGCTTTAAGAGCTTCCACCGTGTTTGCCCCCAGTTGCTCATGGGAAAGCCTCTGCTTGTGCCAGTCCTGATCTAACCTCCTTTCCTACCAAAATATATTGCTTTCCCTCAGATTTCCAAAAAAGTCCAATATAGTCCACCTGCCATGTGTCCCTCAGTCTCTTCCTGTCTCTTATGTGCAAGGGAGGTTGTTCTAGGGGATGATGCTCCAGTTGGACTCGACACTGTTCACATGAAGATATAGAGGTATGACACATCTCACGAGTTACTGGACATCCTCTGCTTACTGCTTCTTTATATAGATCTTGTGCCCCTGTATGCTGTCATTTTGAGTGCAACCACTAATAATCGGTCCCAGTTTTCTGCCAGAGTTTTTACATCTAGTGGGGCTAGTCTGGCCAGTTCATCTGCTTTGTTATTCCAGCAGCTAGTTGGAGTTTCATTCTCTTTGTGAGAGGCTACCCATCTGTCTTGGTTTGAAATTGCTTGCCCGGGAGTCGGGGGGCCTAGAGGTGATTGGGTCCCAGGGTAGTCTCCCCTGGAGGACCAATCACTGCTCGTTTTGTTCACTCCTGTGAAAAATCAGATATACACAACCACCGGAAGTTGTTGGCAGTCTGTCTGCTGCTGTGTCTGCTGCTGTGTGTGAGTGAGTGTGGGAGAGAGACAGTAGCCAAGGGGTGGACGGAGGCCGCCCCCCCCACTCGGGGGGTGCCCCTGTGCCCCCACAGCTCTGGCCAAGCTAGGGCTGAGGCAGGATGTAAAAATGAGTGTCTGTTGTGAGGGAAGGGACTCACAGCACCTGAAGGTAAGCAGGAGAGAGAGAGAGGCAAGCTCCTTGAAAGGAGCCAGGACCTCTTCCCCCCCCCTCTTTCCAGTTAGACTGCGAGGAGGGGGCTTTTTTCCCTCTCACTGTAAGAGTGGAGGGAAGGCTCAGCATTGGAGCTGAGCCAAAGAGGACGGACGGAACGCAGCCTGGCGCCAGGGAGAAATCCCCAGGTGAAATTGGAGACGGACCAGAGAGAGGCCCAGAGGGTGCCCTTGCAGTGATTTAAACAGAGGGCAGCCGAAAACCTATGGAGGAGGAAAGGATCCCAGGACGCATACACGTGATAAGCTGAACTGAACTACAGCAGCTACAGAACCAAGGGAGAGAGAGAGAATCACACAGCACAGATTGGCACGGAACCAAGAGAGCACAGACTCAAACTATTTTCTTGGACTTCATAAGGAAGAAGAGACTTCAGTAAACAGCTAGAGGTTGGTGGGGGGTGGATCAGAGAAAGAAATCCTTTTCCCTGAACACTCCCATGAGAGAAAGACTGCTTACCTATCAGCCCGAAGGGCTCCTCCTGGACCAAATTAAGGGAGAGGCTTAGAAGGATGATAGAAGTGTGTAATATTGTATATATATAGTTGCTTTTAGCTTGTACCGTTTTTAATTTGTATAGAATAAATGTATATACTTTCCCTTCCCCCTATAGAGGTGTCTGCCTGAAAGTTTCTCTTCGGTGTTGAGGTAAAAATTGTGGGAAGGGGTGGGAGAAGCCTGGAAATTGGATTTTGGATTTTTGTGGTGACTCAAACTACCACACCATCCAAATAGAAAATTCCCTTTTCTCGCTATAGTAAGAATTTCTTGCCATTTTTCTTTTTGCCAAACAGGGACTCTATTTACTTCCCAGAAGTGGAACCACTCAGTACACCTCTTGAACACAGCAAAAGAATCAGTGCAAATATATATGGAGTCAGAGGTTTCAGATTCGTGGTTAAATACACTCCAAACTGCTACCAATTCTCTCACTTGTGCACTACCTTCTCCTTCCATTATTATCCTGTCTCCTCTATTTACTTGCAAATCTACAGCACCATATTTCCAAACTTTACCTCCCTGCTTTGCTGATGCATCAGTAAACCATACATTCTGCAATTGTTCTGAATATGGGTGAGCAACTTGAATCACAGAAGGTGGAGAGTCAGTTGTGTTGTTCAGGGTTACCTCTTCTTGTAAGGGAAGGTTTTCGGGAGCTCTTTCAGCTGCTTGAAAGATGGTACAATAATGTTCAATTTGGCTGTACCATTTTTGAACAGAAGCTCATTGGGCCACCCCGTCAGGGGATGGAGTTCCCGACAGAAATGTTTTGATGACTTTAAAAGGTCCTCTTAAAATTAGAGGTTGGTGGTGGACAGTTCTTTCTGCTTCCCGAAGGGCAAGGCTGACCATGAACAAACTCTTTTCCCAAAGGGAGTACCGTTTTTCTGCATCTTTAAAACTTCAAGAATAAAATCCAATGGGTCAGGTAGGACCGTCAGGTCCTTGCTGCCATAAATGTATGGCAAATCCCCACTCGATGTGTACTGGATCAGTGGGGTGTATAGGGCCTAGTGATTGGTGTGTGTTGGCCTCAAAAATTAGAAGTTGTAGGGCCTCATCATGGAGGGGTGTCCAATCCTACCTTGCCCTTTTCTACAGCAAATCATATAAGGGCCTTGCAATTATTGAAAAGTCAGGAATGTGTTTCCTCCGAAAAACCAGCAAGCCTAAAGTATGCTGCAGATCTTATTCTCAGGCATTTTAATATGGTCTAGGGAAGTGAGGGTGTTCAGAGGAATATAGACCATTCCTCCCCTCCACCATATTCACAGGAATTTTACTTCTTGCAAAGGGGGTTGTACGTTTTCAGGAGGGATTTATAAGTCCAGGGACTCTAGATGTTTAATAATGTCTGTTTGGGTTGACTGTATGGGTGCAATTTCATCTGCTACCAAAATGTCATCAGTGTATTGGTATACTTTTACTCCTGGTGCAGGAGGGATGAGTGACAGTTCTTGTGCCAGTGTGTGATGTGCTAGAGTGGGTGAATGTTTAAATCCTTGTGGGAGGCAGGTAAAAGTGTACTGCTGGCCTTTCCCCGTAAAAGCAAAACACTCCTGATCTTGGTCCTGCAGGGGAACCATAAAAAACATGTCTTTGACATCAATAGTGGTCATGATTTGGTGGGCTTGTTCTTGTATGGTAGCTATTAGTTCAGCAGTATTTGGGACTGCTGCAATAAGGGGCCCTGTGTTTGCATTAAGGCGTCGGTAGTCCACAGTTAATCTCCAATTGCCATTTGGCTTGTGAACTGGCCACACAGGAGTGTTGCCTAAAAGATTCAGGAGAAAAAAACTCCAGGGCAATTTAGATAGGAGGTAAGATAAGGGAAGGTTTTAATGTAACCTCTCAGGCTCTGGGAAATACAAAACCACGTGCGCACCCCCTGACCCAGGCATTATAATTTTATAATGATGTCCAGCCAATCCCGGTTCGTCCACCCCCCGGCCTTTGCCCCATTCCACCCCTGTCCTGCCCCTCGGGAATTGAGTCTGGGGGCGTTTTGGGACCCTCTCTTCCTCATCTTCTTCTTCTTCACAGCACGTAAAGTCCTTGGAAGCTGTCCAAAGTTCTGGGCTTGAAGGTTACTTTGGTTGGGTTATATCTAATTGTCCAGGCCAGGGTGCAAATGTTCTTAAACAGAATGAAGGTCTACCTTGAAAAAGACTAAATATTCTACTGGAATTTAGGGGAATTGATATGGAATTGGGGTAATAGGGTTGGGTATATGTGTAACTACTATGCTAAAGGGTAAGGGATATAATACAGCTACTTCTAAAACCTATAAAAATTTAAAAAAATTAAAAAATCAAAAACTCCAAGGCAACAGATGCATTGTAAGGGGAATGTGTTGCAATCACTATTCCTCTTTCTTTCAAATCTCCAATAACTGGAGCGATTCCTTCTCTGGCTCCCAAGGGTAAGGAGTAAGTTTGACATTGGTTACTAGGGAGGGAGGAAGACTAGGGGTAGAACCTAACAGACACAAATGATGGATTTCCTTCCCAAAATATTCAACTTTATTAACTATAGGACAGGCAGATAAAGAAAGAAGGAAAAATAGAGAAAAGTGGGAAAAGATAAGAATAATTATTAGAAGCACAGGAAAGAGTTTACCACCACCATGAACTAAGTGCTGGATCTTGTCCTTGGTGATGATGCAGGGGGAGATGGACGATCTTTTGTCTCTGCAGCGTGAGTGGAGCTCTTGCAACTTGTGTCAGCCCTGCTGCACATCCTGGGTCCAGCCAGTCTGGTCGCGGTGCTCTGTGGGCAGTGCTGGGGTGCAGCTCATGTGTGGACACTGGCGTGTGTGGACACTGGCATATGTGTCCATGGCACGTGCCCGGCAGCAGCATGTGTGTGCCCACAGAACATGCTGGCCATGTGTGTGGGAGCAGGGTTTCCTGCCTTAGTCCACACAGTGCAACCCCTGGCTTGCCAGAATGTGGTGTAATTGCCGCAACTGCTCTGCAAGTGTGGGGAAGTCCCACAGCATGTCCCTGCAGCTTGTGTGGGGGGGATGAGTTTCCCACCTTCAGTCTTCCCTGTGGCGTGCCCCCTCCCGATCCCGAGGTGTGTCTTCGATCTCACCCCCCAGGCACGTCTTAGGCACTTGCATATATAGGGTCAGAGGTGGCAACGCCTTATGGTAGGTGGTAACAACGTAACAACAACACATTTAACATTCAGGTTCTGCTGTAACAGTTGAAACAATCTGCTTCTTGCAGTTCGAACAAACAGAAAGCGATGATGAAGCATTCTCTGCTTCTATCAGTTCTTTACAGCTGGTCACTGAACATACCAGGATGGAGGTTCCTTCTTCTTCTCAAAATTTGACGGGTAGGACTGGTAACAGGTATGAGGCTCTGGAACTAGAAAGGCAGGCAACTGATGAGGTGGGCAAAGGTCCTATTGGGGTAGTGGGGCCTCTGAAAACAACACCACCTGTACACCACATAAAGACCTCCTCTTTTCATAGGAAAAGAAGAGTAGTTGTAATAGGAGACTCCCTTCTAAGGGGAACGGAGGGTCTGATATGCAGACTGGATCCAACTCATAGGAAGTATGTTGTCTCTCAGGGCTTGAGTAAGGGACATTACTGGAAAACTCTCCAGTCTACTAAGACTTCAGGGCCTTGGGATTATTGGTAGAGGGATCAGGAGCACAGGCAGTAATTTCCTCAGTCCTTTCGGTAACAAGTGAAACTAGAGCCAGACCTAAAAGAGTTAACTGAGGTATCTGGCTCTGTTGAGAAAATCCCTCAACACCTGCTCTGCCTGTGCTGCTAAGACTCATTCTGTTCTGTTTACTGAACCTAAACCTAGAAATGCTATACAATCAACCTAGAGGTCATAAATTAAGACAAGGTAGATATTTGAATAGGAGTAAAGGGCTTAGAGCCAAGGGTTTCTGCAAGCTTCAGTAGTTAGGACATTAACAATAGAAAGGTAAAGGAGGTCAAAGTGAGAAAGAAGAGGAACAGACCCCCGATTTGAGGCTGAAGGCCAGAAGGACCACCAAAACTCAGTGCCAAGAGAAGAATCTGGAAAGCGCCGCCCTAAACTCTGCCCAGACTCTGCCTAGACTCTGCCTATTATTAATATGTATGATTAGATGTTGTAATCATATGAATAGATATGTTAAAATGTTGTAATCATGTACATAGACTGTATAAATACCTTGTTTTTGCATTGGTGCCTTCAAACAAGTTTGTCCAGTGTGAACTGGCTTGCTCCCAACGTTGAATAAACAAATGCCTTGCTGCTTATAGATCCAAAAGCCTCTGAGCAGTTAATCATTCCAAGGTTTTTCAGCATCACAAGGAATAATACCGATAGGAATAGGCAGATCCATCAGGTCAATGTGTGGCTCCAAGTGAAACAAGAGTCAGCCCTAAGAGAGTTAACTAAGATAGGCCCCCTAACATCTACTCTGCCTGAGCTACCAAGACTCGTTCTGTTCTACCCACTGGACCAAAACTTAAAAGAATGCTAGAAGCAGTATACAATAGGCCTAGAGGTAATAAATTAGGATAAGGTAGGATAAGGTAGACATTTGAATAGGAGAAATAGGCCTGTAACCAAGGCTTTCTCCAAGCTTCAGTGAGTGGGTCGAGAACAATGGAAAGGTAGAGAGGTCAGACCAATGAAGATGAGAAGAAGACCCCAAAACCCGGGTGGAAGGCCACAACCCCCACCGAAATTGGGGGCCAAGAAAAGCACTACCCTAAACTCCGCCTGAGCTCCGCCTATCATTAATATGTATAGATAGATGTCGCAATCATATGAATATGTATGAGTCATATATGAAAATTGTATAAACCCCCTGATTTTGTGTGATACCTCTGAGTAAGTTTTCTGTGGTGCAAACCACACTTGCTCTCAACGTTGTAATAAATACCTTGCTGCTCAAAAGATCCAAAGTCTCTGAGCAGTTCTCCATAACAGATTTTCAGCATCACAAGGCTGTTGTAATCAGAAAAATTTTGGGTTTTTTGACCATGGGATGATCTACTCAACACCTGGTCTACTGACACCTGGTGGTATGCACCTATCTCAGAGGGGGAAAAGAGTTCTTGCACAGGAGCTAGCAGGGCTTATTGACAGAGCTTTAAACTAGCTTGGAAGGGGGGAAAGGGGCAAAACCAGGCTCACCAGTGATAAGAGATGGGATGGTGTGCCAAAACTTGAAGAAATGAGCACTAATTGGATCCCTCAAAGTATTGGCTACAATGTACCACACCTGAAATGTTTCTACACCAATGCATGCAGCATGAGGAACAAACAAGAGGAGCTTGAAGCTTTGGCCCAGTCCCAGAGATTTGACATCACTGGCATAAGTGAAACCTGGTGGGATGAGACCTGTGACTGGAGTACCGTGTTGTATGGTTACAGGCTCTTCAGGAGGGATAGGCAGGGAAGAAGAGGTGGAGGGGTGTCACTGTATGTAATAAAAGGGTTAGAATGTAGGGAGCTCACAGTTGGTAATGGCACAGTTGAGAGTGTCCGGGTAAGAATCAAGGGGCAAACAAATAATGTGGATGTCTACTATAGACCTCCCAGCCAGGACAATGACGCCGATGAATAATTCTTTGAGGAACTAAGGGACGCTTTCAAGTAAACTGCCCTTGTCCTCATGGGGGACTTTAACTGGACAGAAATCAACTGGGAGCACACAGCTGGTACAACCTGGGCCAGAAGATTCCTAAAAAACCTGGATGACAGCTTTATGGAACAGGTCCTAAGGGAGTCAAATCAGAAAGATGCCCTCCTTAATCTGCCGCTTGTCAACAGAGTGGATCTGATGAACAAAGTGAAGATTGGTGGTCATCTTGGCCACAGAGATCATGAAGCAATCGAGTTTAAAATCTCTGTTGACAGGAGGAAAAGTGCCAGCAAAACCTCAACTCTGGATATGAGGAGAGCAGACTTCAAGCTGCTTAGGGAATTAGTAAGTAAGATCCCCTGGGAAAATGTTTTTGCAAGTGCTGGGGTCCATCTGTGCTGGTCACTTTTCAGACATCACCTTCTAAGGGCACAGGGGCAGGCAATACCCATATGTTGGAAGTCAAGCAGGTGAGGCAGAAGGCTGACTTAGCTGAACAGAAATCTTCTCTTGGAAATAAGGAAAAAAAGGAAGGTGTCTGCCTGATGGAAACAAGGTCAGGTGACATGGGAAGAATGTAGAGATGCTGCTTGCTGTTGTTGGGAGAAAATTCGTGTGGCCAAAACTCAACTTGAGTTGAAGCAGGCCAGAAATGTAGGGGACAATAAAAAGAGTTTTTTCAAATATAATAATGGCAATAGGCAGTATAAAAATATGATTGGCCCATTACAGAATGAGAACGGTCACCTCACAAACAGGGACAGAGACAAGGCAGAGGTGTTTAGCACATTCTTTGTCTCTGTCTTCAACATGGATGATGGACCAAGGGGGTCTCAGTGTCCTGAGCTGAAGGACCATGACTGCGAGAATGATCAACTCCCAGTTGACCCTGAATTTTTGTGGGATCCGCTGCTTCAGCTGGATCCCTACAAGTCTATGGGGTTTCATGGGATTCATCCCAGAATCCTCAAAGAGCTAGCTGATGTAATTGCAAAACCTCTCTCGATGATATTCAAGTGGTCTTGGGAATCCAGAGAGGTCCCAGCTGACTGGAAGCTGGAAAACATTGTCCCAATTTTCAAGAAGGGCAAGAAGGAGTGATGCAAATTTTATGCCCCAAAAGGCACTGAGAAATTGCTCAGAGACAGAATTTTTAGTCTATAAACAGGAGGTATTTATTGCAACATTGGGGAGCAGCCAGCTCGCGCTGGACAAACTGCTCCAAAATGGCAGTAAACAGCTGGATATTTATACAGTTTTTGCTAAGAAATTGCATCATTTTATATGCATATTCATAATATTGCAACATCTATTTTAAATAGGAGTTGAGGCGGAGTCAGGGGTGTGTTCATCAATTTGGGGAGAGTTTCGAGGGTACATCCTGTTACTTCGGCCTCAAGGTGGTCGTTTTCTCTCCTCCCTCACTGAACTCCTGAACTCTTTAATTTTGACTGACTTCAATATGTGTTTGGTAGGAGTTTCTGATATTTGGCAAGAGTGCCTAGGCCTTGGTTCATCTCCTTTTCCTTATCTCCCTCTGTCTTCCTCCCATGTGTCTATGTCAGCGTTCCTAGGGCTCTGTGTTCTTTCTTTATGTTCTTTTGTGTCAGTATGTCAGATTTATGTATGTGTTTGTTTTCTCTTTTCTGCTCGGAGAATGTATTCTCAGTTAACTCTTCAGACCTTGTTTTGCTACACTAAGTTGACTTTTCAGGCTTTGCTCTGTTTCAGGAGGACCTTGGAAACTACAGGCCTGTCAGTCTCACTTCAGTGCCTAGTAAAGTTACGGGGAAGATTATTCTGGGAAGTATTGAAAAACACCTGAAAGACAATGCAGTTATTGGTCACAGCCAGCACGGCTTCATGAGAGAAAAGTCCTACTTATCAAACCTGATTTCCTTTTATGACAAGTTAACCCACCTAGTTGATCAAGGAAAACCAGTTGATGTAATCTTTTTGGATTTCAGTAAAGCTTTTGATGCTGTCTCTCAGAGGATCCTTCTGGACAAAATGTCCAACATGTAGTTGGATGAACACATCATGCAGTGGGTGAGCAATTGGCTCATGGGTTGAGTGCAGGATTCTGCACCTGGGATGAGGCAATCCCAGATGTATGGACAGACTGGGGAATGGAATGACGGAAAGCAGCGCTGCAGAAAGGGACCTGGGGGTTCTGGTTGACGGCAAGTTGAATATGAGTCAACAGTGTGCCCTGGCAGCCAGGAGGGCCAACTGTGTTCTGGGGTGCATCAGGCAAACCATCACCAGCCGATCGAGGGAGATGATTGTCCCGCTCTACTCTGTGCTGGTGCGGCCTCACCTTGAATATTGTGTGCAGTTTTGGTCACCACAATATAAGAAAGATATTAAGCTCTTAGAGAACGTCCAATGAAGATGGTGAAGGGCCTTGAGGAGAAGCTGTATGAGGAGCAGCTGAGGTCACTTGGTCTGTTCAGCCTGGAGAAGAGGAGACTGAGGGGAGACCTCATTGCAGTCTACAACTTCCTTGTGAGTGGAAGAGGACAGACAGGCACTGATCTCTTCTCTGTGGTGACCAGTGACAGGACCTGAGGGAATGGCCTGAGGTTTTGTGGGGGGAGGTTTAGGTTAAATATTAGAAAAAGGTTCTTCACCCAGAGGGTGGTTGGGCACTGGAACAGGTTCCCCAGGGAAGTGGTCACAGCACCAAGCCTGACAGAGTTGAAGAAGCGTTTGGATGATACTCTCAGGCATGTGGTGTAACTCTTGAGGATGGTCCTGTGCAGGGCTAATGGTTGGACTCAATGATCCTTGTGGGTCTCTTTCAACTCAGCATATTCTGGGATTCTGGGATTCTGTGAGTTTTACCTTTTTTTTTCGAATTTTCCTCCCCATCTCGCCGGTAGCAGGGATTGAGCGAGTAGTTGTGTGGTACTTAGTTGCTGGCTGAGGTTAAACCATGACAGTTCTTTTCTATTAGTGTAAATTTAGGCATCAGATCAAAGCACCTGTGAAATGATCTCAAAGATTTGATCTTACGCCATGTAGAAGTGGCCAAGCAAGCAAGAAAGCAAAGAATATGTTGGTGCAGGAAATAAAGTCTCTTTCTGTTAGGCATTCCGAAACAAATTTTCAGTGGATGAATGTAAGCAGCAATCCAATTTTGTCTGCAGTAATGTATGAAAGAAAAATTTAAATGATGAAGATGCGACAGTATATATATGTATCTCCAGACTTAAAAGAATTAAACATGGATTCAAAATTTTCCATCAGCCAAAGGATCAGAGTCTTAGTATTTCAGGTACACTACTGTAGAGGTCAAGGTCTCTGAAGCAATATTAGCCTGGCTGTTCTCAGATACCAGAGAAAAAAGCTGGTATCATTGTAACAGGGAGAGTTTGAAAGGATGCTGAGATTAAAACCAAAACACTGCTGAAAGCTCAAAAAACCCAATATTTATTACCAAGAGGTGGCCAGCAAAACGAAAAAACCCAAGAGAGAGAAAGGAGGAGAGAAATAAGCCCTCAGTACGACTCCCCCAGTCACCCAGGTGTTGCATATGAAGTTATCTTACCGACCCGGAATGCCTAGAATTACCCATAGAAGAAGCTGCATTCTCGGAGAGTCGTCAGGCTCCCAAGATAGCGGACGTCCCCGCAAAAGGCAACGTTGTCCTTTGATGTGAAGCTTGCACTTTTCATTCCTCCCAAAAAATGAGCTATCTGTTTTTTATACAATTAACTGGTGACATCTACCTGGGCAGGTATGGCCAGCACCACCCAGCTAGAGGCCTTCAGTCCCATCCCCTGGTTATGCAAGTCGCATCTCTTCTGCGCATGCATGGGTACCTTGGAATTTGCCCCGCACTTGCGCACTAAACCTCAGGGGTCTTTTCTAGATAAGTCTGGGTGTTTACCTCATCACCTTCCTCTTCAATTTCTCCTTCAAGTGCCCTTGAAAGGCGATTAGCCAATCATAGGACACCAATTAAATATAATTTATAGAAGATTCTCCCTTCAAGGATGAAGTTCCCATTTATCAGTGCTTGCTTTCTTATAACTTGGCAAGAAAAAGATAAACTCTCACAGGTGGCTGGGCCAAACACAGACCAAAAGTGTCAACGTCTAATTAAGCCCTGATACATATAATTTAAAGCAGATATTAGGTAAATGTAACATTTGTGAGCTGGATGAAAACTAGTCTAAAAATCACTCAGCTACAATCAAATTTCTGATAGGCCTCTTTTCATGCAGCAGAAAAGCTGTGCCGTCAGCTCTCAAGAGATATTATATTTTGCCAGAAAAACTTATAGGAACAAAAACTTGCAAGGAAATAGCAATATTTCAAAATCACATCACCAAGAAGCACTGAGTAGTCTTCATAGTAACTTCTGTATTGTGGGACATGTATAACTTTTCTTTCATAAAATTGTAAACAGTAGGCTTTTCAGATGTTGATGATTTGTTCTTAAAGGCGGTTAAAGAAAATACATCACTGACATCTACCAAATAAAACAGCAAAAAATTAAAATTACATTCTTAAAGGCTAGTAGTTGCCTTTTAAACAGGACTTGCCATGGAGTTTACTCTTCATCAGTGAGCAGAAGTGGGTTAGGTAGCACCTAATCACCCTGACCTGTGGTTGATTCCAACACTTTAAAAAGGTGACAAGTTTGTGGCACCTGAAACAACTGGGGAGTGTCTCTGAAGAGAACCCAAGCTGCCTGGAGAGAAGTGAGCTGCTGCCACACTGCTGCCAAGGATGTGAATCCGAAAAATCGGTCCAAGAAACTGCTCAGAGACTTTTTTATCTTTAAGCAGTAAGGTATTTGTTTATTCAACGTTGGGAGCAAGCCAGCTCGCGTTGGACAAACTTGCTTGAAGGCTTCACACAAAATCAGCATTTTTATACAATCTTCAGATGTGATTAAATGCATATTCAAGTGATTACAACATCTATCTATGCATATTAATAATAGGCGGAGTATAGGTGGAGCTCAGGCAGGGCTTGGGGCGGTGCTTCTCTTGTCCCTCAATTTTGGTGGGTCTGGGGGCTTAAACTCATCTTCCTCAGCCTGACCCTTCTTCTCTTCCATTGTTCTTGACCCGCTCACTGAAGCTTGGAAAAAGCCCTGGCTCCAGGCCTATTTCTCCTATTCAAATGTCTACCTGATCCTGTTATATTTCTAATTTATTGCTTCTAGGCCTATTACATGTTCTTGTACTATTCTCTGAAGCTTTGGTCCAGTAAGTAGAACAGAACGAGCACAGATCATTTTGGATGTTGGTAGCTTGTTCGCAGGCCCAAATTTCTTAGTTAACTCTTTTGGGCCTAACCTCCTGTTTCAGATGAGGCACTTCGATTCATGTGGATCCCATTGCTAACCTGGAAACTGCATATGTGAGAGGCCTAGTTAACCTTATGACCAGGGCTGTTGGAAATAGCAGTTACTCAGCTGACGAGCTGGATTATTACATTTTAAAGAGCCAAAGCTTTTTGAGAGCCACAAGCATTCTTTTGCTAGTGAGCCAAAATGTAAGGTTAGGAATTCAACTGATGTCATATTTTTTTTGTAAGAATTGGGTCAAGCACCAGAACTTTTAAGGCAGGAAGTACTCTGAGTCATTGGTGGTCTTCAAGCAGTGATATTTAATAAGATCTTGAGTTAGTAAGCCAATGAAGAATAGGTTTGCAGACCTCCAGGAGTTGCTCTGTGCTTTTTCTGCCTTGCAATATCATTTCCCTGAGCCTATATCTGCTGGTTTTCAGACATTATCTCAGTTCAGGTTGGTGTTGAAAAAACAAGGAAACTAAAGAATCCAAATTCAGCACAAAAGGAGATATAGCAAAAGATTCCCAGCTGCATTGATTGTAGCCTGCCTAGACAGATCCATACATAATACAGAACCAGGCTGGTGATAGGATGAAACCCTATGAAACCGCAAAACCACACATATGTGGGATGGATTAGTAATTGTTGAGCACAGAAGGTTGGGTTTTCTGTGGATTGAATAACCTGAACCACTGAAAAGTGGTCTCACCCAATGCTGCCTAAATTGTCTTTTGCATGCTGACATTGTGAACAAGAACAGAAATACTCCTGTAAGTGTTTGTACAAACATTCCAGCACCTAGGATGTGACTTCTATGTCATGCTGCAGGCATTCAGGCATTCTGAACCTGAATTTTTGAACACCTTGGATAAACTAGCTTTAGTACAAAGCATTTTTGAGAAAACCAGGCCTCATCTGATGTAAAGTTTGATCAATTCCAAATGACTACTGTTGCAATATGATTTCTGTCCAAATACAAGACTATTGTATTCTCAGTTAACCAACTGTGCAATTCCTTACGGTAACTGAGATGAAGCTGACAAGATATTCAGTAGTGTGCTTCAAAGTACCATAGCATTGGATGTATTTTTAGGTGTCCTGAAATTGCTATTAAGTATTGTGCTTAACACAGATATGCTGGACAAGCATTTTTAATTGATTTCTGTTGATAGTATGAATCAAATTTTAACATGGGCAAACCAAATAGCAACATCTGTTTGTCGTTAGTGAGAGTCTTTTTTCTGGCAAAAGTTTTAAGAGCGCTTTTTAGAGTATGTCTGTGTGAAGTGACACAAGAGGCTGGCTGCATAAAAGCATTGTTGACTTTCTGATGGCTTAGTAGCAATGAAACATCTACCCCAAAGTATACCTTCTAGTAATAGTTGTATCTGCACTTGAAATTCTGGAAGTGCCTGCCCTTAAAAGTTTTGATATAAGAGGAGATTTGGAGCAGTTTCAAAGTACAAGGAATTGCATTGTACAGCAGAACCAGTATAGCTGCAGTACATGTGACAGCCCATCCATTTTGTGGAGGAAAGCTGTATGTTTTGGATATTTATGCTGACTCTGAAGAATTTTCTGCAAACCAATGCGATTGCAGTTATAGTACATGTGGAGTTTTACTGTGTGGCAAGCTTTACAATGCTTGATAAACTGAACATGTAATCTCTTGCTTACTGCTGAGGGGACCCAGTAGTTTAAATATAAATTGATCCTTCCTTGAAAGGAATCATTCATAAAAGTTAATCTTCTGCCTTTTAGGCAAACAAGTTTTACTGGTTTTGCTTGGGATATAGTTAATTTTCTTCATAGTAGCTAGTATGCAGCTATGTTTTGGATTTTTGCTGGAAATGGTATTGATAATGCAGAGATGCTTTAGTTATTGCTGAGCAGTGCTTACACAGTCAAGGCTTTTTCTGCTTTTCACACCACTCCACCAGTGAGTAGGCTGGAGGTGCACAAGAAGTTGGGAGGGGACACAGCCGAGACAGCTAACCCCAACTGACCAAAGGGATATTCCATACCATATGGCATCATGCTCCCTGTATAAAGCTGAGGGAAGAAGAAGGAAAGGGTAGACATTCAGGGTGATGGCATTTGTCTTTCCAAGTAGACATTATGCATGATGGGTCTCTGCTTTCCTTGAGATAGATGAACATCTGCCTACCCATGGGAAGTGGTGAATGAATTCCTTGTTTTGCTTTGCTTGCATGTGCAGCTTTTCCTTTCCCTATTAAACTGTCTTTGTCTCAACCCATGAGTTTTCTCACTTTTACTCTTCTGATTCTCTTCTCCATCCCACTGGGGGGGAAGTGAGCAAGTGTCTGTGGGGCTTAGTTGCGAGCTGAGGTTCAACCACAACAGTCCTTTTGGTGCCTACTGTGGGGCTCGAAGGGTTCCAGATAACAACAGGTTTGACTGGAATATTCTAGATTGAATTTATAGCTGTTAATGCTATGAATGGCAGGCTCCTGTACTTGCCACGGGGCTCGCTTGCTTGACAGTATGTTAGAGTCAGCGCTGGTCAGTGGCTGCTTTTTACGTTCACTGCTTGCTGTAGTACTGCACTGCTTATCACCTTACTCTGCTGTGCCTGGGAACATTTTGATAACAGCAATGGCCACGTGCCTGGGCTGGCAGATGGCCAGGGCATCGCTGCTGGTTTTGTGCTGCTGTACTGGACAAGCTGGGGGTGCCCCCCCCTGTTGCAGAGCAATTTAAAATTAGTAGTAGAATGGCTAAGGCTTAGGAGGAGAGTAGGCCTAGAAAGCAACACTCCAAAGTAGTAAGTTAGCAACCTTGTGTGTGTGTTGAAGAAGTGGAAACAATAATCAAAGGATCTAGTCAAGCATGTATATAACGATTTGTTACCTTGGATGTGGCAAGGGTCTGTTAAACAGTTTCTAGGGGTAAGACAACTTAAGCAGATTTATGATTAGAGTAGAGGATTATTAATTGTTATCAGTATGAAGTATGAGCTTGTTTGTAACTGCACCTGGTTTGCTGTGGAAACTGTAACTGTTTTGCTGTGGAAACTGCACGTAAACTTGTTTGTGTATAAAAGCTGAATTGAGAATGAGGGTCTTCAGAATCCTGACTTGGGGCATTAGCCCGCAGGTTCCCGGGGCCCCGAATAAAGCACCGCATAAACCGGCACTCTGTTGGTTTGTGTTTTTGTTACGGGCAACAGTTTTCTGGCGACCCAGGTGTGGGACTCCGGGGGTAGCTGGGCGGCTCACGAGCTGATCCACTCCATGCCGGCAACCAGGTGATTTCTGGGGAGACATCGACCCGTGCCCGACCCCGCGCCCGCCGGACAACCATCCAGGTAAGCCCGGAGGTGCTTTATTCTTTTAGGTTTGTTGGTTGGGAGCCTGCCTATAAGACGGGACCGTGAGTTTCCCGCTGGGTTGGGCTAAAGGTACCTCGGTTGGGAAGCCTAGGCGCTGGTCGTAAGACATAGCGAAAGCCGTGCTGTACCAGCACTCGCCACTCAGAGGGAGAATTGGTGAGTTGGTTTTGGTTTTGTTTTTGGAATATGTAATTGGTTTATATCGTTGTGCTGGTCGTAAAACGTATTGGTTTATATCGTTGTGTTATTGTGAATTTGATTTTGAATCCAGACTGTGGTGTGTGTGTGTATGTGTGAGTCAGTATGATGCCATTTAAAACCTTTAGGGCATTATCTTGTGCAGAAAATAATATCCCTAGCGATTCTCCGCTTGGTTGCTTGTTAAAACATTGGAAGGAAGGAAATTTCGGACAAGAGTTAAGCAGGAAACAATTGATTGATTATTGTAATAATGTATGGCCTCAATATGAGACAGAAGGAATGCAGTGGCCTAGGAATGGTACATTGACTCTGGAAATTATAACCCCCTTGATGCAATATTTATGAGAGAATGAGAAGTGGGATGAAATACCGTATCTAGATTTGTTCTATTATTTAGAACGTAAGACTGAATGGCAAAAGGAATGTGGTATATTAATATTGAAAGAACTGGATGATGATAAATGTAAAGAATGTCAAGAGCGAAGTATGTTGATATTGAAAGGATTGGATGATAAATATGAGCGGAAAATACGGTTTTCAGAACCAGAGGAAGATGTGTCTTTGTTAGGCTCCCCCAGCAGAACTCCAAGTGCGCCCCCGGGAGATAGTCTCCCTTCACGTATGAGGGCACGGTCACCCACCATGCCCCCGTTAGAATCGTCCTCGGATGAGGAAGAAACGAGAGGACGAGGATGTGATTTTGATAGAACTCCGCTAGCAGAACGAACTCGGAAGGGGCGAAAAGAAAGGGGAAGGAGTAGAGAAAAGAGACGGGGAGGGGGAAGGGAGAGAGACGTTTCGCTCTCACCCCCTAGATTGATGGCCCCTTTGCGGGAGGCAGTTGGAGCGGACGGGGGAAAGGTCATGGTAAAAGTTCCTTTTTCACCTAGTGATTTATTAATTTGGAAACAGTCAGCTGGAACATATAGAGAAAACCCGGAGCGGGTGGCTCGCATTATAAAAATGGTTATAAAAACTCAAAATCCAGACTGGAATGATTTACAGGTATTGTTAGATACAATTCTGGATTCAACAGAAAAGGAAATGGTATTAAGGGTGATGGTGGAAAAAGCGAAAGAAAGAATCCGAACTCTGCCCCGGGCGGTGCGGGGAACCGTGAATGATTTTGTGCCGCGGGAGGATCCCGAGTGGGATCCAAATGACGACAGAGATTATAAAAGGTTAAGAATTTATCAAGAATTATTGGTAGAGGGAGTACGAAGTGGGATACCAAAAACGCTGAACTGGTCAAAGTTATACTCAATAAGGCAAGATAAGGGGGAATCCCCTTCAGCCTTTTTGGAGAGGTTAAAAGAGACAGCTCAGAAATATACAGATTTAGATGTTGAAGCTGAATCAGGGAAATTGCAATTAGCATTGATTTTTATGGGACAATCACAAGAAGACATTAGGAAAAAACTTCAGAAGTTGGAGGGTGAGGAGACAAGAGATTTGGAAAAATTATTAGGAGTGGCATGGAAGGTGTATAATAATAGAGAAAAGGAAGCTACTAAGAAGCAGCAGACAAGCTTGTTAGCACTCCTGCAAGCTTCAGGAGGGAACAATGGGGCCAGTAGCCATAGAGGAAGAGGTCGCGGTAATAGGGGAAGGGGAGGAATGGGTAGAGGATTTAACAATCAGTCGGGATTTGGAAATCAATATGGGGGAGGACGTGGTAGGATAGGACCAAATCAGTGTGCTCTTTGTAAAGGACAAGGACATTGGAAAAACGAATGCCCACTGAATGCTGGAAATGGAATAAATCCGTGGAATCCCCAAGGTTTTGCAAATCCACAAAACCCTGTTAGTATGGGCACGCCACAAGGTGTCGCCCAAGCATTTATGTTAGGGAATTACCGGAGTCAAAGCCGGCTAGATCAAGACTTAAAGGTTGTTTTAGAAGTAGAGGGAGAGCCGACAGAATTTAGGATAGATACTGGAGCTAGTTTTTCGGCAATGAATAAATTGATGGGGCCACTAAGTGATTCAACTGCATGGGTGGTAGGAGTTTCAGGACAGATAGAGGAAAAGGCGTTTCTGCGACCCTTAGATATCAAGTTTAGAGGAAAAGAACTAGACCATCAATTTTTGTATATGTCTAACAGTCCTGAATGTTTACTAGGAAGGGATTTGCTTTCAGCCTTACAAGCTAAAATTATATTTGAAAAAGGGAGAGTCAAACTGGAAATTCTGGAAGAGAACTTAGCAAAAATTTTTGTTGTGAAAGAAGTAGAAAAAGAAGAGATACCTCAGGAAATAGAACAAGCTGTAGTGCCTTGGGTATGGGAAACAGGGGGCCCTGGAAAATCCAAAGCTGCTACCCCAGTTAGAATAGAATTGAAAGAAGGAGCACGACCCGTTAGAGTGAGACAATACCCAATTAGTTTAGAAGCCAGGAAAGGAATAGCTCCAATGATCACACAGTTTTTAATTTTAGGGATATTAAAAGAATGTGAGTCGGAGTTTAATACTCCCATTTTTCCGATAAAAAAGTCAAATGGTAAGTATAGGTTAGTGCAAGACTTGAGAGCAGTAAACCTCATCACAAAAGATATCCACCCGGTTGTAGCTAACCCTTACACCTTGTTAACATCTGTTTCTGAGAGATTTCAGTGGTTTACAGTGATTGATCTAAAAGATGCCTTCTTCTGCATACCACTGGCACGGGAAAGTTGGAAAATCTTTGCCTTTGAATGGGAGAACCCAGAGACGGGACGGAAGCGACAGTTTACTTGGACTCGATTACCACAAGGATTCAAATGCTCACCCACGATATTTGGTAATCAGTTAGCAAAGGAACTTGAAGAATGGAAGACTACTCAGGTAAAAGAATCTCCTTTTTCATATATAATACTTCAATATGTTGATGATATCTTTTTGGGAGCTATAGAGCAGGGACTTTGCCGTCAATTAACCATTGAACTGTTAAACATGCTGGGACAAGCAGGCTATCGAGTTTCAAAAGAAAAAGCACAACTAGTAAAACAGAAAGTTATTTATCTGGGATGCGAAATCTCTCAAGGAATCCGGCGCTTAGGAACAAATAGGGTTCAAGCAATATGTGCTATCCCTGTGCCCCGAAATAATCAGGAACTGAGATCTTTTTTAGGAATGGTCGGGTGGTGCAGACTGTGGATTCCCAACTTTGGACTAACTGCCAGACCCTTATATGAAGCAGTAAAGGAGCCCAAGCTGACCTGGGGGACGAAGCAAGAGAAAGCGTTCCAGGAATTGAAAAGAGCCCTCCAGGAAGCACCTGCCCTGGGACTGCCGGATCCAACCAAGGAATTTCAGCTCTATGTCTGTGAGAGACAACGAATGGCTTTAGGAGTCCTCACTCAGCGACTAGGATCCTGGAAGAGACCGGTTGGGTATTTCTCCAAACGGCTAGACGCAGTAAGTGGGGGATGGCCAGGGTGTCTCAGAGCTGTGGCAGCGACGGTTACTTTAATACAAGAAGCACGAAAATTGACTCTGGGAAAACACATGGTAGTGTACGTGCCCCACATGGTCATAGCAGTTTTAGAACAAAAAGGGGGGCATTGGCTCTCATCTAGCCGTATGTTACAGTATCAAGCTTTGTTAAGAGAACAAGATGATGTTGAACTGAAAATCACTAACCATCTCAACCCAGCAGAATTCCTTAGGTCTACACAGGAAGAAGGTATCCTGGAGCATGACTGTGTAGAGACCATTGAACAAGTCTATGCGAGCAGAAGAGACTTGAAGGATGAACCATTGACAGATCCTGACTGGGAGTTGTACACCGACGGATCTAGCTTTGTGGAGAATGGCACCAGGTATGCTGGGTATGCAGTGGTCACTCTACAACAAGTGATAGAAGCAAACGCACTACCCCCAGGTACGTCTGCACAAAAGGTCGAAATATGGGCATTGGTGAGAGCTTTAATATTAAGCCAAGGAAGGAGAGTTAATATATGGACTGACTCCAAATATGCTTTTGGGGTAGTTCATGTTCACGGAGCACTCTGGAAAGAGAGAGGACTTCTTACTTCTCAGGGGACAACGATTAAACATCGGGAAGAAATTTTACAATTGCTAGAGGCAATACACAAGCCCTCAGCAGTGGCAATAATGCATGTTAAAGGACATCAGACTGATCCCGGACGAGAATTTCAAGGTAATCGACAGGCTGACCAAGCGGCTAAACAAGCCGCAAGAGAAGTATGGACTCAGATGGTTCTTTTGCCTGTTCGAAATAATCCAGCAATAGCATATATGGAAGAAAAACCACATTATTCACAGGAAGATGAGAAATTAGCTCAATTGACAAATGCAAGGAAAAATGTTAAAGGGTGGTATATTTCCCCCATAGGACAAGTGATTCTACCTGTCAGAATAATGAAAGCAGTGCTTGAAACGGAACACAATAAGTGCCACTGGGGTGCAGAAGCATTGGTAAAATTTTTGAAAAATGAGGTTCTCTCAAACCAGATGTTAACACTAGCAAAAAGGGTAAATGCAATGTGTCCTATGTGTATAAAGAATAACCCAGTAGTCAGGAAGCAGGTGCAGATGGGAAAATTACAGATAGGTCAGTTACCAGGAGATTACTGGCAAGTAGATTTTTCTGAGTTGCCTAAGGCTCAATCCTATAAGTATTTGTTAGTATATGTCTGCACCTTTTCAGGATGGCCTGAGGCTTTTCCCTGTAGGACTAATCAGGCAAAGGAAGTGGTAAAAACTGTCTTGAGGGAAATCATCCCAAGATTTGGAGTTCCCCTAGGGTTGTCCTCTGATCGAGGACCACACTTTATAGCAGGGATAGTACAAGATGTGTCGGTTGTATTAGGAATAACATGGAATCTCCATACGCCATGGAGACCACAGTCTAGTGGACAAGTTGAAAGGATGAATCAGACATTGAAAGGTCAATTGAAGAAAATCTGTCAGGAAGCAAAGATTCCGTGGCCCCAAGCATTATCCATTGCCCTGTTGAGAATTAGGATCAAACCGAGAGAAAGGATAGGAGTAAGTCCATATGAGATATTGTATGGCAAACCCTATCATGCAGCTACCTACCAAGGGGATCCTCATATAGTAGGTGATCAAGCAGTGTTTAATTATGTGTTATCTTTAAATAAGACTCTCACAGCCCTCAGAGGAGCATTGCAGTGGAATCGACCTTTGCCCCTGGAGAATCCAGTGCATGACATTTCTCCGGGAGATCATGTCTACGTGAGAAACTGGTCGGTGGAGCCGCTGAAGGAAACATGGGACGGTCCTCGCCAGGTGATAATGATGACCTACACGGCAGTAAAAGTCGAAGGAATCGACAGCTGGATCCATTATACTCGGGTCAAGAAGGTTCCAGTCTCGTGGTCGGTAGAACCTCTCTCACCCGCAAGGATGGTATTTCGAGCCAACAATTGAGAATCGTGGTGTTCCTGGGGTTGATAAGTTTAGCAGAGACCACCGTGAGAATTGAGACCCCGGATCCTTATTTATTTGTACCAGAGCACACTGATGTGAATTTAACCTGTTTGTTTTCTGATGACCAGGGAGCTGAATTAAGGGATGTCAACGTCAAGTGGAGATGGAGAGATCAAGATCAAATTATGACAGAAGGAGTGACAACAGTTTGGGATGCTACACAACAAAAAGGTTACACCGTTCTGCAGGTACCCGAAGTGTCTAAAGCTATGGAAGGGACATATATGTGTGTAGTTTGGATTTGGGAAAGTTTTGATTACGGACATATAGAAATATAGACAATAAACACGACTCAGAAAACGGTGACCAAAGTGCGAGTTTTACCCACTAGGAAACAATCAGACATGTGGGATGGTCCTCCCTTAAAAATCAGTTGTACCTTCCAATTTGATGATTGTCAAAAATCAGTTAAAGTGGTGGAAATTGAATATGGCAAATCAATCTTGGGAATCACAAAGTCAAGGAGTTAGCTGGTGGTCAAATAGTAAGGGAGGTAAAGGGTGGCTGAATATTTCTAATCCCAGAGTAGGAAAGACAGAAGGTACATTTCTTTGTGTGGTCTCATGTGGAGAAGAAAAAGATCACGGGATAAGGACAGCAGTAGCCGTACCACATCAAGGAGTAAGAGTCAGACCAGAACACAGTGTTTACCCGGCCCAGGAAGGAAGAGATCTGATTCTAAGTTGCAAAATTCCAGAAGGACAGTATTCTGAATATGGGTGGTGGTTTAAGGGACAGAACTTGAAAGTTGGAAAGAGACATCAGATTGAGAAGAGAGCAGATACAATAGTTTTGAAAATCAAAGAAATACGAAGAAGAGAAGATGAAGGCCAATATAGAGATGACTGGTGGGATACTGGAATTACTACCGTCTACGTAAGGACTGAAAGAATAACCCGACAAGTAAGTAACCTGCAGATTCCAGATAGAGAAGCAGAACAGGAAAATCTAATTGTAGGCCTGATTCGAGATTTTGGGAAGGTACAGAATCTCACAAAAATTACTGCATGTCTCCCTATGCCTCATGCTGCAGGAGACCCAATCCCATGGGGAATAATTCCGGTGCCAGAAATTCCTAAAGTGTTTAAGAATACTACATGGAATTGCAGATTTGTAACCAAAACATGGAATGAAATGACAGATGTATGTTTATTAAGAGACAAAATGACCAAAAAACAATGTGAACAGATGCCTGGATATTTCCGATGGGTAGTAGTTGGAACATGAGTAACAAAAGAAAACATTGACAAAATAGAAGGATCTTGTTTAGTTTCAGATTCAGTAATCTACCCATGTTCTAAAGTTCCGGCTCAAATAAAACGAGAAAAACAAGAACAAGTATGTCAAAATATTACTAGCTCTACAACCATGGAAGAGTGGCAAACAATTTGGGGACCCAGCCTACTAGAGACTTATAGTTATATTGGAAAAGTACAGTGGTGCATTCACTGGAAGGGGAAAAAGAATCAAACTTATTCTACAGGAAATAGAGGAAATCATAATTGGAGGACAGAAACACGTGCAAAAGAGAATTGGAATTGTACTCGAGTATACACATGTGATACCCCAGACGATGAAATAGGCTTAATGCCAGTCAAAACACTCTTGCAGTTAGGATGTGAATGTCGGGGATATAATCATACGATTAAGGGATCTGTGAAAAACATTGATTGCCGTACCACCACAGTTAGGAGTCCAGGAAATTTGGTGTGGGTAATGGGACATGGCCAGGGGACCACCCACATGCCCATAGATGGTCCGGTTGTACCTGTCACACTAGGGATACCTACTCTCTGTCCATTCTGGAAGCAGGATAAGTTAACATCAGTAGAAATACAACCACGAGGGAAAAGAGAAATTAGTAAAGATATTGATGACCTGGGGTTGGGAGATTGGCATGAACCATCAGCAGGAGTTAAATTTGGATGGGCATTAGAGTCTCTGTTTGCACCAATCTCAACATACCGGAACAGAGAAATGTTGTTTAAATTAATGGGACAAACTGAAAGGTTAGCAGCAGTCACTAAGAAGGGATTTAAAGATCTAAATTTACAATTACAAGCCACCTCTAGAATGACCATACAAAACCGCATGGCATTAGACCTGATATTACTCAAGGAACATGGAGTTTGCGGCTACCTGCATGCAAAGGACGAGCATTGTTGTGTACACATCCCAAATGTCACTCAGGAAGTAGAGAAAGATATTAGTCAATTAGAACAAATTGACGAGAATGTTCATGAACTACAAAAGGAAGCAGAACACAATTGGATAGGAGAATTATTCAGCTCCCTAGGTCTTCACGTTTCAGGATGGATATCGTCTATCATTCAATATGGAATATTGATTGTAGTAATTATTGTGATGGCTATAATTGTTTACAAGTGTCTTTTAGGAATGATTGTAAAAGAAGGTCAACATACGAGACGCATCATGAAAACTATAACAAGAAAAGAAGTAATCTCACCGCAAGATGGACCACCCCCTGCCTATCAAGAAACTGCAGCCTGAAGATTGCTATATTTGAGCATCCTTGCAAGCAAAGCCTGAAGAATGCTCAAAAGGGGGGACATGTTGCAGAGCAATTTAAAATTAGTAGTAGAATGGCTAAGGCTTAGTAGGAGAGTAGGCCTAGAAAGCAACACTCCAAAGTAGTAAGTTAGCAACCTTGTGTGTGTGTTGAAGAAGTGGAAACAATAATCAAAGGATCTAGTCAAGCATGTATATAACGATTTGTTACCTTGGATGTGGCAAGGGTCTGTTAAACAGTTTCTAGGGGTAAGACAACTTAAGCAGATTTATGATTAGAGTAGAGGATTATTAATTGTTATCAGTATGAGCTTGTTTGTAACTGCACCTGGTTTGCTGTGGAAACTGTAACTGTTTTGCTGTGGAAACTGCACGTAAACTTGTTTGTGTATAAAAGCTGAATTGAGAATGAGGGTCTTCGGAATCCTGACTTGGGGCGTTAGCCCGCAGGTTCCCGGGGCCCCGAATAAAGCACCGCATAAACCGGCACTCTGTTGGTTTGTCCCCCAACAGGGGAAAGGAGTGAGGGAGCTTCGCCGGCGTGGCTTTGTGCCCTTGTGAGAGAGTGGAAGCCTCGGAGCACACAGAGGTTTGTTGGTCTGGTTGGGGGGGGGGGGAGGAGGGGAAGGGTACTGGGCAGGCCGTGGGGGTCCTCAGACTAGAGGGTGGGCAGGTAAGCAGTGCATGGGAAGATACGAGGTAACACAGTGGGGGGAGGATAAGGTCAAGGTGGATAATGGTTTCCTCTGAGGGGTTGGGGGTCTTGGCCAGGCTGGGACCTGGAGAGGTACTCGAGCCCTAGGTAGGTACGAGGGCCGGAACGGTTTTGTTTGTTTGTTTGTTTTTGGCTCACCTGCAGCTACTGCCCAGGTTCAGTACATTCTGGATATATTCGTTACATCCTGAAAGGGTGGTCAGGACAAAAAGTTATTCCTGAGTGTTTCCTTGGGATTGAATATAGATAGGTGGCAGAAAAGTAGAAAGTGTAAGAATTGCCCTAATCGTTTTAATAGTAGGAATGTAGCCTGTGTAATCCTATGTGGTTGCGAGCTATGCTGGCGATGGTACATGCCTTCGGTAGGGTCGCCCATGCCAGAAAGTTCAAAACCGTAGGGTCAGATACAATACATACTTGGGCAGGATGAACTCGTTAGCCTTCTGGCAGTCATCCTAGGAGAAGGACAACTCTAATCCCAAATCCGGGCAGATGGAGCTCATTTAGCCCCATAAGGCCATCCATCTAAGAGAAGGTCACTCTAATTAAACCTACGTCCTGAGGACCTCGTTGCCACCGTCCAAGCTCGCTTGACCCTGGCAGATGAACCTTAGGATTAAAGGGTGGGTTCAGTTCCGCGCATACTGCATCTCACCTAAAAAATCCATTGCGCAGGCTTGAAGGCTTTACCCACATTCACAAAGCCCTGTAGCGATGGGCGAGGGTCGAAACGGTAGGTGAAAGGTGCACTGGAAGCCGCAGATCACACCCTGCATGCAGGCGGTTCAGGATATTGGTCATTTGAGACTGACCAGGGATGACAGTCTCTTGGGGTACCACCCTGAACAAGCAAGCAGCCTTTTCAAGGACCACACTGCTTGCTCCACTCAGAGACGGGCCTAGAAAAGGTGACCTAAACAAAACTCATCTCCACCTTCACCCAGTTGGTTAACCGCATGCCAACAGGCATCTTCTTCCAATGCGGTCACACAAAGATCAAAAGACAAAGGCATACACCTGCCTCCAACGGTGTACCTAAATTAACTCTAGCATGTTTGAATATCAGAACCATGCTCGATTCTGTGGATAGCGGTCGTCCTGAGCTAATTGTCCATGAACTGGCTCGTCTTAACATCGACATTGCTGCTCTCAGTGAAGTTCGCCTTCATGAAGAAGGCAGCCTCAGAGAACATGGTACTGGTTACACCCTCTTTTGGTCAGGTAAGCCCAGAACCGAAAAACATCTCTCAGGAGTTCGTTTCATGATCAAAAACTCTATTATCTCTAAACTCGAAAATCTGCCGACAGGTCATTCTGACCGCATTCTCTCCCTACTCCTTCCACTACACAACAAGCAACACGTTGTCCTCTTTAGTATATATGCCCCAACTCTCCAAGCTGACCCTGTCGAAAAAGATAAATTTTACGCTGACCTGCGCCGCCTTACCCAAAAGGTGCCTGCAGATGATGAGATCATTATCCTTGGTGATTTCAACGCCAGAGGAGGTAAGAATTTTGAAAAATGGAAAGGAATATTAGGCAAGTATGGTGTTGGAAACTGCAACGATAATGGTCGACTTCTGCTAGAATTCTGTGCAGACCAACAGCTCACCATCACTAATACTATCTTTCAGCAGAAAGATAGTCTGAAGACAACCTGGATGCACCCCCGATCTAAGCATTGGCACCTCATTGATTATGTCTTGGTGTGACAGAGAGATGTCCGCGATGTCCACCATACCTGCGTGATGCCTAGTGCAGAATGCCAAACAGACCATCAGCTTGTGCACTGCAAACTCAAAGTCAATCTTAAATTCAAACCTAAAAGGGGCAGTATCCCAAGGAGAAGACTCCAAGTTAACAATCTCCAATCAGCCACAGTGAGAGACAAATTCCGGGCAAACCTTCAAACTAGGTTCGAAAACCATTTCACAGATTCTGCAGATCCCTCTCCTGAAACACTTTGGCAACATATTAAAAACAGCATCCTGCAATCCTCCAAAGAATCCTTAGGGTTCTCCTTCAAGAAGCACAAGGACTGGTTTGATGAAAACAATCAAGAGATCCATGAATTGCTGAGGAAGAAGAGAACTGCTCACCAAGCACACCTTGCACTGCCATCCTGTCACGCAAGAAAAACAGCCCTTTCATCTTGCATGCAGCAAGCTCTAACAGAAACTCCGTGACATCCAGAACAAGTGGTGGATCGATCTAGCTGAAAAAAATCAATTGTGAGCAAATACGGGTGATCACAAGGGATTCTATGAGGCCCTGAAAACAGCATATGGGCCTACATACCAGGTCCAAAGCCCTCTACTCAGCGCTGATGGTCAAACGCTTCTAACAGATAAAACCTCCATTCTGAATTGATGGTCTGAACACTTTCAGACTATTTTCAGTACTAGCTGTTCAGTCCATCACACAACAACTGGTGAAGTACGAATTGGATACTGCCCCCACTTTAGGAGAAACCCTCAAGGCCATACAGCAGGTGAAAATCGGCAAGGCAGCTGGGGTTGATGGAATTCCACCTGAAGTCTGGAAACATGGGGGCCTTGCACTCCATGCTAAATTTCACGAGTTTGTGGTGCGCTGTTGGGAACTAGGCGAACTACCATCAGACCTTCATGATGCAGTCATTATCACCTTGTATAAGAAGAAAGGAAATAAATCAGATTGCTCAAATTACCGTGATATTACTCCGTTCTCCATTGCTGGCAAAATCCTGGCAAGAATACTCTTGAACAGACTAATACCCACTATTGCAAAAGGAATTCTACCTGAAAGTCAGTGTGGTTTCAGAGCCAACAGGAGTACCACAGACATGGTATTTGTTCTCAGACAACTGCAAGAGAAGTGTAGGGAACAGAACAAAGGTCTCTATGTAACCTTTGTTGACCTCACCAAAGCTTTCGATACTGTGAGCAGAAAAGGTCTATGGCAGATTTTGGAACGTTTAAGTTGTCCCCCAAATTCCTTAAAATGATCATCTCACTCCATGAGGACCAGCATGGCCAAGTCAGATATGGCAATGCACTTTCTGAGCCCTTTCTAATAACTAATGGTGTGAAACAAGGCTGTGTTCTCACTCCAACCCTATTCAGTCTTTTTCAGCATGATGCTCCAAAGGGCCATGGCAGACCTCGATGATCAGGACGGTATCTACATTCGATATCGTACTGATGGAAGCCTATTCAACCTAAGGCAACTGAAGGCCCACACCAAGACCTTAAATCATCTTGTCCAGGAGCTGCTTTATGCTGATGACGCCGCCCTTGTTGCCCACACAGAAGCAGCTCTGCAGCGTTTAACATCCTGCTTTGCAGACGCTGCTGAGCTCTTTGGGCTGGAAGTCAGCTTAAAGAAAACAGAAGTTCTCTATCAACCTGCACCTCAGGAAGTCTTCCATCACCCCCATATCACCATTGGCCAGTCAGAGATCAAATCAGTCCAACAGTTTAATTACCTTGGTAGCCTCATCTCCTCAGATGGTAAGATTGACAGGGAGATAGACAACAGGTTAGCAAAAGCATATAGTGCTTTTGGAAAACTCCATAAAAGAGTATGGCGTAATAAACACTTGAAGAAAAGTATCACGATCAGTGTTTACAAAGCCATGGTGCTGTCTACTCTCTTATATGGTTCTGGATCATGGGTCATCTACCGCCACCACCTGCAACTCCTAGAACGCTTCCATCAACGCTGCCTCCATACAATCCTAAACATCCACTGGTCAGATTATGTAACCAATACATCTGTTCTAGAACAAGCAGCAGTCACAAGTATTGAGGCCATGTTGCTGAGAACACAGCTGCGCTGGGCAGGAAACGTCTCCAGGATGAAGGACCACCGCCTCCCTAAGATCTTGCTTTATGGTGAACTTGCCACCGGCTGCCACAAGAGAGGAGCTCCGAAGAAAAGATTCAAGGACTCCCTGAAACAACATCTGAGCCTTGGCCATATTGATCAACATAACTGGTCTACTCTGGCCTCCAATCGGGAGGCCTGGAGACACACCATCTTTAACGCTGCTGATGCCTTTGAGAAAGCACACAGGATCACTCTCGAGGAGAAAAGACAACTCAGAAAGAATCGTGTCTTGCAGAATATACCACCTAAGGAGTCTTTCTGCTGTGCCTTTTTCAATTGGATATGTCTATCTCGTATTGGCCTCATTAGCCACCAGCGCGCTTGTAACAAATGTGGATAGAGCCTTCCTAAATCTTCGTTCGCGAAGCCTAGCCATGATATGATGACTGGACAGGCTGGAACTCCAGTGTTGTAGAGGCCCAGAGAGGCATTGCTCATTGCTGAACGTGATTGGGAAAAAGAAAGTAGGCTGCAAACAGAGGCTTGCTTGCCACTGAGTGCGACAAGAGGCTGCAGGCTGAGGGGCTGCTTGCAGCTCGGCATGACTGTGAAAGGAAGAGTAAGCTGCAGGCAGAGGCATTGCTTGCTGAGCACAATTGGGAAAAGGAGAGCAGGCTGCAGGCAGAGGCCTTGCTTACTGAGTGTGACTGGGAAAAGAGGCTGAAGACCAAGGCACTGCTTGCTGCCAAGCATGACCATACTAGGATGCTTCAGGTGGAGCTTCAGGATGTGTATGAGAGAGAGAAAATCTTACAGGAGGAAGTAATATTATGACCCCTAATTAAAGTTGAAACCATAGATGATGGTCAGGGTCAGCAAACCATATACGGTGGCTGAGATAGCAAAGTTCCAGGAAAAGTGATGTCTAAAATGGAAGAAAAATTCCCCAAAAATATTAGTATGGATAAGGTAGAGAGCAGTTCTTTAATGAAAGCTTTCAGGTGCATGCAATATATAGGCGCACGTGAGTGTCCAGGGGTTCTACAATTTTATAGCACTAACCCATCCAATCCGAGAACTATCCACCTCCAGATCATAGAATCATAGAATCATAGAATCGATTGGGTTGGAAAAGACCTCCGAGATCATCGAGTCCAACCCTTGGTCCAAATCCAGTCCATTTACTAGATCATGGCACTCAGTGCCACGTCCAATCTGCGTTTAAAAATCTCCAGGGATGGTGAATCCACCACCTCTCTGGGCAGCCCATTCCAATGCCTGATCACTCTCTCTGTAAAGAATTTTCTCCTGATATCCAACTTAAATTTCCCCTGGCGCAGCTTAAGCCCGTGTCCCCTTGTCCTATTGCTGAGTGCCTGAGAGAAGAGACCAACCCCCACCTGGCCAGAACTTCCCTTCAGGTAGTTATAGACGGTGGTGATCCTCCCCAGATCTGCCCCTCAGCACACCTCCCTGGAATTGAGTCAGAGGTCTCAAGACCCCTTTCTTCCTCATCTTTCTCCTCCTCATAGCACGTGTCATCTTTGGAGCAGCTCCAAGGTTCCTGGGCCTTCAAGGTTGCTTTGGCTATAATGATATCTTATTATTCTGATCCAGGTGTATGTCTTAAACAAGATGTGCTTGCTAGAGTATTTTCCCTTGAGAAGAACATTAAACAAACCTGAAGAATTTAGAAAATTCAATATGAAACATGAGAACAGGGTTTGGTAACTGTCAACTGCTATTCTAAGTGTTAGAAACTGTGCAGCTATACTAAAAATCCATATTTGCTACAAATCTTAAGAATTCTAAGGCATCAGAAAGCATCCAAGGTCTGCGTAATCTCCTCAAGCATGTGATAGACACATTTTTATCGTGTCGATAAAAAAAGACAAATGGGAAACAAATGGGTTAGTGTAACCTCAGGAAAGAAGAGAAACAAACAGATTGTAAAACTTAATTGCACCCTCTCTATTACCCTGGACATGAGTTATATCCAAACTAAGTCAATCAACAGAATGCTGGCACCTCTTTGTCGAGAAATGTATGGATTTATAACTTGTAGAGATAACAAATTAGTCTTGACTGTAAAAGAAAACATATGTTGAATACCTGGAATAGCGATGTAAAATGTATATGCGTGTATGTAATGAATATGTATAAGATGTCTGAAATAAATATTGACCTCATATCCCATATCGGGGTGGCAGATTTAGGAACCAGATTCCGTCTGTCCACCCAGCGCTGCTTGCTTCTACTATATAATAAATTCTAATTTGGAAAAATTATTTTATCTGGAGACTATTTCTCACAAGCACAACTAAGTATAATTGGGTGTACTTAATCAAAGTATTGTTGCAAGCATTCAAAGCTTCTTGTTGTCATTTGGCCCACTGCCAAACAGCTCTTGTCCCAGTCAGTTCTTGTAGGGAACTCAATAATGCTGCTAGGAGTGTAACGAACGTTCTCCAGTACCCCAGGAAGATGGATAATTCATTAGGGCTCTGTATCCTCTCTGGGTTAAATACCCAATTCCAGTCTTGTGACAGGGGGTGGGGGTGGGTGCTGCAGTGATTTGGCAGGATGTAACACCATCTCCCAGGGATGTACATTCTTCCTGAGCCTCTCCATAAGGGTAACCACATCTGATACTGTAGCTGCAAGTGGGTGGTGGACGGTGTACAAATGGTCATGATTAACAGCTGTTCCTCAAGTACTATTTGAGTTTCCAATTGCCCAAATAGAGTCGGTAGCAGCAGTCAAGGTGCTTTTATCTACTTCCACTCCCGGAACAGCTGTGCCGCCCTTCTTCTGTGTTGTCCTTCTTCGGTTCTGGAAGGTGACATTGGTACAGAGTTATCAGCTCATCAAACACCAGCAGCACAATGAGACCCGATGTCGGAAACTCACACCGAATAGCTACAAAGCAAGTGGCAAACCCCAGTGTTCCAACTGCCTGTTCTGGCAGGACATTAATGTCCAATACAAAGTCGTTAACTGGGGCAATTGACACTCTCAACACAAACAAAAGGGCATCAGTTAAAGTAACCTGAGCTGCCCCCCAGGCTGCAGATCTTCGGAGCAGCTCTAGCAGGGACAGCGTCACTGTGTAATACAGTAGTTTCTGAGCCTGCATACACTGAAACTGGCACAGGCAGAGCTCATTCAGGCCACAACCTGACAGGCAGAGGAACTCGTGGGCGTCACCACCCCACCTCGTGAAGGGCCGTGGCATCCTGGTAGAACTCACTGACCCGCCCCCACCCCCTTCCCCCCGCTTCAGCATCCACCGGGAATTACAGCGCTGAGAAGCAGCAAGGGAAATCGGGCAGGGGACCTCCTCTTCTCGCAGGCTCCAGCCTCTGCCAGTGGTGGAACATTTCAGACATGGCGATCTCTGTGGGGTGCCTCCTTGGCCTTGCAGAGAGACTCATTGGCAGGGCTTTAAACTAGATATGATGGGGGAGGGGGACAATATCAGGCTTGTCCCTGGCAAACTGTGAGATAGTATGGAAAAGTTAGAGGGACAGGGTACTTGTGAGGGCCCTCTGTAGGAGACTCTGAGATGTACCAGCCACACTGGAGCACACCTGCAGTCTTACAGAGACATGCCAAAAACTCCTGAGATAATAGAAGCCAATAGGGAAACATTGGAGAAACACCCTAGTAACAAAAGAAGCCTTAAGAGGGAATACCTCAATCAAGCACAAGCAAAGACACAACCACTAGACAGGACTATGGGGTATCCCTTTGCACTCCCACTGGGATATTGTCACCATTAAATACTTTTATAAAGTGCCTGTACACCAATGCACGCAGTATGGGGAAAAAACAGGAAGAACAAGAGATCTGCGTGCAGTCACGGGGCTTTGATTTCATTGCAATTAAGACATGGTGGGATAGCTCACATGACTGGAATGTTGTCATGAAGGGTTACATGCTCTTTAGGAGAGACAGACCAGGAAGCTGCGGTGGTGGAGTTGCCCTCTATGTGAGGCAACACTTAGAATGTATTGAGCTCTGTCTTGGGGTGACAAGCGAGTCGAGAGCTTATGGGTTAGGATAAAAGGATAGACTAGTAAGGGTGACGTTGTGGGTGTTTGCTACAGGCCACCTGATCAAGAGGAGGAAGTGGATGAGGCCTTCTACAGGTAACTAGAAGCAGTCTCAAAGTCACAGGCCTTGGTTCTTGTGGGGAATTTTAACTACCCTGACATCTGCTGGAGAAGCTACACAGCAAAGCATAAACAGTCCAGGAGGTTCCTGGAAAGCATTGATGACAACTTCCTGTCACAGGTAGTGGAGTATCCCACAAGGAATGGTGTGCTGCTTGATCTTATACTAACCAGCAAGGAAGTCCTTGATGATATGAAGGTTGGTGGCAGCCTTGGCCGTAGTGACCATGAGATTGTAGAATTCAGTGTTGAATGAAGAGGTAGCAGGACAGTGAGCAAGATTATGACCATGGACTTCAGGTGAACTAACTTTACCCTCTTCAGAGATCTTCTTGGAAGAATCCCATGGGAGCAGGCCCTGCAGGGAAGAGGGGTCCAAGAGAGTTGGTCGATATTCAGGGATCACTTCTTCCAGGCTCAAGAATGATGCATCTCAACAAGGAAGAAATCGGGTCAAGGGCACAAGAAACTTCCATGGATGAATAAAGAACTCCTGTCATTACCCAAGTAAGAGCAAGAAATATACAGGAGGTGGAAGCGGGATCAGGCCACTTGGAGGAAGGCCAAGGCTTATCTAGAATTAAATTTAGCCAAGAATGTCAAGAATAACAAAGATGGCTTTTCCAAATATATCAATAACAACAGGAAAACTAGGGATAATGTGAGTGCATTAGTTAATAGAGAGAGGACCCTGACAACAGAAGACACAGAGAAGGTAGAGTTACTGAACGCCTTCTTTGCATGTCTTCACTGATAAGACCAGCCCTCAGGAATCTCTGACCCAAGAGACCAGTGTAAAAGAAGGGAGGAAGACCTTCCCTTGGTCAAGGAGGATCGGGTCAGAGAACACCTAAACAAACTCAGCATCCACAAGTCCATGGGCCTTGACAGGATGCATCCACAAGTGCTGAGACAGCTGGTGGACATCATAGCCAGGCTGCTCATGATCGTCTTTGAAAGGTCATCCTCATAGGCAAACTCAAGAAGTGTGGGTTGGATCAGTGGACAGTGAGGTGAATTGAGAACTGGCTGAGTGACAGATCCCAGAGGGTTGTAATCAGTGGCACAGAGTCTAGTTGGAGGTCTGTCACTGGTAGTGTCCCCCAGGGTTCTATACTGGGCCCAGTATTGCTTAACTTGTTCATCAATGACTCAGATGAGGGGGTAGAGTGCTTTCTCAGCAAGTTTGGTGATGATACAAATTTGAGAGGAGTGGTTGATACCCCAGAGTGCTGTGCAGCCCTTCAGAGGGACCTCAATAGGTTGGAGAGATGAGCAGAGAACTGTCTGAAGTTCAACAAAGGCAAATGCAGGGTCCTGCACCTGGGAACCAGTATAGGCTGGGGGCTGACCTTCTGGAAAACAGCTCTGCAGAGAAGGATCAGCGGGTCCTGGTGGCCAACAAACTGTTCATGAGCCAGTAGTGTGCCCTTGAGGCCAAGAAGCCCAACGTAATCCTGGGATGCATTAGAAAGAGCACTGCCAGCAGGTAGAGGGAGGTGATCCTGCCCCTCTACTCATCCCTGGTGAGGCCAAATTTGGAGTACTATGTCTACTTCAGGGCTTCTTAGTACAAGAGACATGGAGCTCCTGGATCAGGTCCAGCAGAGGGCAATGAAGATGATTGGGGGACAGGAGCATCTCTCTTACAAGGAAAGGCTGAGGGAGTTCAATCTGTTCAGCCTCGACAAGAGACAAATGAGAGGGGATCTCATTAATGTCTATAAATATCTAAAGGGGGAATGCCAAGAAGATGGAGTAAGGCTCTTCTTGGTCACGCCAACCACTAGGACATGAAGCAATGGGCAGAAACTGATGCACAGGAAGTTCCACCTGAATATGACGAAGAACTTTACTGTGCGAGTGGCCAAGCACTGGAACAGATTGCCCAGAGAGAGTGTGGAGTCTTCCTCACTGGAGATATTCAAGAACCATCTGGACGCAATCCTGTGCCATGTGCTCTAGAATGACCCTGCTTAAGCACCCACTGTGGTCCCTTCCAACTTGACCGATTCTGTGACTCTGCAATGCTGTGCCAGCACTGCTCATCAGTAGCCAAAACACTGGTGGTTTATCAACACCTTTCTAGCTACAAATTCAAAGCACAAAACTATGAGGGCTGCTGTGGGGAAAATGAACTCCATCTCAGCCAGACACAATACAATCTCCACCCCTAATTCCATACCCTTTGCCTCATACTCAGATCCCACATATTTTATATATATATATCTCCTAACTATTCCATTGTATTTATTTCTCATTACGGAAATCCCTTCTTACCAACACTTACAACTGAAACTACATCCTTAAACTGTCTTTATACCCAACATACAGATTTATACATTTTCATTAGCTACTATCCCCTGTCCTTTCACAGTCATTTCATGGGCTTTCTCTATGAAATGAGGGTCAGGCCTAAAAGAGTTAACTGAGATATCCGGGCCTGCTGAGAAAGCCCCCCCTAACATCTACTCTGCCTGTGCTGCTAAGACTCATTCTGTTCTGTTCTGTTCACTGGACCAAAAATGTAGAAGAATAGTAGAAGCAGTATACAATAAGCCTAGGGGTAATAAATTAGGATAAGGTAGGATAAGGTAGACATTTGAATAGGAAAAACAGACCTAGAGCCAAGGTTTTCTCCAAGCTTCAGTAATCGGGGCAAGAACAATAGAAAGGTAGAAAGGTCAGAGCGAGAAAGATGAGAAAAAGACCCTCGACTTGAGGCCAAAGGCTGGATGTACCCCCAAAATCGAGTGCCAAAAGAAGCACCGCCCTAAGCTCCGCCTAGACTCTGCCTATCATCAGTATGTATAGATAGATGTTGCAATCATATGAATATGTATAAAAACTGTATGAAAACTGTATAAAACTCCTGATTTTGTGTAATACCTTCGAACAAGTTTGTCCAGTGTGAGCTGGTTTGTTCCCAACATTGAATAAACAAATACCTTGCTGCTTAAAGATACAAAAGCCTCTGAGCAGTTAATCATTTTGAGGTTTTTCGACATCATCTACCCCTTCAGATGTTCAAAAACAGGCCATGACTTGGGCTCCATTCCATCAAGATGTGTGCTCAGGACAGGAGAAGGAGTACACTTGATCGCTGGCTACTGACACTGTCCCTGCCCGGGTCATTGTTGCACTCTCCTTGCTCCTCACAAAATTCACTCTTCATCTGTTCAAGTCATTCCTGCTACTTTACTTCCTGCAACATACAACTTACACCACAGATTACTTTTCTCCTAAGGTTTAATCTCCTTGAGGCACACACTGGGTCTCCCTATCCTTCCACATTAGCCACCAAGTAAACCCTGGTCCCTGAGCAAAGACAATCCCATGGATGGGTTTGCCTTTTCCCATGGGAAGAAAAACCCACACTGCCTTCCCCAGCCACTTCCCCATGTGTAGTATGGGGACCTTATCTCCTCCCACAGTATGTAGGGATTTTGTTTGGACAGGACCAGGGCAGTTAGCAGATCCCCTAGTGTTAACCAGCCAAGTGGCTTCAGCTAAATTTGCCTCCCAATGCTTCCATGTCCCATTGCCTAATGATCTTAACATAATTTTCAGCAGTCCATTATACCTCTCAATCTTTACTGAGGCTTGTGGATGATAAAGGATGTGATATACTGACTCAATGCCATGTTTCTTGGTCCAAGAGTTTATGAGGTTATTTCAAAAATTAGTTCCATTGTCTGATTCAATTCTCTCTGGGGTACCATGTCACCACAAAATGTGCCTTTCAAGGGTTAAAATGGTATTTCTGGCAGTGGTCCATTTTACAGGGTATGTTTCCAGTCAACCAGTCGTTGCCTCCACCATGATGAGTATGTAGCTCTTGCCTTGGCGTGTTCATGGCAGTGGTCCAATATAGTCAATTTGCCAGGCCCCACCATATTGGAAACCCAGCTACCGCCCTGTATTCCACTGAGATTGTACTCGCATGGTTCACTTGATTGCCACACGTTTCACATTCATGAATAACCTGTGTGATGGCCTCCATGGTCAGGTCCACCCCTCGATCATCGTCACCCATCTGTATGTTGCATCTCTTCCCAGATGTCCTGATGTTTCATGGGCCCATTGTGCTATAAATAGCTCACCCTTCTGCTCCCAGTCTAAGTCTATCTGAGTGTCATGGTTTGAGATAGCCCCAAAAATCCTAATTCCCTAGTCTAGGCCCCCTCCCACATCTCAACCTAATGTGAGATGGTTTTTCCAGACAAAACACGCCAGACTCAAAGTGGGGGAAAAGGAATATATTACAATGACTATACAAATAAATACTATAACACATTATACACACAATCACAACTATCTCTACCATGACATATAGTATTTACAATGGATCAGATCTCTTCTCCCCTCCAAATAAAAGTCCAGGAGGGAAAGAAGGACAGATCCCTTCCAGTCTCAAAGCAGGAGAATCTTCTAAGGCAGCGATCTGTCTGTCCTCTCCACATGCAGCAGCTGATAGCTGGGTTTCTGCCAGCACTCACAAGGGAGGTATCCAAGCTCCCTCGGCCCCCTTGACGCAGGCAAAGGGGTCTTCCGTGGGCTACGTAACCCCAGACAAGGTCGTTCCACCATGGTCATATCACGAAGACACAGGGGGTCTTCGTGACGGTCTGGTATCTCCAGGAGATTCAAGCTCCTTGCAGGGCCTCTGTGCCCTGTCTCTCAGGTTGCCACCTTGGCAGCAGTGCGAGGGGGGAAAAGCCAAGGTCGCCCCCCCCCTCTGCATTCCTCTCCGTCCCAGTCCAGCTTCCCAGGACGCTCTGAGCTTCTCAGCTCCTCTCTCTCTCCGGTGCTGCATGTCCAAAACTGCTCTCCAAAATAGGAGTCCATGTCCCTCTTCTCCAAGAGGGGTCTCAAGGGAGTTTTGGGGGGTCTGGTATCAGTTCTTACCCCAAACTCTGTCTCTCTGCTGCTAGCTCTCTTTCTTCGGACAACACTGTGTCTCTCCTGTTTGGCTGTAATGCCTCTGCTGCATCTTATCTTTTCTGGCTCTCTGCCACCGCTCCGGTCAGTGCAGGTCTGCCGCTGTTGCTGCTGCTGCTGCTCACAATGAAAAAAAACATCTCCAGGTTCAGCTACAGACACTTAGTCCAGTCTAACACTGTTCCAAGTCTTTGCAGTCCCCCCCAGCCAGGGGCTGGGAAGCCCCAGAGGTCCCAAGGGGCTCAGAGCCCCTTCCGCGTGGCTCTACAACACGGTCACTTCTCCACAACCAAAAACCAAACCAACAACTTGCCTCTTCCAGTGCTTGTGATATGTTTACATTTTTGCAGGAGCGCCCATTGGGCAAAACTTCAAAACTTCCAGGGGTTTCCACCCCTTGGGGTCTACCACTTT